>NW_020273031.1:206373-242409 GCF_003268045.1 Sipha flava
ACAAATTGAAATAATTACTTAAAATTAAAACTGGACTTCTGGAAGTATACATTTTTTCTGAAAAAAAAAAAATTTATTTATTTATTTTATTATTATTTTTATATTTTATTATTTTTATTTTATTTATTTTTATTTATTTATTCCCTATAAAACTTAGAAAAAATAATAAGATTCAAATCTGTTTTCAAAATTAAAATCGAGCATTCGGTACAAAGTAAATTTTTTCTCAGCTTTTCCGACTTTCATAATCTTACCAAAATTGAGATATTTTTAATCACAAAATAACCGAAGTGAATGAGTTTAATTTTTAAAATAGACTCATCCAAAAAAAAAATAATAAGAATAATAATAGTCGTCTTAACTCAAAAACATAACATTTTTACTGCGCATTTGCATACCGGAAGGTAAAATCCAGATAGTAGGCTGGCTACATGGGAAACTACCAAGGACGCACAAATCCCACACCATTAAACTTGGATTTTCATACTAAATTTAAAACCTTTTGTATTTAATGTATATGAATATTGTTGTATAATTGTAATAATTGTATTTACTGACGAATTATTCATTGGTTTTCAATACGAGTCGCAGCTCAGAAGTATAGAATATAAATTTAACATAACTAACGTATGATGGAAAAGTGTATAAGATAAATTATACAAAATCTAAAAAGGAAAAACATTTTTACAAATTTAGCTTAAGAATTAAAAGATGGATCCTCGTTGCCATAACGCATTATCTTATACAGTGGTTGGTTACAGGAATAATTTGTCGTACACAGTAACATAGTGAAAAGTTAGCGAATCTGTTATATATAGCACAAATTTCGAAGAACCGTTTGAGTATCTTATAACCCATCCATGGTCACCCGTATCGTGCAGATACTTGAGTTTAGAACGTAGATCAGTTAGCTACTTCCGTTGCATAAGAGTAAGATCCTCATGATTCTATGTATTACTCCAGCACTCAAAATTACGTAGTTTCCGTTTGTATTTAAGAACCATAGGGACATCAGATGGAGAATTGAGCTGAACAACAATAGGACAAAAACAGGATCCAATTGGGCCAACACGTTAAACTGAGATTTAAGGACACTGAATTAACAAGTCCCAAAATAGGTCATCAACCAATACTTTGTTAGTTTCCTAAGTTTCATTAACCGATGGGGAATATTAATTATCGTGAAATTGTGAGCCTTTGACAACCTCTTAAGAAATTCTTGATATTTGTTAGCTTAGAGATGGGAGGACCATTATAGTGCCCAGACTCCAGCTTACTAACTTTTTCATAAAGTGATCTTACTTCAGAAGCTAAAGAAGCTTTTTTCTCCTTAACAAGGTTTAATCAGTGGTAAGATTATCAAAAATAACAGCAGGAAATGATTTAAGACTAATCCCAAATCCTAATATATTATTTACGATTCTTTCAAGTTTACTATCATGGGAAGGTTAAATAGTAAAATACTTAAATACTCGCTTGAATAGAAATCAGAGATTTCCAAACATAATCTAAAGTAACTACTTTCTTAACAGTGGATTTCGTATTTATTTGTTTGCTAGAACGAGTGGACATAGGCGTTATAAGAATTATTATATAAGTAGAATGAAGTACCTTTAAGGAAACGAAATGGGCAAACGATTTGACTCAAGACACTCAATAAGATAAAAAAAATAGCTTAGAAAACAATATTATAGACCACTTGAATGATGAACAGCTGCATCACGTAAAAATTACATTGAGGTCGATCGCAGAAATCGACCACTAATCAGCTATAGTGTAGTTGAGTAGATAAAATTATGTGGTAGATTTAGCACGATCCAGTTTAAATATAAAATAAATTTCTTATCAAAAACGATAACGACACTAGTCAAGACGGAAAGCGATTAACGAGACACACGAAAAAATAAGCGATTAGAGGAGGCCCAGCGACACACGTCTGACCGTCATGAAAGTCGAAACTATACTGCGAATTATAAAATAGTTTTCATGGACTCGTATTATGTTATACTAAGATAAAAAGTACAATATTGTGCTCGTGAACATATGTATTTTTGTATTTATAACGGAAAATCGAAAACACCGTTTATAGGCAGTTATTATGAGATTCTCTTAACCACTTATAAGTTCTGAAATTTACAATGGTCAAAACGTTGTTGTCAATTTGATTGAAAACTGAAAACTGTTGACAAATAGGTAATATTATCATAACTGTAAAGAGCGCCACTCATTTTTTTGGCTTTGGCGCAATAAGAGCTAAAACTGCTACTACTATTACTACACTAAGTGAAAAGCTCCCAAATATGTCTATATAGAATTTATATACCCTTAGAGGCAAAGATTTTAAAAATGTTTAATTCTATTCAATCCAAAATTGTTTAATTGAGAAATTAAATGTATCTTAAACATGTGAATATACGGTATAAGCTCATCACTAAAATATTAGTACATATATAATAATACAATGTATGAAATATAGCTCTATTCCGTTTGAATCTTTGCCCTCGAATTTTAACATTCTTTTATTTAATTTTATTTTAACAAAAGTATACTTGCAATCTGTAATATTATTTTACAATAATTAAATTTGATAACACATCATACAATATACAAGTAAATTAAATAATGTAAGCAAGGAGGTCCACCGGTTTGGATAATCTTAGACTTGAGAGAGTAAAATTTATATTTTTAATTAATACAAGTTAGGATTCAAGAGATCTTAACACCAGTATCTTTTTAATCGGCGTGGAAGGTACATCATGAACATTTAAAATACTAATATATGCAATATAAATATGTATCAACTTACTAGTTATATAAAGTATTATTCATAATGAAGACTTACATTGACATTGAATAAAAGTTATTCTAAATGATAACAGGTAGACACAAGTGATTCAGTCATTTCCATACTAACGATTGCAACATTATTAATAATGTAATCGCCTTGGGTTCAAAACATACAATTGATTTGAAAAATGTATGTCACATTATTTTATGATATTTATTTATAGAAAAAAATTATATTTTGTTTAATAAAATATATTTTATTACAACCCTTTTTATACAAATTTAAAAATTAAATAAATATTTATTTTTATTTAATTATAGATTATAAAAATCAAAAAAATAATAATTATCAGGTTAATTAACATAAAATTTTTACGAGAATCTACATAAAACAATACTTCATCAAGTATATTAATATTTTTTACCATAAAATTATGTTTGTCTACATAATTTCAACAATTAGGAATCAAATTAAAACTCTTTTACAAATTGAAAGCAATCACTATGCAACTGTTTTTATAATCATTATTTAGTCGTGAGATTTCAGTTTTATTCTTCTTTTCCCATTTTTCTCTTTTTTTTTTTTATAAATATATGTGTTTATTTAATGTGATACTATACTTTGTCATTTTTTTTTAAATAAAAGACATATTTCACATTTTGACTGATCTGTTTTCAAATTGTCTATTAGGAGACAGTTTTTCTATTCTATTCTTCTCAATCAGTTCTAGTCCCTTGTTTCAAAAGTCTGCCTCAACTAGTGGCATGGCGAAATCAGAAATGTTCAGTGTCCTCAACATTCGCATTTTCGCAATCTGTGAAACGTTTTTTTGTCTCACTAGTCTGACTGTGTATATACAAAGTGTGTGAGCGAGGTTCCGAACAAGCCTCAATCTGTTTGATAGGTGTAACAAAGTTCAAATAAAAGATGGACTGTATATGTAGTTTCTTATTTATATGTATTTTCAAAATTAAATAAATATCAAGTATTGGTTTACAATAAATTAATAACAACAAATTAATAATAATAAACAAAGATTCTTACCACGTACTGCGCCACCGCAACACTCGACAGTAAAATCTTACGTGAGATAATAATAATAAGGTTTTGTGAAATAATCACGTGGCAATAACCAACGCAAGAGAAAAGACGACACGACATCGCAGTGGCCCATACATATATGTTAAGCCGGCACGAATCATGGGTGGCTACGAGGGGGGGCCAACCCCCCCAAACCCGTACCGTATTTATAAAAAAATCTATATTGTTAACAAGAAATGCATATTATAATATGGACTATTATACGATATGCACAAGTTAGAGCCATAGAGGTATGATGGTTGAAAGGAGTTTCTCCACACTTCGGAGACTACAAACCTGGCTTCGTTGAAGGATGACTGATGATAGACTATCAGCATTATGTCTAATTATTGTACTTATATCATAAAGTAGATATTCTAGAAAAAAAATAAATATAAATCATAATAATCAATAAATAAAAATAAATCATATTATTGATATTTTTGCCAATTTTAAAAATAGACGACTTGAATTTGTGTTGTAAAAATTGTTGTTTTGTTTTTGTTATAAGATTTTGTATAATTATAACTTGACCCCTCTAACCAAGGCTCAGGAGCCACTCCTGGTACAAATAGGTTTGTGGAAGAAAGGGGATTTATCGCGTCTAGAAAATTCGACCGTTATACAGATGCATGACAGTTATGACAGTTATGACTGGTGAAATTTAAAATTATGTACATTGGATATTAGTGTGTTACAATTATTTAAATATTTTAATTTTACAAAGGAAGGTAAGAATGACTTTGGTGTTGTTTTTATTGAGGGCTTTTTGGATTGTAAAAAGGTTTTAGGGTCTTTCGTAATCCTGAGAATTTTTGGCAGTCGACTATTATGTGTTGGATTGATAGGTTGACTCTGTAATGGCTGCTTCCTCTCTTTTGGAAATGCCTAATAAATTTTTCCATTATTGGACATGATGTTTTATGTTTCTGAGTTTGTTTAATAGATGTACGGTACTCCAATTGTTCTGCCAAAGGTCCATTGTTGTATTTTTTATGTTAATTATATCTGATGTAGTGATTTTGGTGATTTTTGTATAGGACTGTGATTTTATTGCTTCGTTAGCCTTAGAATCTGCTTTTTCATTCCCGGGAATTCCTACATGTGAAGGAACCCATATGAATGAAATAATTCTGTTCATTGTAAAAAGCAATCTTTGAATTAATTGCACAAGTTCATTCTCAGGGTGGGGATTTATAATTTATGTGATAGCACTGAAAGAATCATTGGGAATGATGGTTTGTCCAAATTTAAAGAAAAGACAATCTCTACTGCTTCGTATATTGCATATGTTTCAGCTGTATATATACTTTTGTTTTGTGATAAAGAGAACATATAGATTATAATATTTGCCTCATAATTTATATACATATATTTTTTTTTTTTTATATTTTAAGGCATACAATCTGTAAATAAATTATTACAATAAGTACGCATGCGGAAATATATATTATAGCTTGACATAACATGATAAAAGCAGCCACCCAATGGTGACACTTTATGACATGATTAGGTTGAATTTAAATTTACCTTTATATATTTAGTTAATTGATATTTAACCCTTCGTTAGTCACGTGGTTATTTATAACGTCATTGGTCGCGTGGGTTACTATTGTATCCCATCAATTTTAATCCTTAATAGTAAATTATGGCTTGATTAATACTTTTTTTAAATATATTATAATATTATACAACACTTCCAGAATGTGTATATATAATATTTAGTCCAAAATTACCATACAATTGTTCATAGTAAAATATAAAGTTATAAAATGCATAATATTAAATATCTAATTTTAATAATACTTTTATTTAATCTTACTTGGACAAAATCATAATTACAATAAATAACTTGACTATTATCTATACACACTGTTATTATACAGCTTAAAAATAAAAAAAATTACAAACTAAAATAATTAAACATTAAAAAAAAATGATTTCCGTTAACATATGAAATTAATAAAAAATTTATATCATAATTATTATTTAACGAATTTATTTATATATTTTAAAGATTATCATCCATTAAATCATTACTAGAATCCATGCAACTACTACATACCTTTGAGTAATGTTTTCCACATACCCAATGATTGCACTTATCACAGAAATTCCTTGTTATTTTATCTTCCGATCTAGGACAAAAGACACATCTTCCATTTGAGCCAGTTTTCTTTGGGAGATTCTGTTCAGTTTCTACGAATGGTATACCAGATATACGTGCAGCTTTGTGCCGTATTGTTCTTGGAAGATTCTGCATGGCAGCCCTTTTAAATACTTGAGGTTTAATCAACGACATAGACAAGTTTCTCAAATATACGCGACGTTTTAGAGTATTTGAAGTCAATTGATCGCAATGGTACAACATTTCTGAATTAATTCCTAAAAAATAAAAATAAAATAATAGATACATCAAAAAAATGTTAGACAATATTAAAAAAATATGAAAGTAGTATTATAAGCGTATAATGTATACCTGCAGTATTGATAAGATGAAAAAAAATCGTCAATGGCCATCTACGATTATTTCTTCCTGCATCATATGAACCACACATTTCATCTACCATATCAACAGCGCCTTTGGTGCTGTTGTAAAAAGTGATAATTTCAGGTTTTCTAGCATCATTTGTTGATTCGTCTATAGCTGCGTCATGATGCATTGATGATAAAAGTATAACTATTTTATTTGGCTTTGGTTTATAGGATAAAAGAGTAAGGTCTTTCTGAAAACCAAATATAGTACTATTTAGCTCACGATTTTTTGAAAATTGCTGTTGGAAAATAACTGGAATTTATTTTTTATTTTTCCGCATCGTACCAACTAATGTAATTTTATTTTTCAATAAATTTTCAGCCAATGGAATACTGGTATACCAATTATCTGTTGTTAAGTTTCTTCCAGATCCTAAAATTGGATTCATCAATCGCATAACTACATCAGATGGAGAGTTTGAAATATTATAAGGGCCAACTGGTTGCTTTGCACAGTAAACTTCCATATTCCACGTATACATCATTTTAGCGTCAACTAGTGCAAATATTTTTACACCATATTTTGCTGCCTTATTAGGCAAATATACTCTGAATGGGCACCTTCCTCGAAATTTGACCAGTTGCTCATCTATTGTTACATATTCTGATGGTGAAAAACATTTTTTACAATTTTCAACAAATAATTCGAAAAGTTCTCTAATTGGAGCTAATTTATCTATTTCACGTCGTTGAATACGATCACCCTCAGACATAACCTCAGACATCGAAGTAGAAATCGGAAACGCTTAAGGCTCATAGTTACATGAAAAATTTCAACGCCAAAACCCAACTAATCCCAAAGGTCTTCGAGATTTTGCCGTCCTGAACGGTTTACGCCAGCTAATATCAATAATCCAATTAAACTTTCAATTTCACTTTCCGAGGTTGGATTAGCATCTCTTTCTCTTTCGAAATTTCCCACGATAGATATTATATATTTATTAGTACAACTAGTAATTATACGAATAATCACGTTATCAAATAATAAATGAAAATATTCTGCAATGTTTGATTTATTTTTTGCAACTGGTTTACACCCGGGTAAATGAGTTATAATATTATGAGATCTGGTACGTACATTACTTGGAAACATATCTTTCAACCATTTAGTTTTCTTATCTTTTCCAAAATAAAACTTAGACCTTGATAAATCACTGCCAACTTCTAGGTCATCTTCGGTTTCTGAAATGTCGTGTTCACTGTCACTTGATTTTCTTTCAACATTATCCTAAACATAATCATCCACTTCATCGTTACTCATACAACCCACTTCATCATATCTGATGATGAATCATTTACAGCATCTAATAAGCTTAAAATACGGTTTTGTTCACGTTCATCCATAGTGAAATAAAAAAGAAAAAAATTGCAAAAATAATAAAAACAAATATAATCTACACCATTTTCTCATCAGTCGACGAAGAGGGTTACCAGGAATAGTGTCGGAATCATCATCATTTATATACTAATATTAATCTAATTGATTATATAAATATAAATAAGACAGTTTCTTCTCATCTATCCCAATACAATTTTGATAAAATAATATAATTTATGATCAATTTAAATTTATACTAGCATAAAACAAAAATTAATCAATATGTAATGACATACATATCATGTTTAACGTAATTTCTGACGTAACCTTCGTAACATTGATAAAAATATGGATTCGATCAACAAAATATTTGTCACTATTCAGCTTACAGATTTGTTTAACAAACAAAATTAATTTGTCAATTTATAATCACCTAGAAAAATTACAAATATTTATTTATTTTGATTAAACTTATGCAATTAATTTGATAATATTATATCATCATGGATAACATTATTTTAACAAAATATCTAATAAATAGTCTCAATCAAATATTTCATTAATATAAATAAATTTTTGATAAAAAACCATAAAAAAATTGTTGACAAGACCTATTGAACCTAGCTTCTAAAGGTAAGTCTTCAAAAAATCCAGGTAATTCATTTTGAAGGAAATATAGTAACACATTTCCACTTACATAAATCGGATGATTGTATTATTTAATGTATTATTTTTATTTAATATTAATATACTTACGTAATAAAGTAATTAATACAAACCAATCAACTAACATAACCAAAACAATAAAATATTAAATTTTATTAAATTGTATACGCTTGATTAGCAATTGCATAATATAAATTATAAACAAGCTTATTTAAATGTATCACAATAAATCTAAGTCAGATGTATAATTTTAACCAATGTCCAATGCATACATTTATCAATTACTGTATGTATGTATAGTACATTTTACATAAAACACTATTAACTATTTTATAAAAAAAACGTAAATAAAATATTCAACAAAAATTCTCAAAAAAGTTTTATATTGGACAAAGACAAATTTAGGTTTTTACAAAAGTATAATAATTTATAATGTAAATACAATTTTTGTTAGACTGAACAAACTAATTTCTTAACTTAAAAATATAATAATAATACGGTTTTATACTTTTATCATTCAAGTACATTTCATTGTCAGAATGAATGACAAAATAATAATAATTGATTAAAAAAAATGTATATGGAAAATAATTAATACATATTGTTTAGTGAATATAATAAGATTTACCAAATTGACAATTTACTATCGGTTTAAAAAAATAAACTACTGCAGTACATGAAATATTTTATTAATATAACAATATTAAATACTATCATATTTGTATTAATTATTTAAATTATTATATTAATTTTTATTATATTTATATTTTACAAATTTTGTATCATTTTGATAAAATATTGTCAGCACAATAATTAGTTGATTTATTAATTATCTACAAATATTTTTGGAAGGTTTACTAATAGCATTTCTTTCAGTATATTATAAATAAGCACTAAATTTAAACTAAAGATCATTAAATTAATTAATTAAACTAAAGTCCAACCTGCAAATTATAATTTTAGTATATTGCCAAATAAATATTTTATTTTGAAAGTAATAAAAAGTAAGTGTAATAAGTAAGAAATAACGGGAATCAAAAATATCTAGTAAATTCGATTTTCTTAAATAAAATATAAATAAAATACATCCTATTTATTTATGTCTGCTTTTTATTTTATGAAAATACAAATATTATCATATCTTTGAGTTTCTCAGAAGCATTATAAACAATTAAAATTAAAATTAAAATACATATATTTTTTACTTAGAAATACTACTAAAAAAAAATATAATTTCTTATACTAATTGACCTGTAAATAATAAATTCATCAAAAAATAAACAACAGCTATTGCCAAGTAATTTATAATTTTGTTTATGGTATTCCCCTTATAAACATATTGAGTTAAGACAAATTAAACTAATTCATGATTTAAAATTCTAAAAAATTCTTACATTTGATAAAGGTACATTCAAATGGTATTTAATCCAACAGATAATTTGTTTACGTGAATCCAGTCAATTTTCTTAGTAAAGACACGAAAAATACTAATAAGTACAGCAATGAAGCATATACTATTATTAACAAAACTTTATGTGCATAGTATAATCTGAAAATAATAAAACAATAAATACACATTAATAATTAATAATTATAATTTTATAAATTGCAAAATTGCATGAATGTTTCATCAAATTCAGATAATATTTTATATAGTAATTCAAATAATAACAATAGATTAAATTGGGTTAGGTTACAATAAAGTAGGTTTGTTTGCAACTTTATAAAGAATATCTAAATCTGATAATCTGAATAGAATTCATAAGCGAAATGTTTATATCATGATTATTTACAGACATTTAAATAACTATATTATTACATCTTATTTTAACAATTAACTAATTGTATTTATAATTAACCGTTGACTTAGGGCTTATTTCATAATATGTCATGTATTTTTAAACGATGAAACTCACTTTTCCCATTTTTTCCTTGCTGCAGGTAATGTGTGTAAATCATCTTTTACGAGGTAAACTCTTAATCCAAGACAATGTGCTTGGCAAAATTTTTCCCATGAAAGTTGGTTTATATCAAAATTAAACAGTTCTTTATCTTGACTATCGAGATTCTCCCACAACTTTAGTATTTTTTCGTTGCTGAACTTCCAATTTCTATTAGCGTAATATGCTAATATAGCATTAACTTTACCCATTTTTTTATAAATTTTAGTCAACCTATTTGAAAAACACAACATATACAGATATAATAATTATAATAAAAACAGCAGATATTCAATACAAGTACAAATAATTTAGTAGAATTATTGTGGTAGAAAATCATGATGAATGTAGATTAAGTAATTGTTTCAATTTGTTTACTATTTTTCGGCGTTTTGTGGGTTATAATTATTTATTTATTAAAAAACGTAGAATTAAATCGAGGGGGAGGGTAGTGAGAAATTCTTAGACCTAGTAAAAAAAAATATTATATTTTATTTAAATTATTACGCACATAGGTTTTTGTCCAGTTAATAAAGCCAATCCGTCCAATATATACCCTGGTATGATGTGATAAAATATATTCAACAAGGAGAAAAGAAATTGATTGTTGGTCGTTGAAAAAGAAAAGTACCAAACCGCCCGAACAGAGGGCCATAAAATGCCATAACGTCTATTCATTTCAGTGAAATTTCTCCAAGTGATTGGTTTTTGTTCTGAACTTGAATACGTGTATATAGGAATTTCATTCACTTTCCTGTAGTTATATAACACAAATAAATAATATTATTTTTAATAATAAGTAGAAAAATTAAATTAAATTAATAATAAGAATGCTCATTTTGCGAACGTGCTAAATTCTTGATTTATTAACATGTTTTAAAGAATACATTTTAATTCCATATATAACTCAAACAGAATTTGGTCACTTACGCGAAGAAACCTACACGAATTAAATAACTTAGTTTGTAAATAAAGTTTTTATATTTTAGTAAATAACCTATTTTTTAATAATGGTTAATAAAAATTCAACTATATCAAATTCTCATATTTTGATATATATTATAATAGTAGTTCATTTGAATACCTATATTCTATTATAGAATAAATAAAAATAATAATGAAAATAGTGAATTGTATTTAATTTTCATGATCAATAATAATTGTAATATTCAATAATATCAAATAATACAATATTTATTAAAAATAATTTCTGAAATTTGATGCTAAATAATTACATAAAAAACATTGGTTTACAAAAATATAAAAAAAATACAGAGTATTTTTCCATAAATATATAGATTTATAATAGGAAAAAAATAATTTGGAATGTTATGTAATATAATTGTCAAATAAATCACAGTAAACAAGTATTAAAAATGCTAAACGATTTTTCATGTTTTAATTTATTAATTCACAAAGCTTTGTGGAATCTTCTATTTTATTTATAATCACTTAATTTTAAATCATAATTAGAAAGATAAGCCCACAGCAGGCGCATAAACAAGTATTTATTTGGGGTAGAAAATAATTAAATTTTTTCAAAATGGTTGGGGCTAAATTTGTAATAAAGTGGTATATATCGTATGTTTTAATTCGTCGTTACTACAATACAATCCATGGAGGAGAGAGGGTGATTGCTCCCCTAAATTACGTGCCTAGCCCAAATTAATATTTCGGTTCACTAGTGTTCCCCTAACTCAAATTATTGTATCAATACTGCGCTCTTCTGGACATGGTAACTTCGGAAGCACTTCAAATATTTTTAAGTACCTATTCATTGATAATAATAGCATAATTTACTGTAATATTGGATGTGCAATTCACGTGGGCTCAACACAAGATTTTGCTACGTAATTTTTTTTATTTAATGTTTAAGACCCACATTTTCTTAATTCGTGGTGATACTTTGAAATACACGATTAATATTATGTAATAGCTATTTTTAGTTTATACACAAATCAATCAACTAATAAACGAAAAATATAGATATTATAATTTAATTATTAATTTCAAACCGTAATGGATATTTTAAGATGTTAAATCAATAACTCAATGATTAAAAAATACGCAATAGATCTAAAATTTAGACTCTAAATGCATTTGCTTTGTAATATTTTAAGATATTAATGTTTCCTAATTAAATTTGCCAATCCATAAAAATTAATAAATGAAGAATAGAAAATAAATCATCCAAAACAAATACAGTGGTCGCCGCATATAGTGATCACATTCGTTCGAGAGAACTGTGATCATTATAAACGGAAATCACTATAAGCGCCGACTCGAAAATACATTTTTTTTCACTAATTGAAAGCGTGCTCCTACTAGCCATAATACAATATACAACTACATACTATACAAACAGTACACTGAACGACGGACGAAAACCAACTAGGCATAAAGTGTAAAAATATCGATACTTGTGAGAATAAAAACGGTTTCAAACATGTACGAATGTACGATATGAAGTGTCGCTTATTACGTGGGTTACATTAAATAAGATTAACTCGATTAAAGTTCACGATTAAGATAATTGTCATTCGTAATCGTTTTCCCTATACACAAAAAGAGGTGATATTATTGTAAATTATACTTATATTTTATATTTCTGATGATTATTTCTGATCACAATAACCGAAAACCTGAATACTGTAAGCGACGAAAAATGCACTTATAACGGCTGTTTGTTCCGTTCCTGGCATTTTTGATCACTATAAGCGGCTGATTCTTATGACCAGTGAACACTATAAGCAGCGACCACTGTATATTAATCCTCCCTTATTTCAAAATCTGCAAAATATACCGGGTGAAATGTACCATCTACCGTCAAGCCCGTTTCGCACACAACGGTTTCATCTGTACAATTAAGTTCCTTACGGATGTTGTTTTTACACTGGATGGATTTCCCTCGTAAATCGTCAATGCGACTAGATTTGGTTAGGTAATTTAAGCTAAGAGTTTACCGATTTGTTCCAGTTTCTTTGGCAGCACATATAAGAGCATTAATAGTCATGTCAACCGGTACCATATCAGATGTAGTAGTGGAATGTAAATAATAGGTATGAAGGACTCCAGTACCAGCTCCAACTATAATTCCAGTAGGACCGTATACATTATCTATCCAACCTCTTACTGGTTCTCGATAAGTAGCTATCACTGTGAAAATCGTATAATATGTGTTATAGAATTATTAATAACAAATGCTCATTAAATAAAACGTATCTAAGATTTTTTTTTAGACCTTCAAGTATTTATTCCAGCGATGAATTTGCCGAATATAAAGTTACCGTATTCGACGAAGTCAACATTTTCATTTACTATGTCAATTACATAAAATACTTATTGTCATACTCATAGTTATCGTGGACAAATTGTTTAATTGATAAATACATATTATTATTGCTTTTACTATAATTTGAAAAACTTAATATTTTCAAATTACTTATCATCAGGGCTTGTAAGTTACTTGAACATGCATTTGCATTTTTTTTTTTTTTTTGCTACATCGGAAAGCATGCTAAGTGAGATACAAATCCGTTTCATAACAATGGTAATAAAAATATAAAGTTTAATAAAGTATCTTTTTGCATATTTTGTGTGTATTAGCATATTTGGCATTTAGTTGATTTTTTTGAAATTATTATCGCATATTATTTTATATAAATTCAGCAAAATCATTATTCGTGGAAGTTAAAAAAAATAAGTTAAATAAATACTTAAATTCATTCTTATTTACTTTTCCAAACATGTTTACAAAATATTAGTATTTTATCAGTATTTTTATTTTGTAAGACATTGAGTTTAATAAGTTGAAAATAGTATCACGAAAACAATGTTATTACGCACCGCTACCAATCTCCTCTTATTGACAATCTGCATTGCAATCTATCAATTTATTTTCGTCGCAACGTGTGTTCATTAATTATAATTTTAATAAAATTTAATCGAAGAAATAAAATATAACTTTTAAAAATATGAGTAAATAATACTGATTATTTTAAAAAATGCTTATACATTATTTTTTTCGTGCATAGTTTAAGATTTTTAATGCGTATAAATGCATATTTTGATTTTATAGGGCATATTTTAATGCATAATTTATCAAATGTTGGTGCATTTTTGCATGCTTAATTTTACGTTTTTAAATGCATAAACTTACGAGCCTTACTTATCAATACTTGTATTGATGCTTTTAATCGTATTCGTGTTTCATTTCAAAAATATTAATTTTTAGAATATTTCCCAACATACAAATTTCTATTGCACTTGTTTTTTGTGAGCTCGAGATGGCAATATTTTTATTTGAAAAGGTAAAAGATTCTTTTTCAATTTTTGGTAAATTCCATCAACCCATAATTATTTTTTATAATTTAAAAGTCAATTGCACATAGAAAATAAATTCGAATTAACCATTAAAAATGTATAAAACAAAATTAGTTCATAAATGGCTGACTAATATCAGATATCAAGACTATCGACGGCTTTTGACATAAAATAATGGTTAAATACATTTTTTCACTTATAAGAAAATATTTGCTAATCAATGAAATTCTAAATAACATAAAATTAAACTATTATAAAAAAATAGTTGCTTACTTGAAAAGTGCTTACTCAAATAACTGTGTAATATAGGAAAAATAAAATTATAAATTATAATTGAATACTTACCAACAGTGGGTCGAAACACCACAATTGGAAGGTCTTGTGCTTCTCTTCGAATAGCATCCTCTGCTAAGGATTTCGTGAATGAATAAGTATTTGGTAAATCACCAATGATTCTAAAAATAGTTGTTGTTATATTTATAATTACTATTCTAATGCCAAAAATATAATTATTAAAATATTGATATTTACTTACTCTTTAGTCATTTTTATAAGTGTTTTGTCGTCATAAGAAGAAAGCAATTTAATAATATCTTCATAGTCAGCAATAGGATTGTAAAACTTTTCATAGATTTCTTTTCGATTACAATTTGCATATGCCGTAGAAATATGCGCTATGACCTAATACATTTAGATATCATAATAAAACTGTGTACAATATAAGTGTAAAATAGTGTAAAATATAAGTGTATTTAAAAGTATATATAAAAACCTATTTACAGATAAAATGATCATATCGCATACTTATTTTATATTTATTTCCTAGTTTATATTCTTCATTGTGTGATGAAATAACAGATTTTTCTATTAATAATAAGGTCAATAACATTTTCATATATTTATAATGTATCCATATTTATATATGTATACATTATAATTATTAAAATAATAATATTATAGTCTTTAAAAGTTTAATGTAATGATTCTAATACATTATTATAGCCTACTGTTAAAACTGGATCAATATTGTCAATAAAATAATAATATAATTTGGAGCGAAAAAATATATTTATGCCTGTGATAATGCTGATAATTGTAATCATTCATAATTATTATCCTAGTTTAAGTTTAAATTATAATTTATCAAATACTTAACTATTTAAATTAATATAAACAATTTTTACAAGATTTTTCATTCAAATTTAATAAATCACCGTAACCTCTTGATTTTAGAACTTTCCGTTCCTACCATTCACTTCATTCATTTAGGTGATCCTAAAGGCGACTAATCAGTTCGTAATTTTTATTTAATTAAAAAAATCTTTATACTGTTTCAGTAGTCAGTGAATCAATATATGGAATTCTACATTCTTTCATACATTTTCATTTTTACTAATAAATATTTAATAGCAGGATTTAATTCCAAATACAAAAATGAAGGGACATATTATAAATTATAACTTGCACTTATTGCATTGAAATAATGAACAACTGTATGAGGTACTGTCGGTCAATTTTATCATTCAAATTCTGAGGCACTGTGACTATTCTATCACCCGATAATAACGATCTACGTCTGGTAAAAATTATCGAACGACCATGTCGGTACAATTATGACTAAGCCTTCGACCAAATCCGTTAATATAATCCGATGAAATTAAATTTGGTTCGATAGATATCCGACGTCGCTCTAATCGACCGATACGGTCGAAAGTACTGAAATCACTTGTACGAATATAATATCTAATTTATTAAAATTATCGGGTGAGTTTGACCGACGTTAGTCAAATCGGCCGATATTGATGCTACTATGACCGTAATCTAAAACACATGGGCGTAACCTATTAAATAATTTAGCCTTCTTTTATACACGTCATAAAGTTCCATCAATATATTGCTTCTACCCTCAAGACATCAGTCTTTAAAATCTTAATCTATTTATTATATAATGTTATACTATAATATTTTATTTTATATTTTATGCTAACTTTACAACACTTGAACTTATTGTAAAACCTATATTTACAGATTGTTCAATTGCAAATAAAATATATATATATAAAATGCGTTACTATTAAATAAACTTTAAGGATAACATTTTATAAAATTATTTTAATACATTTTATGAAATCTATAAATTAATAAATCACAAGTCCATAACTTAACTACAATATAATTTTTAGTGATTAAAATGTTAGACTAATAATATGTTATTATTAAGATACATAAAAATAATTATAAATATAATTTTAAATGTTTCAATTTTTCGATTTGATAAAATATATTGGTTATATAATATGGATAATAATTATTCAATCATCAATTAGCATAAGTACATAATTTATATATATATATATATATATATATATATATATAGATCTTTAATAAATTAATCTCAAATCTTACTTTTAAGTTGGTTACTTCCTTAGCCAATTTGAGCAATTCTCTAGTTCCTAAAACATTAATGTTCATTGCTACACGTATATGTTCATCAAAACGTACAGTGGCAGCTCCATGAAAAATAACTGTTACTTCGTTAATCAGCTTATTTCGATCAGTGATACTAAGTCCAAGACCAAACAAAGAGCAGTCACCGGCTAAACCAGAAACTTTGTGATAATATTTGGGTACTTCATGTTTTAATCGTTTGAATAACTGAAATATAATTTTAAATTATGAACTATTAATTTCATGTTTAGTTGAAATGTTTGTACAATTCAATAAACATAACGTAAAATCTGATTTATTACAAACTATAATCTCCATTTATTCCAAGAATAATTTTATTTCCACCCGAATTATATTAACAGTGACGTTTAATAAATAAGTGAATATTTATACAGAAAAAACAATACGTTTCTAAAACAAATTTAATGCAATAAGACTTATTATATTTACCCTATCTTCAAATATATCTTCTAATCGTTGTTCAATGTTTTTGCCTTTTTTAAACCGGATCAACAAATAAATATGCTTAATATGAGGACACAATCTGAGCAATTTTTCCACAAGCATCTTGCCCATAAAACCTGTACCACCGGTTATAAATACTACTGCATTACGGAAAAATTCTTGTACTGGACTTCCAATTTCGGATTCATGAACTTCTCGAGGTTCATTGAAACTCCGTTCGCCCAAAAGTTCCAAAGGATCAATGTAATATTTAGAATTTATAATATCTTTGACAGGCACCAATGGTACACTATCTGTTTTCTTTGCTAAATCTGTACGATACAAATCGAGAGCCATACTTCAATACTCGATTTGACAAACAACTGTAACTACATAAGCAAACTGTTAATGTTCAAACATACAGAATGAGATTTAATAAATCGTACCAACAAATTAATAATGTATATTAATTTATTGTTAATTTATGTTTTTATTATTTACAATTAATAAATACCATATTACTTTCAAAAGTTTGATTGAAATGAGAATGGGTTAATAAAAATACATTTCATTGCCTGATTTTTTTTTTATATACCTACCTATTCATTTTAAATCTAAAAAATAGCGAAACTTCTAATCCAAGTAGATTCTATGACCACATGAGATACAGAGATTAGCGAGTGTATTAGTCTTTTATACTAGAAATTAATTTACCATTGATTTCTAAAAAACAATTCTTAATGAAAAATGTCCATATAAATCAGCTTTGTAAAATTATATTTTTATTATTGTCTACACAAAAAAATATATGAAAAATGTTGTTTCCAATTTTCAAGACTTAAGTATAAAAACTGAAAATGTTATGAAATTTTGATTGAAAAATGCTGCTAGATTTATTGATTTTATCAATTTGTTAACATTTAATAATCAGACGATCGTAAATCTAAACTCGATTTTTCTTTTCATTAATTAGAATGAAAAATTTTGTATACAATTTTCATGAATTTGCGTCAAACCTAAATTATTATTTCAATAGTTACGAAGTAAAACCTAATAAGACATTACAATTTAATTTTCTATAGTTCAGAAAAAAAAATAATATTTTGAAAATTATATTGTCTATACCATTGAAACTTTTATGCCTCTATGATTAATAGTTTTGAGAAGATAACGAAAATTAATTATGTAGATATAGATTACAGATATGCCATACATTATGCCACTTATTTTTAAAAATTTTCATAAGTTTTTCATAATTATTAAATAAAATTATCATAAAATAAACCATCAAAAGTCACCAATAAAAAAAAATGCAACTGAAAAGTTAAAAAAAATTTTTATAAACGTTACAAAATCAAATGTTGACAAATTTGTATACTCCAACAAATTTCTATGGAACGATATTAATAATTTAGTTATTATTCTAAAAATATAAAATGTAGAAAATTTAAACATTTACTGAATAAAATAATATTAGTACTATTAAAAAATTTCATAGTTCTGAAATATTTTAATGAAACGTATGATGTGTAAGGCATAAAAAATTTGGTTTGATAACTATATCAAACATCTTTATAAATATAAACTAGTCCATCTGACTCAGGGCCGTCCCGAAGATGAAAATCAAGCGGAGGGGGGGGGTGAATAATATGAAAAATACCGATTACAATTTTTTTACTCAATGTTTGTAGTATAATTAACTATATGTAGTCGTAGTTTTACTTTTTAACATACGTATAATGTTTAATATATGTGTCAGTGTCGCACGTTCTTAAAATTGATAATTTAGTTATATATATAATAAGTAGTTATATAAATTTTATTCGTATATATACTGTATTACGAAATATGTAATATTTATTTTCCGTAAGTAAAATTAGGTCCTTCTAGGCTATAATGAAACAAGTCCGACTGCTGACTGGTGTTTTTTTTTGTGGGGGGGGGGGGGGAAACACCCCCAAGACCCCCCTTCGGGACGGCCCTGATCTGACCTAATTTAATCAGAATCGTTTTTCCGAGGGCAATGGTTTATTAGTTTCAAGTTTAAATGACCAATACAATAATATCTTTCATATCTTTACATTTCAATCCAATCTAGGATTTATTAAATTCATTGAAATTTAACACTAATATTCAAAAACTAATTCTTAAGTTAAAATTATTTTATTTATCGACTATTTATAAATATTACATATATAAGTATACATTTAAATGAATATAGTAGTGTGAAAACATATATCCCCTGAAAAATATCGGTACATTAATCCTCTAATCTAAACTAATTTTAAATACCATTAATAAATAATTAACTGAGTTAAGTATTCGATTTTTAAATAAATAATTATTTTTTAGAAATATTCCGCTTAATTAAATACGAAATTAAAAATAGCAAAAGCATTTATTTTACAGTAACGTATAGAAGTTAAAACTTAGAAATAATTATTTTCTTAAATGTATAATTTTATTAAAAATATGTAAGATATTAATAAGATATTTTGATAAAATAACATTAAAAATTGTAACAATGACGTTTCTAAAAGGTTACTTTAATTACACTAACTATTTGCATTTTTAGATTATTTTATTTTATTTTTAAAAGTATACTTACAGTTAGTATTTAGTTACACTTCACTTATGATAAATATATGGACGAATTCAATAAGAAATTTGATAATTTTTCAGAATGAAATACTTTAGATGAATTACTACAGCGAAGTGAACGCAAAAACAAATTATCATTACATCGAAAATTAATTTATAATTCTATAAACTAATAATAGAGAGGGGATTATGAGCAACAGAAAAATATATTCCCATTCCTAATGAGTTTTTATACTCACATATAATTATGTTCTCGTATTTTAATTTAAAGAAAATTTATAATTCTTGCTATTTATTCATTAACTATTATTTCCTTATAGTATACAATTAATAATTTGCAATTTAATTAATATCTAATTCGTAAATTTTATATTATTACCACCATTATTCTATAGAATATATTCTAGTATCAACTACAAAATAAATACGGAGTCAATTAATTGAAAAGTCAATAACTGTAACTCATGATATAGAAAGAATTTTCAAGTGGATTATTTTTAATGTATTTTTTAGTGATTTTCGCAATTAATTTTGTTGTGTGTACATTTTTTTACTATGATTTTCAAAAATAAAATTTCAAAAAAACATTATAAATATTTTTTTTTTATATTTTAAGTTAGCTATTTTATAATGTTACATAATTATGTGCTACATAATTTCAAAAATCTAAATATGGTTAAATTTTCAATGAATAAGAGTATTTCATACTATGAAAAAACAAACAATTTTGAATTTATGCGTTTTTCACACTATTTATGCAAATTTGACCACAAAAACTGATACTATATGTAATATTTATATTTATTTTCAAAACTAAAAAATGTGTTCATCTTTAACTGCAATAAACAATAAAAAAATTTTAAGCCCAACATCTCTATAACGAAAGTAATAATAATTATTCATAAATTATTATTATTATTTTGGAATTGGTATCTCACGCACGCTATTTAATGCTATTTAGCGAATAATGCTTTACGAAGTTTTCGATAAATTAAGGAATATATAATATTTTATCGATAGCATTACATAAATAAAATAAAACTATATGATGTCTGGCCATTTTAACAATTTTCGAGGAAATTATTAAGTAACCCTTCATTGATTAAACTTAGAATTCAAATTATTTACCTTTTTTTTTTTTGTATATTTATACAAAATTTAACATACATAAAAAATTATAAAACATGATAATTGGTCTATTGATAAATAAATGCACATTTTAAAAAAAAATGTTAAACTCAAAATTGAGTAATGATCTTGGTACTTAGAAGTACCGTTTGTCAATTCAACATTTTGATCCTGGTACTAAAATGTACCATTGTTCATTTAGCACATTATTTTTTTACATACAATCTATACAAATCAAAAAACTATTTTTGCAAAATAAATCATGAAAATAGTAATATTATGCTTGGGTTATAAATAATACAAATTTATCAAAGTATGTAGATGCATTTAATATAATAACAAAAAATTGTAATCTTAAACATTTTATTACTATATATAATTTTAATTTTAAAAAATATACATTTATTAGGTAATTATTTTATATCATGAAATATAATAAAAAATTTTTTCTTTTATTAGAACCAAGAAATAAAACACAATTTGTTCATTTTGAACGCGGTTTTGACTGTATTGGATTCATTGAATATGCCTCACATCCTCCTCGTTCATATACATATTAACACGTTGAGTGCCGCGATCGACGGGTAGTCGACAATTTGTATAGGCATCTTTATGGCCTATTAATGTACTCGGTTATCAGAGAAATTCTTCAGTTTTTATACGTGGTTATTCAATGAAATGTCTACTTTCAACGGTGCACTTGGATTTTATTTTAGATTATTTTTAGCAAAGTAATTATTATTTTTCTCCAGGAAATCGTCGATGACGGCGAAGATGACAACTATATATATCTTTATTGTTATTTTAATATACAGTTAATTGAATAGTTATTATATATAGTATTTGTATTGCCAAACTTGTTTTATTTTTCTTATAATATAAATATATATCGCATCCATATCGTGTTATTGTACGTTTCGCGAAATGGACAACGTTTGCATCCATTTCGCAAAATGGAACCGCGGTTTCTCCACCTCACGTAATTACACAATATGGATAATATTTCGTAAAATGGATGCCTAAACCATCATCGACGGAACTTGTTCCGTCATTTGGAGGTCCATATAGCGAAAATTAAAAAAAACTTTAATTCCTATATATTATATTTATTCATAAAAATTAAATTAAATTATTATTTTTAAGTAATTGTTTTAAAAATATTATAATATAATACTTTAGTACAAACTATTATTTATTTAGACAAGCTTATGAGTTATGGCAATAAAAATTACATTTTAAATTACCTTTAAAACAAGCACATTTTTTAGTTTGACATTTGCCTTTACAATAACAGCTAAAAATACCTTGACCTCCAGTTAAAGAAGATACAATTTATCTTAAAGACATTTCTTTTGTTTTATTCACTTGCTTAATGTCAATGAAATTTGATGTGACTGATTGTATATTTCCAAAAGCATACCAAACTTTATTATGATTTATAATAGAAAATAATTCAAGGCATTTACATTATATTATTAATTTGTATACTTGCCTACTATTATTCATTACTATAGGTTTAAAATGTAATTGTATACGTCTATTACCACGTTCACCTCACTGAAGTTTTCGGTTATCTGTTTTCTATTGTTTTGGTGTATATCCTTGTGTATTATTATTATTCTGAATTTCGAGTTTATTTACAACATACGATATACTTGAATATTTTTATTATTCATAATTCTGATTTACGACTTTATTCACGTAAGTTTATTGTATTACTATTTAATATAAGAAACGTATTGTATTCTACGTTTAATTATTATTGCAAGTGGCATTATGATTTTTTGTATGATGTATTTTATTTTTTACGTTTATGTATATAAAAAACTTTTATTAAAAAAAGTAATTGTGAGTTGCAATTAAAGTGTACTTAAATTAATAATGTTTCATAAATAATAATATATTTTATTCGTAATTTAAATACTAAATGATAATAGTAATGGATTGGTATGTAGAAAAAACAACGGTAGGTAGGTTTTGCTGTGAGGGCCGACGTCGACACGTAGTCAACCGACGTAATTGCGGAACCGATTTCGCGATGATTCTCGGACAACGATAATCAATTACTATGAGGCACTCAACGTGTTAAATCCAGTGTATACCACTGTTACCAAATATTACATATGCGTTCACAAATAGTATGTCAAACATACCCCAAAAAAGCCTATGCCACCACTTTTTTGACTGTCTATCTACTCCATATGTCACCCTCAATTGGTTTGTACGATATACTCCTCACATAAAATTGTTGTAATCCTTTTTTTATCTGAAGACAAGGTATTTCGGTAGACACTCCTTTTTTGTTTTTTCTTTGCCATGATAGTTCGGTGCTAACAAAACTGATTTTGTATCTTCGCACTTAAAAACGCCATTTCCAGAGTCAGTTATTTTGAAATCTAAGTATCCTCTCGCTAATTTTAAGTTGTCATGAAGTATACACAACGACGTGTTAATATATTCTCGGGCCAATTTAGTTCCGCCGCCCTAGACGTCTCTTTCGGAAAGCCTCTTCACGGGCCGGCCTCAGCCCGCCACCCTCGATACATCTATACTGGAACATCACCAACCATTGGCTTCTGTGAATTGCCGCACCTTTTCCTCTTGCTCCTTGAGGGCTAGGATTGTTTACTTTGACATATATTTACACGGTTATTTTTCTAAATTTGGACCATAGTCTAATTCTTTTCTTATAGCTAACAAGGTACTTGTATTTACCGACGGATCACAGTAAATTTAAATGCAACATATGATTTAATATAAATATTTTTGCACGTGGTACTTAAAAGTATCGTCGATCGACAAAGAGTTAACCATTTACTAGTATTACGAGTATAATGTGGCAGACCTATGTAACATTAATTTAAAATTTAATATATTTTTAAAACTATAAATTGCTCTGATTCGTTGAAAACTAAATTAGTTTCAATTTTTTTTTCTTTACTATCATTATTACGTTATTTTTCAAAATGACAATCATAAAATTTCAACACAAAAATAAAATAAAAAAATTTTAAGTTTATTAGAGAAAGGCCATTTATCATTAATTATTATATGGCTATTATTATTATACTAAATTAAAAAAAATTAATTACACTTTATTGTTCGTACTAAATCATGGATTCAGATCATGACATGTATATCATGCTATGTATATTTAACCTAATAACCTTGTAGGTATCTGAAATATACATACATAACTTTAATAACTATAAAAAATATAAGTTAATAAAATATGATGCAAACTAAATACTAACAATATATTTTACTACTAAAACTACAAAAATACACATATTTGCATTTATGATTATTTGTAAGAAAAAATGTTAGATTAATTTCTTCCTATAACTTGCAATTAAAATTTTTATACCTGAAATTTGTATTCAAGGTTCAAGTTGATTTAATTAAAATTCAAATAAGATAGAAAAATCTCTTTTTGTTCACACGTCCACTTCATATTAACAATTTTAATTATTAATTATTTAATTTAAATTATTAATTAATAATTATAACTTAGTAATCAAATTTAAAATATATCAATTGGTTTGTTTATAAACCAATCAAGTCTAATCATAAATTAATATTATAATATTATTATTATATACATTTAAACATTTAAATAACACTTATACCAAGTATATGATGCATAATGCCTTTACATTATATTTGCTTACAGTAAATAAATCTAATATTCAATGTCAAATAATTTTTTTGGATAATATTTACACATAGATCAAATACTTGATACTAGTTATACTCTATTATCGTTAAACGTTGTGACAGGCCTAATATATCCATTTTTAATAGTAGTAAAAAAAATTAAAAATAGTAAAGGATAAAAGATTTAATCATTTATTATAATACTTTTGATAGGTAGTAAAGTAATTACTTTTTTAAAAAAAAAAATTATTGTTTTGAGTTAAACAATTTTAAATTTGGAAAAATGAAATATTAAAATAATATTACCAAGAATTGCATGTAAACGTCAAACGTTCACTATTCTAAACATAAAATATTTTAATCAATAAAAAAACTCTTATAACAGAATCAACTATATATATATATATGTATATATAAACTATAAAGTATAATAAAAATAAAATATTACCACAGAATATTGATTATTAATTAAAACTATAAATTACAGATTTTTCTATATCATCTATGATTATAACCAGTGTTCGAATTGGGAAAAATTAAGTAGAGGAGCTCAGTCCAACGATTTGAAAACTGCGTTCCACGTGCGCAATTATTTGACACAGACCCGTGGGGGGCTTCGTTCCTCTTCCCCCTCCATCAACCTTAAATATATTTTGAATACCACTTTTCAGCTAAACAAATATTTAAATTCCAAATATAATATATTTTGATAGCAATACCAATATCTTATATGTTACAATAGAAAATAAAAATAAAATAATAATTAACATAAGTAGTTTTAAGCGATCAGGCAGTCTCATGAATCGAATGATATAATCACATATTTGGTATTTGTTTTTATCTATTTTTACTCTTTAGTGCGGGCCACGGCCTTAGAAGATTAGTCTAAGGTCGTGGTAAGGGCATTTATTTTTTTCCGAAATGACGATATCGTCGATCGCCAATATTAATAACAAACCATACAATGTATAAAGTATAATACACCAAATTCACAGAAATTACTATTTATATATTTTCAGAAATGACGACATTGTCCCTTATCATAACTACCATATAATCTTTAATTATAAAAAAAAGTTTTAATATTATAAATCGTAAAATTCATTTTCCAATTGACGTAAATTGAAATTCACATAAAAATTATTTTGGACATCAATTAAGATGAACGTGGCGTCCCCCCGTTCAGGTGAAAAAATATAGTTGGGGTAAGCAAAAAAAAAAAAAAATAGTAGAGGAGCTCCGTCCCCCTGCGCACCCCCCAATTCGAGCACTGATTATAACACAGAATGTGGTATTGATGTTAGAAACCTTTTTTATTGTAATTACAAAATTAGGTACCGTATTTGGTGGAAATGAATGATAAACGAATAGTTAGTTCATCAGGAGCTCACTCGTGTATGGTTGTTATTCGGAAGGCAATACAAATACAAATTATTAACCTATTTGACACCGGAAGGGAACTAGTATGTAATGATACTTTTATGTTTACATTAAATATTTATAATGAAGATTATAACAATGGGTACAATGACATACCAGAATTAAATAGGTTAACTATTTTTTTATAAATTGCCTCCCGTATATTTTTTTTAATTTTTATTTTTTAATATTTATTATTAATATACACAATCTGCAATTATTATATTGCAATAAGTGTATATGCTGAAGAAGATTCCTAGAGAGGTTTTTAGTTAATATAGGGAAATAGCTAGACTATGCTGCTTCATGTATTGATTTATTTAGGTTTACAGCTTCGTTTATATCGTCAAGGGATTTTAAACTAATTTTAAGATTAGATTGGCTTTCGAGAGAAGATCTGAATTTTTTCCAGTCCATTCGGCCTTGTGTGAGGCTTGGTCGTTTTGGTTTATAGATAGAGGCAGTGTTAATTGTTAAAAGGATAGCTGTGTTGTCAGAGCAAAGATCATTTAGACTAGTTGTTAGGCTATGCAAACTATTGGGGATTTTGGATATAAATATGTCCAGAGTGTCTGATGTTTTCCTGGGGGGAGTAGGCCAGTATGTTGGCGATGGAGGAGAGTGTACTTTAAAATTATGATTTTTCGTTAAGAGTTCGAGTGTGTTTCCACGTATATTGTTTACGTATCATCCCTATTGTATATTTTTAGCGTAATTTTTAAGTCACTTCCTATTATAAAATTATGACCAAGTGTGAGGAAAAAGTCTTAAATTGGTTTAAAATTATAGTATGGTGTGGTGGACTATATACTGTAAATATATTTAGGGGGTATTGTTTAATGTTACCTGTATGCCATTGACACGAATGAAGTCCGTTTGAAATTGTGAAAGATGAAAGAATAGTAAGGAAGATTTCACTACAATGGAGGATCCTGCGTATGCTGTACTATCAGGGTGATTGGTTTTGAATACTTGATAATCAGGCATGTAAAAGTGTGTAGAGTTGGCAAAAAGAGTATCTGACTTAAGTGTGATGTCAATTCTATTGTTTTGTAATGTAACTAATAATTCGTTTTTGTGTTTTGTTAAACCATTTCCGTTCCAGTTCAGGATGACGAGAGAGTGAGATATTTCGTTATTATTTGGCATTGTTAATGTTAATGAGATTTAATAGGATGGTTGTTAGAAGAGAAATAAGAGGGTTTATGATAGATTTGAACTCGTCAAGAAATTTTAGTAGTGAGATTTCATTGTTGTTCGTGGGAGTAGCATTTGAAGCAGCGGACTGGTGACCCTCAGTTACATTTGCATACGTACGTGACCTGGGTGTTTTTTCGGTTGCTGGTCAATGGTGTTGTTGTTCAGGATTGGAGTTGGGGTTAGATGGTGGTGGTTGTTGGATTTTCTTACTTGAGATGTTGTTATATTTCTGGGAGATTTTCTAGTATATTGTACATCCCTTATAGTTGGCTGGGTGTGCCCCTTGACAAAGGCCGCATTTTGCTAATAGATCTGGTAATTTTTTGAAAGTGAAAGTAGAATGATTTTCTTCAAATTCAACACATAAGGGTGGGTGTGCACTGTACGATCGAGTGTGGTCATATCTTTGGCAGTTTGGGCATTGGAGTATTTGTCGTTTTTTATGGGGCTCTTCTATTTTTACTGTTGTATGTAAAATATACGTAATAGAGGGGTCGATATCTACAAAAAACATTGGTGATGAGATTTTAGTTTGGTGGTGTTTGACACTGGTGACATTTCTCACAGTGTGGCCTATTTCTTTTAAGGCTATTTTGATTTCAGTTTCTGAAGCGGTTGGGTGCAGATTTCTTATGAAAACCCTTATAGGTTTATCTGATTGAAACTGATATGTATGGAACTGTGTCTCGATATTTTTCAATAAATAAATAATTTTTCTGTAGTTATCTGGGGTATTAGTTTGAATTTTTAGATGAGTTGAGGTCGATTGGCGCGAGAAGGTATTAGAGAACCGATAATTTCTTTAAATTGATTTTGGAGGCCTATTGAACCCTTTTGATGAAAATGGGTGAAGGTAAAGTTTTTTTAGGTGTATTATTGATAGTATTCAGTTGTCCCTCATTTAGATTATCTAATATGTTGATATTATCAGTGTTCTCAACATCTGTGAAGAGAGCGTCGTATCTGTTTCGTGTAACAAATTGTAAACTATAAACGACGGTGATTACGGTGGAGAAGATGTAGATAAGTTACGTTCATTTTTATTTTTGTTTTCATTGTTTTTGCTAATCATTTGGTTGTTAATAATTTTAATTGAAGATACAATCCCCGGGAGCATATCACCAGTATTATATGAGTCCAAAGGTCACCGCGTGAGACGGCTCCTGTGGTCAAATTAGTGTTGGGATTATGATTTTAATGCATTTTATAGAAATAGTAGAATGGAATTATAATATAATATAATAATAAAATAAAATAATAATAAAAAAATAAAGTATATTGCTCTATTTGAAGGAGTATTTTCCCGAAGATTTATTCGCTTGCGGGTTGGTGACAAAGAGCTAAGTATTTCATCGATTGATGTAAAATATAGTTTTGCGTTCGAAAATTTGAACATAATAGCAAAATAGCTGAACATAATTCGGAGGCGACATAGAAATGCGTACGCACTATTGGACTGCCAGCGCGCGCGCGAATATAACCGTATATTTTGACGAAAAATTCTAGTACCAACTAGTTACATTCCACTGACAGACCGATTGGGACCTTCAGATATTTTGCTAAAAAGAACTATAAAGAGTTCAAAGGACTAACATTAAAGGATAAAGAGGGATATAGAAATCATTTAAGAATGTCTGTAGAAAAATTGAACAAACTGCTGTTTAGAATACTGTGATACGCTAACATTTTGTATAAAATATAATAATTTAGAATTATAATATTATAACACGCATATTATGTGTATTTTTATGTTAATTATAAGTGTATAATTAATTTACTGATTAAACGATATTTTCAACTTATATACGTTTTTAAGTATAGAAATGAAAGTGTATCATATTACATTTTATACTTTATTGTTATACGTTGTGTAAATATATGTACGTACAATTCCTAATTGTTATTCACTATAACTGCACATCAGTTTTCCCACCATAAATTAACGATTTTTGCAGTTGTTATACAATGTATAATTATTTGGGTACATGTAAATTCCACCAATTGCTTTTATACCTTTTTCATGTAAATTCCACTGTTACGTTTTTATTTTACCTGAAATAAAAGTAACATTATGTAGGTAAAATTTTAATCCAAATCCAATCTGATTAATTAAGGTTACATGATTTATGTGGATATAGATTTATTATAATATTATAATAGTTATATTAAATATATAATTATTATTATATATAATATATTAGTTATTATTATTAGAAATTATCATGTTTAAATATTTTTGGCATGATTTTGATTGTAAATTTCTAAGGTTCTTAGGTTCATTAATGCTGTTTAATTTAATGTAAGTGAATGATTGAATATCTAATAGAGCTTTTGTAAAGTGATATATATTTGGATGTGTGTTCTTAAAGGAGTTTATGTATTTTCAGGTAAAAAATACGTACCGGTGGAATTTACATTTTTTTTTTCAGATAAAAAAAATTATTGGTGGAATTTACATGTTATAAATCCAACCCTAAAATCGATTACCTGTAAATCGGTGGAATTTACAATTACCCAGTTATTTTATGTTTTTACTATATAATTATAAGTAAAGACCGGATTTATATGTTTTTACATATCATTACTTGATCAATGCAGTTGTATGAGAGTAAAAATGTGGACGATTCATTCAATTCTGAGTTTGTAGAAAAAAGTTTTTTTTTCATATTTGAGAATATATCATAGGTTAGAGAATATTTAGCCCATTTAGTATATTTTAGAATATTTGATTTTTTTTTTTCATAGTTAGAGATTGTACAAACTGTTATCTGCAAACTAACCAATATACCCGGTGAAATGGGTAAAATAATAAAAATACTAAAGTAGCTCAATTATGTTAAAAAAAATAAAGGTTACCAAATGTTAGTAAAAGTTGAGAACATTTTATGTGGAAACAATGAAGATCTCCCAGAATATTTTACACCTAATGGAGTTTTTAACATGAAGTTTGTACCTCTAATATCAGTTGATGTTGAACATTCATTTAGTCTCTATAAACAAATTTTTAAGCGATATAAGAACTAACATGAATGCAGATAAAATGTAAAATATATTATTGTTAATTCATATAATAAAATTTAAATAGTTATTCAAGTTTCATTTTTATTCTTCAGAAAGTAAATATTTACCATTGTATGCACCAAAGAAATATTGTTTTTTTTTATACTTATATATATATATTTATATATACCTATATTGTTATTTTATATCTTGTATTAAATTATTATTATTTAAGGATTACCTTTTGTTAGCTAATTTTTTTTTTTTTTTTATTATATTTTAATATATATATGATTATTTGTTATTTTTAATATTGTGACAATAGTGTTAATACAACATTTAATTAAAATATACCAAAGGAATATTGTTTTTAAATTTTAATACTGTAGACCAGAGATCGCCAATCAGTCGATCGTTGTAAAATTTAATTTTACCACTATCGGTCGATCGCGTAAAATAATCAGATTAATTGGATAATAGAAATATTAGATTTAATAATTAAAGACCTACATTTTCCTGGGTGTCAATCACTAGGGACTTAAATGTCAAATGTAGCTCACTTGTTTGAAAACGTTGGCGACCCCTGCTACAAATTATATTGTAATATTTTTACTGTATTCCTACTCTTACTGAAGTACAATAGTATTCTATTATATTACGCAATTACGTATATACCTCATGATTAAAAGAATATTGTAAAAAAAAAAAAAATTTTAAAAATGCATATTAAACCATATATTGATGTTTGTTGATTATTTTTGAATAATTTCGAACATTTTTACATATTTTTAAGATTTTTAAGATAATATAATAAGAATATTTGAAGGATTTTTAGAGAATATTAGCATCGTATTTAAGGTATTTTGAAAGAATATAAATCCAGTCTTTAATTATAAGGAAAAAATTATGATACATAGTAATAATTAACTATGTAAATTGGTTTCATGAGAAAAAATGCTTTGTTATGGCTGTCAGTAAAGATAAACAGAAATATGTTGACATCAAAACAATTGCTAGTCGATAATGAATAGAATCAATTCAGTTGTAGACATCTTAAGTCAAATGTAGGTTACTATAGGTTGTCTGTTATTGTTGTATATTTTATGATTATTTATATATAAATATTTATTTCCTTCATCAAACGATGGGGACCGAGCGACAGTAATATGAAAACAGCACCTGTTCGGTTCTCGATTCAAACAGAAAAAAAAAAATTGTATGTTACATAATGCGAATAATATTGTTTTAGATACCTTAACAAAAAAAAACTAATAAATATATATATATATATATATATATTAGATATTACTTTAGCCAGACAAAAACGAATAAGGTATTGTGACATAAATACATAATAATGCGGCAAATTAAAAAAAATCAAATGCACATACCTGAATGTTTTATAGTTCTACTAAAGAAATATGTAATGTTTTAATATTCCGATTAAAGCAGATATTTACCATCATGTAGATTAATTTGCATCTTTCATTTGATTAGTAAAAAAAAAATACCATTAGCTTTTATCTAAATCAGTTTTGAGGCTAAATGATTCTATACAACCTATATTTTTTGCATTTTTTAAATATATTTATTATTAATATTATTATTATTAATATTCAGGGCTGATAAAGTATATGAAATTAATAAAATTTTTGATAAAAATATATTCAAATGACTTATTGATAGCTTAGGAGTAGAAAACGGACTTTTAGGTTTTTAGATATATTTATTGGTCAACGCAGCGCAACGAAGATGAAAAAAGTAAACGATTTATCTGTCATAGAGTTCGTAAGAAAAAATGTATTTTACATATTAGTAGCATATTTTAGAGAATGGAGAATATTCAGTCCATTTCTCGTAGTTAGGAATACATTGTATTATAGTTCATAAAAAAAAAAAATCATAAATTTTGATAATACCTCGCATTGTAATTCTCTCATCAAAAGAAATAAATTCTATTCGGTTTAAGAATGATAAAAATCATTTGGTCTATTGTTTTTAATCAAGTAGGTTATATAGGTTATACCTTATATAGGTAAGCGGTTCTCTCGGACCGTAATTATACTTTGATTGCTTCGTTTGTTCAGGTAAAATGCCAGTGATTAAGGAAAATTATGTAGAATACAAATGAGTACGAGAGTAGCTATTTATTTAAAGAAAAATGTATTTTAACATGGATTAAAGAAATGGTGTCGTGGACGGACAACGGACGAAAGGAATTACTTGAATCGACGGCGAGTAACCTGAGAGCAAAAAGCGTCGTGACTAGTGCCGCGCCGTGACCAGAACAAGTACGTCAGGTGCATTAGATTGCTTACGTTTCGCCGTACAAACTAAATAGCAGCGCCAGCGAATGATAGACCATCACAATACCAAAGATAATAATGACATTTTGGCAGATGATAATTTTTATTAAAAATTTCTTCAATCAAGAAATAATGGCGAACAAATTCCTAAATATATAAATCTTACCTTAGTTGCTGAAGAATGCACCACTAATATTGGTTGACGTTAAAAGACCATTCAGTTTGTATAGAAATAGTTGAATAGATAGAACAACAAATTTATCACCCTAACAATATGGAGTGTTAGATTATTATAAACTCTTTTCACAGAGTTAGGTATTTTTATGATTTACCAAAGAAATTGTAACAACCTTGTCTATAGTAGTTATTCATTGTTTTTTTAATTTTGTTTTTTTTATACATTTTATAATATTTATATATGTATTAACTGTTTTGAATTTAAACAATTAAATGGGATACAATAAAAATGTATTTTATCTTGCCATAAAGATTAATAATATTTTGACATTATTAGATACCCATGTATTTATTATATAATTTGTTTTAAAAGTTATTATTTCACTTCTAATTAAAGATAGATTTTATGTAAATTAAATGAATTTGATTTTTATACTATTAAATATTTAATGTATAAAATTAAAAAAAAAAATTAATTTAATTTACGAAGATAAATAAAAAAACATTTCATTTTTTTTTTTGATTTCAAGATGGCCATTTTGTTAAACTGCATAATGACAATTAAAACATTTCTTTTTTTCTGAAATTGAATTATATTGCTTTAAAAAATGGTTAACTTGAAATTTTGAAAATATGTGAATACTTTTTGAATTTTTTTTTAAGTCATCCGAAAAGTTAGATCATTACTTAAATACTACCTTAAAAAACTCCATTTAAATACTCGTACTAGATTATGAGTTATGGCGACTGATTTTCTAATTAATTAACATACTGTATCATATTATTGGAGATGGTGTACCTTTTTGGATTAATTTTGCATTGATTAGAACCATTTCTGAGATAAATGAATCAAAGGATCTGATGAAACGAAATAGTGAGAGGGCAGATAATTGTAATGGTCTATTCGGCTGAATGTTTGAGAAATATTTATGAATTAAATAAATGGTTGATAACATGTTGCATTATTGTAAATTATTTTTTTTACACTTTAACAATGTATTTTCCATTACGTAGGAAATTACGTTTGTTTGACCAATACTTTTAGAATTTAATTCGATATAGTATATTATTACTTTATGATGAGTAGTGAACGTTTTCAAATTTCGTGAGAATTATCTTGAAGATATTTTTTTCCCAAGTACAGTTCTCCAACAGTGAAGCATCATGCTACCCATCAGACCCTTCAGACTAACCAAGCAAACCGGACTCAAAGGTAAATTGATGGTAGTTTGAATTCTTAAATTAGTGTGACCTAAAATCTTGTCAGTTATTCCGATTAGATTTTTGCGTTGAAATTAAAAAAACCTGTTTGTATTGAAAATCTATTGAAGTCAATAAAAAGTTAAGTTTTTACTGGAAATTAAAAATATTTCATGATGTGTTTAATAGTTATTCACTTATTCGTTTATATATTATTAAATGTTCATCACAGTGACGTAGCCAGGAACTTTTTATGTGGGGGGGGGGGGGGGGGGGGGGGGGAGGGGGCTGGAGATAGGGGGGGGGGGGGGGGGGGGGGGGGGGGGGGGTCCAGCAAATCTATCTCTAAATATTGATAAAACTGTGTTTATGCCAATTTCAATTAGTAAAACAGATTGTAAATTCTATACTATAGCAGTACATGGCTGCGTCAATAATAAAATATGTAATCAGGAAAACTACAAAATAATTAAAATAGTTGGAAAAATTCGATATTTGGGTGTTATCTTAGATAACAAATTAAAATGGAATTTTCATATTAACAATTTATTAGGAAAGCTACGTTTTATTACATTTAAATTGATCAAACTCAAAAACATGGTACTTAAACCAATAATAAAAATAGTATATTTTCATTATATCAATCAAATTTCCAATATGGTCTATTGGTTTAGGGTGGCCTTCGGGATAACATATTAAATGCACTAGTAGTTAATCAAAATATGGTCAGAATTTGCCTAAATAAATTCACTCTAGAAGGATCTACGAAAGCCAACTATAAAAAACTTGTTGTATTACCAGTAAAGTTTTTATATAAAAAAATTGCTATTATGTACTTGGTTAAAAAATTTAACTTAGATAATTATCATAAAGAGTTAAGCAATAAAAGATAATTGAATAAATTTTATTTGACTGTTAATTATACAAATAAATCTTTTGGTTTATGTTTTGTAGATTATCTTGGACCAACGTTTTTCAAATCTATGCCTTTTGAATTGAAAAAAAAAATATTTGGGGATGAAAGGATTAACATTAAAGGCTTGGTATATAAATATTTATTTCTTGAGTTAAATAATGAGTTATTGTAATTTTATTTTAATTCTAAGCTGTATAAATATTAATCTATGAGGTTTTATTTGTGTATCATAGATTAATATCTTTATTTTATATTTCTTTGTTTATCATATACATTTTCTTGATAATATTTCTAAACTATTTGTATACTATTTGTATACACTTAATGTGTATTTAGAACTTATACTCTATACCTTGTAAATTCTAACCTAACCTAACCCAACCTAGGCCTAACCTAACCTATTGATTAGTGAATCCGTTGAATTACTGTATCCGTTGGGTACTTTTTGAGTTATTTTGAGTTATGCGCGTATATACAAAAAAGAGGGTTCTATTTTATATAGTATATACCTATATCTATATCTATACCTATATCTATACCTATATCTATATCTATACCTATATCTATACCTATACCTATACCTATATCTACATCTATATCTAACTATATAGATGTAGATATAGGTATAGTTATAGATATTGGTATAAATATAGATATAGGTATAGGTATAGATATAGGTATAGATATAGATATAGGTATAGATATAGGTATAGATATAGATATAGATATATATATATATATATATATATAACCAATTTCTCGTGCTTTCAAGTGAGGAGGATGAATTTGAAGATCAATAAATTGTTTACTTGCATTGTTAACTTGTAAAATCATCATATTGATTTTTTTAGGTGTCCTTTATTTTTATCTGAAAATATACATTAACATAA
>NW_020273031.1:247409-667519 GCF_003268045.1 Sipha flava
TTATGTTAATGTATATTTTCAGATAAAAATAAAGGACACCTAAAAAATCATTATGATGATTTTACAAGTTAACAATGCAAGTAAACAATTTATGGATCTTCAAATTCATCCTCCTCACTTGAAAGCACGAAAAATTGGTTATATATATATCTATATCTATACCTATATCTATATCTATATCTATATCTATACCTATATATATTTCTATATCTATATCTATATCTATACCTATATCTATATTTATACCAATATCTATAACTATACCTATATCTACATCTATATAGGTAGATATAGATATAGGTATAGATATAGGTATAGGTATAGATATAGATATGGATATAGAAATAGATAAAGGTATAGATATAGATATAGATATAGAAATAGATATAGATATAGGTATAGATATAGATATAGATATATATATATATAACCAATTTTTCGTATTATTATATTATTATTATATATTAACATATATCTAACTAAATTTATATAATTTCCTCAAATTCAGTTTCAGATTTGAATGAGCTTTTTAAATTTTTTTCTGATTTCCGTTTTTATTTTAAGTATATAATTTTGAAAAAAAATTTCAATTCAATGTATAAAAAATTAGTAACACTTAACACTAGTTTGAAGCTCTGATTTCAAAGAATTATTTAATTAAAATAAAAAATTTATAGTTCATTCATTTTATTTGTCATATGCCAAAAAAAGAAAAAATATTAATTTTGTAATTTATTGATTTATATATATATTTTTTTTTTTTGTAGCTCGCTACATACTTATTCCTTTGCATTCCATGTTACCAACTGTATCTCAAAAATCTGTTTTTGAATCACCACTACCAGGTAAGCTAAAATGGTTTTATTAATTAAATACAAGTTGGTATAGTATTAGTTTTACAGTTGTTCGTAAGATAATACTATCCACAAACATTGCAGAAACTTCAGTTACTATAGATGATACTTTAATAATTTTGGTTATTTTCTAGTTATTAATTGACCTGAATGCTTTGGTTGAAAAAGAAAATCTTACTCCATTGGGCTTTCATTTAGCAAAATTACCAATTGGTCCTCTTGAAGGCAAAATAATTAATCTAGGTACAATGTTTAGCTGCTTAAGTCCAATAATGACCATTGCTGCCAGTTTAAATTTTAAAGATCCATTTGTTATGCCGGTGAGTAATTTGATTTTATTATTTATTTTTACTTTAATACTTAAATCTTGAATTTTACAGACAAATGAGGAATATCAAGGTCATGATGTAAAAAAAGAAATGGATGAAGGTCACCTAAGTGATCATCTCATGGTCACTAGAGCAATGAGTAAATTTTTACAAGCAAAACAAGAAAAGAGGGCATGGGAATTTTGCAGAGAAAATTGTTTAATGTACAATACTATGAATATGTTACATGATTTAAAGTCTCAATACGCCAAGTATTTATGTGATCTGGGATTTATAAAAAGTTCCAACTATTCAGATCCTGAGTATAACCAGAACTCAAACATTGTTAAGCTTTTGAAGTGTGTTTTAGTTGCTGGTTTATGTCCAAATATTGCTGTTTGCAAGTAAGCAATATTTTATATTTAAATTAATCATATAAATTAATTCTTTTTTAATTTTTTAAGTTCCGAAGTTATGGCAAACGGTCGAAAGTTATCAAAATTTGTAACTGCCGAAGATGGAAAAGTTGAAATTCATCCAAAATCTGTGAACTCTATTGATAATTACTACATTAGTACTTTATTATTATACCGAACTAAACTAAAGACTACTTCAATATATTTACATGACACCACTATGGTTTATCCATTTCCAGTAGTATTTTTTGCCAAAAGCTTCAAAGTAACTGGTGAAAAAGCTGATAATATTTCATTTAGTCTTAATTCACAAGTAAATTTCACATGTTCAGCTAAAACAGCAAATTTTATTAAGGTGATTATAATTAATATTATATTTTATACATTCAAAACTATTTAAACACTTAGTTATAAATACATTTGGATCATAATTTGCTTTTTTAAAATTTTCAATTCTTTTAAATATCATGATATTCATGAATATTGTTTACTTTTATTTTAAAATTTTTTCTAAAATTTGAGCCATTGCAGTTTGACTCTTATGTTACTATTGATTATTAACTGATTTATTTTTATTTTTGAGTAAATTCAGTACAAAAATTGCTTTTGAACGTTGTATTATATTGATTAAATTGATTTTTGTTTTAATTGTTTTCAACATTTCATGAATTATTTATATTTTATTGGATTGTTAGTCTTATAATTATGTTATTTCAAATTTATAATATTGCTTTACTTCATTATTCAGTCATTAATACAACTTTAAAGTTATAATATGTATTTTTAGTATAAAAATGTGTGTAAACTTAATTTTGTCAATTAATATGTAATAGAATATATTTAGAAATTAAATACAAAAATCATTATACCTTACTAAATATTTAGATGTATATTATTATTTTTTTATACTTATTTCTAAAATAAATTTATTCTTCTGGTTTATGATTCTTAGCTAGTAAGAAATAGATTGAAATGGTCGATTGATTATCTAATGTCACACCCCGAAGAAATAAGTTTCAATTTAAATTCAGCCAGTGGAAAAGCACTAAGGTATTAGTTATTTATAGTAAAGTAGTTATACTTATTTAATAATGTTTTACATTTCAATATTTATTACTATTCAATATTGGTGAAAAAATATTTATGAAATAAATATTATTTTAAATATTTGTAATGATAACAAATGCATTTATAAATATATTTTAATTATTTAAAACCAACTCATCTGGCAAACATTTTTTTGCCTGTAAAGAATTTGTATAAATTTAATCTTTAAATCGTTACTTCTGAAAATAATTATATGTTAAACTTGTATTGAACTTCATATTCTTTATTGAATGATAAAAAATTTATTGAACGTGTCATTAGAATTTATGCTAATTGCTAGTTTTATCTTTTAAATTAAGACTATTATTTTTGATTGATTATGATTCTTCTTAAGACAATTAAGTTAGGCAATTTTATTTTTATTTTTTATTGAAGAACTTTATAGATGACTGATCTGCTATATGAACTAATTGTATTTTTAATATATATTTTAAGTGCTTATTAGTGCTGAGCTTCTTTTTATTATTATTTTATTCCTCGTATGTTAATGTTAAAAGTCAGTTGTTCCTCTTTTGTCTTCTTAGGGTAGGATCAATGTAAAATATAAAAATTGATATTTAGGTATTTTTATAGGCAACATTTGAAAATCCTATGATGATAATCTTAATATATTTTTTATTCCATCATTATACTTTGCCAAATATACCGAAGTGTAATATCAGGTTGTAAGTTTTCATTAAAAAAAAAAAAAAAACAAAATATTATCTAATATCAAAGAACACTACTTGACTTTGATTTTCTTCAATTTCTTTCAAACTTTTTTTATATTATTTCTTATAACATGATTTTGTTAAGTTTTACTTGTTATTTTGTTAATTGTTTATTATAATTATTTTTTCAGGCTTGTTGTTGATCTAGTATCATTTGAAGTAAATCCTGGTGTTATACAGTTTTCTTAATGTTATTAATTTAAAAATAAAAATTATTTTTTGTCCATAAAATAGTGTATGGTTTATTAAAAAAAACTATTATTGAAATATGTACGCGGACATTGTTTTTTATATTATTGTGATTAAATGTTATATAATTGATATGATAAATTATTTATTTAACTGTCATGATTAACTACCCTTACATTAAGTTATTAAATATTTGTTTTTATCCAATTTTAAATAAATACGTAGTTAGATCAAAAAGTTCTCAGAATTTATTATTAGTAATTATAGTTTTTGTCGTAATCATAAATAATTTTTGAAATGCCAACTACAATGCGTAATAGTGGAATAAGTAAATAATAGACCGGCAAATTTAGTTTTGAATTCATTAGAGCTCTGGTAGATAAAAACAATAAAAATAATATCAGACGCGACACGCTGCTCGTCGGTAATCGGTGGTGGAACGATAGATGGGCCGCGGTACAAGGAATTCACTCACACTTATGATCATTTAATACACACACACACACATACACGCCACGCACGCACGTACTATACAGATTGTCAAAACATTGCCTATACAAAACTCCTTAAAAACGGTCGGTATGGAATCCCCTTAATGAATGTTACCGTTTTCGTGCGATGCATAGCGGTGCGTTGATTATCCGCAACCATCGTCGGCTGCGATGATATGCCTCCGTGTACGACCGGCCAGGTACGTAATCGCATTGTTATCGTCGCCCGTAAATTTTCGTTATTCCACGTTTTCAGTTTTTTCGGTTATATTTTAGTAAAAGTTAAAGGCATGTTCTCAGTGCCACAAAGTTTCGTAAGTTCTTGTGTTTTTTGGTTTAGTGTGATGGCACTAAGGCATTTTACCTTCATTGTGGTATCCGGCGGCCATAGCCGTCGTGGTGAATGTCGTCGGCACCGTCGTTCTTTTCTGTTCGTGTCCGTCGTAGTGTGAATACCTGTTGTCACTTTGTTCCTGTTTGCAGCCATTTTTTGTTATACCACGTTTGTTTGTCTTGTCGATTTTTGGTGAATCAGTCATTGATAACTATAGCCCAGAATATTTGCCTCTCATTAATTTGTTTTGTTCCTCTAGGGCAGGGGTCAGCAACCCGTGGCCCGCGAAGCAATTTTTTATGACCCGCACAAAGATTGTTAATTTTTGTTTTATTTTGGTTCAATAAATTTTTCATACAATTTTCAATACTAATAAATTATTTTTCTTTATAAATAAAATTGTTATTATTATCTAATCGGAGTCGAAGATAATGATGGCTGCACTACTCAGTTATAGAATAAAATAAATATACTTATGCCGGGTTGCATGAACGTCCGTTAAACGTTTAACGAACCGTTAGCGCGCTAACGGCTCGTTAAATTTTGATTGATCCGTTAAGTAATCTTTAAACGTTCAATAGTTATAACGGGCCGTTAAAAAATAGGTTACCAGCTCATTAAACTAATGGGCCGATTTTGGTTCTTTAAATTTTAATCATTTGATAATCCTACAGTTATCACACGTACGTATTCAGGTGTCTGTAGTATCATTGATTATAAATATTATCGTCATTGTACACTGTAATTTGTCGTACCTACTTACTATATTTTACTTACTATTATAGCTATAACCGAAAATAATAAAAATGTCAAGTTCTGATACAAGTTTATCAATTTTCGTTGATGAATTTGTTTTGGATATTTTGTATCGTTTACCAAGACCAAAGTTACTAAGAGATCGATCAAATCCTTTGGAAGAATTTGACGATCTCAATTTTACGTGTCGATTTATATAAGTAAGGTGTTTTAAAAACATATATAGCCTATATATTGTTATAAATTTAAATGTTAACAACACCAAACTAGTTTTATTATATTATTTATATTCTAAATATGTATAACTTTTTATTTATAACAAAAATCTAAAAATATTCCATCATAATGCAGTAAAAATTATTAATAATCCTACCGGCCCATCCTGATTTTTCCACCCCTCCACCCTTGCCAAGTTCACTCATATATATTATTATCATATATAGGTAAGAACTACCTATATATAATGCATAAATGACATTGGCGTAACTAGTCCTTTAAGTAAGGGGGGGATGGCTAGATTCCAAAAAAATGTTTTGTAGAAAATTTTTTTTAATTAGATTATTATTTATTGGTTTCTATTGATGTTTATAACTAGCTTGAATAATTATTCAATTATTCGTTTATATAAAACAATATATTTTTTTTATAGTGTAGGCAAAAATAAAGTTAATACTAATTTACAAGTATTATATTTATTATTTAATTACTAGTTTATAAGCACATACCCAAAAATTACATTTACCCAAAAATTCGGGGGGGGAGGTCGCAGCCCACCCCTAGTTACGCCTACGATGAATAATAGTTTAATAAAATTACACTAAAATATACATAATTTTTAAATTTAAAAACAGGCTATCAAAGGAAATATTTGATTTTTTATGTTATTTGATTGGAAAAGAATTACGTAATTCTCGTAGAAGTTTCGTGATTTCTCCAAAAATTAAAATTTTAATAACATTACGTTATTACGCAACAGGAGTATTTCAAGTATTTTAAATAATATAATATAATGCTTTAATATTTTCAATAATGAGCATAAAAGGCAATACCAAGTCAATTAGTAGCTCTTTTTCCCTTTCTGTAAAGTTTTTTCCTCTCAGCTGTTTTTGTGTATGTTCAGACATTTTTTATATTAGATAATTGAAAAAACAATAAAATTATAAAATATGTACAGAACTAAAACCCCGAAGACAGATTAAAAATTTGTAGAATTTAGCAATTGTTATTATACATATTCAAAATAAAAGTTCAAACAGCTGTTGATATGGTATCTAAATCATAAGATATTATTACTTTTTCTGTGATAAACTTAATTTCTACACAAACTTCGGTAACATGTTTTATATCATTATATTTTTATTGTACGATTTGTGCAACCTAAACTCTTCTGTAAAAATATTTAATGGCTCTTTAAAACTAATTATTAAATAAATTTAAAGTTCGGTTTCATGCAACCTGGCATTAAAATTAAAATTATTTAAAATTTTAAATATATTTAATTTATGTATTTAATACATATGTATCTAATATATTTAATCTATGGTCATAGTTACTTTGCGTTTGTAGCAATTAGTATTACACCGTGATTACGCCCGTACGTTTGACTGTTTGCGTTTGTAATAGTTTCATTTTACAAGTAAATCCAAACATTATGGTAACTGAAAAAAGAAAAATTTGTGATAAACATCATTTTTTTAGTAATTCCTGTGTTGATTTATACTTTTTCATCAAAAGCAAAGGTAAATCATTATGTTTAATTTGTCAAAAATTAAATTTTTTCTTAAAAGCAATTTTTTCCAGTAACATTCGTATTTTTTACACTCATATTTCTATGTGAAATAATCAAATATAATAGCAATACAATTATTAGTATATATCATATGTAAAAAAAAATTTTTTAATGTGGCCCTTGATAAACATTTGAAAAAAAAAATATGGCTTGCGTGGTTCAAAAGGTTGCCGACCCCTGCTCTAGGGTGTTCAATTTGTTACCATTGACTGCATTGTTTAGTGCTTAAATTAGGTATATTGTTGTGTATGGTCCGGTTGCAGTAGCTGTGTGTGAATTATTCTTCGTGGTGCAGTTAGAGATGTGTTGTAGGTTGTGGAATTAATTGTATTTTTTTATTGTATTCATTTTTATCATTAACTAACTATTTATTAAAGCCAAATGCAAGCCAAACAATTATTATTAGTTAATTTTATTCAGACGATTTAAAAGTTATAAGCTCTTTGATGTAAATTAAATGAATTTTATTTTTATACCTTTAAATTTTTAAAGTGTGAAATGCAAAAATAAAAATGAAAAGGAAATCCCCAGTTCCCGGAGGAAAATTGATTTTGGTCGATCCAAAAAAAAAAATCCAAGTTCTGAAAAGAAACATAGAAATAAATGAATTAAAATTTGAATATTTTGAAACAAAATTAGATTGATTAATTTAAATAGAATTATATTTTATAATTATGAATGCGATTTATTAAGAGTTAATTATTATTAGTTAATTTTAGTCAAATGATTTAAAAGTTTTAAGATATTTTATGTACATTAATTTAATTTGATTTTTATTCCATTAAATATTTAATGAATAAAATTAAAAAAAAAAAAAAAAATTTTAAGTGGTTACCCGGCTCTCGAAGGATACTTCCTTTAGGTTGAAAGAATAAAAACTCCAAGTTCTGAAAAGAAACATATCATATTAATTAAGATTTTATTATTATTAGTTAATTGTAATCATACGATTTAAATGATCTAAGATATTATATATAAATTAAATTAATTTTATTTTTATACCATAAAATATTTAAAGTGTGAAATTGAAAAATAAAAATGAAAAGTTGTTACCTAGCACCCGAAGAATCCATGGTTTAAGTTGAAACAAAAAAAAAATCCAAGTTCTGAAATTAAAAATAAAAATTAATACAATTGAACACAACTTTAAAAACAATTTGGAAAAAAACAAAAAATGTCTTTCATAAAAATAGACAAATATATCCAATACCACATAAAGGACAATCAATCAAACAAATACCTAACGCAAATCACAACGAAAAACCGAAAAACAAAAAACTAACCTATAGCAAACAGTAAAAATTACAGAATAAGAAAAACAATCCACAAAACAAATACGTATCAGAAATCATTAAAAAAAGAAGAAAAAAAGCCGAAGAATAAAAACAGATTAAACAGTAAAAACAATTCCCTCGTTCGAAGCCAAAACAGTTGAACAGCTGCTCAATATTAACTAAAAACAACCAAAAAAAAACCTAGAACAATAACGCATAAAAATAGATAAAAAATATATCCATTGGCGCAATTAGGGGGGTGCACAGGGGACTTGTGCACTACCAAAAATATAAGCCTTTTTCCAAAAAATGTGTAGGTTAATGTATATTGAGAAAAATAGGTACCTATTATGTACCCAGGGACCCTATATAAAATATATATATACGTTATGTCTGTATATTAAAATTGTATAATATTTAATGTTTGTATAATAGTATACAAATAAATATTATAGGTTACTTATAACAGTTCGCATAAACGTAGTTATTCGTGGAACAAAAATCATAATGATATTGTATTATATTTTAATGTATTTTATTGTATTATATTAAGTACATATTATATCAGATTCTGTCGATTCTGATAATTTATCATTATCGATATTGTGTTGGTAATTTCTTTACTCTGGGAGTTATTTATAGCCAGATTTCCAGTTGTTATTGATAAAGACGAAATGACACACTGCCAGTTACCACACGGACCACGGTGTTTTGACTTGCAAGCGTATTACATAAGTATACGGCATGCGCGTTTTTTTATTTTTATTTTTAAATTCTTAAATTTATTTGTTTCCCCATTAAAAGTGATAATTGTAAGTAGTTTCAAAGTGAATAAAATTAACAAAAACTTCAACTAATTATCACTCTTGGAAAAACATGAAAAAATCAGGAAACAATCATAAAAAGTATTGTGATATCCATAGGAGTGCGCAAAGGGGCAGTAAGGTGTGCTCTTACTGCCCCTGTACGGTTTGAATATATTTGTAAGGGCCGAACTGGTTCAAGTTCAGCCACCACACCGGTAATGCTCAATACGAAATAAGTTGTTTATCCAAAAAGTGTATTGCTACCAAGCTAATCTATTCTGTGTTTAAACTCTCAATAGGCTTTGAAGCTTAAATTTGAGCTTAAAAATATTCGCTGCCCCCGACTTGAAACTGCGCACGCCAATGGTGATGCCCATAGATTGGTTTTAGCATTAAATATAAATTTATCTAATTATCGGGTATTTACCTGAAATTATATTTATCGGGTATTTGCCCATCATTAAGCTTAATCTACTCTGACACCCATTATCACACCTATATCAACAATAATAATTATTTTTAATTTTCAATTGTTTTCACTTATTTCAGTAGGTTTTTTGATATTCATTTTTTAGAGTGTTTATGGCATTTTAGCTTTTTTTTAGAACATTTATGTGTTTTTTTAAAGGTCATCAACATTCTAACTCTGATTATTATTATTAGAAATAAAATTTATTTATTTATTTATTAAGAAAATATTTGTAATTACAAGTATGTTATAATACACGGTGTATCAAAAGTCTTCATCCAATTTCAAAAATTTATAATTATATTAAAAATGAAGATATAAGGGTGAAATAAAGTAAAATATATTCTTAAAATAGTCAAGTTTTATTTACTTTGGTTACAAATGTTTAATATAACCTCCACCGGCCGCCCGACATACATCTATAGGGTAATAAAATTCTTCCTAAATGTTGCTGATAATTTCTAGTGTCGCGGCATTGACAGCATCTTTGATTCTGATTTTAAGCTCTTCCAAGTTTGTAGGTAATGGTGGTACATACACTTTATCTTTTATGTAGTCCCATAAAAAAAATCACACTTTGTGAGGTCAAGGGAACGTGGTGGCCAGGGATGAACTTCGAACGAAACAGTCGAACATGCTCAATGTTTTCGTCAGAGGTACGAGATCGACCTGAGTGTTTCTGTGCACACAGACAACCACTTTCTTGGAACGTTTGGTGCCAACGTCGAATGCTTTGTGCCGTAGGAGCTTCAGTTCCCTAAGCTCTTCGAAAATCACGTTGAACGGTTAATGCCGACTCGCACTTATTGAAACGTAAGACGCAAAACGCTTTTTGTTGCGGAGTCGTCATAACGAAACAAACTAACGGTTCCTAGTTCACTAACCATTACAGTACTAAATTTATCAACTAGATAACTTAAAATAAACTTAGTTATCTAATCTTTCCATTAATACATCTGTGATTAACCGTTGCCGAACTATATTAGTTCGTAATTGGATGAAGACTTTTGAAACACCGTGTATGTAAAAATTATCTACTGCACTTTAAACCGAATTATAGAAATACAAATACTATTCAAATTATGTATATTTAATTAAAAAAAACTGCTGGGCCCTTGAACTCCCCTTAATTTTTTTTATTTGTGCCACCGAACTCAATGTATGAAAATAATTCATTTTTACAAAAAATAATAATGATGAAATGGCCAAAACAATATATAGTAATAAACAACAAAAAAAGAATCCTCTTCATTAATAGCCTAGATAAAATATCAATGAATTCATCGTAGGTTACGTACACTCAAAAATTAAAGCCAGACATCGGGAAGTATTTTTAGTTTTCCATTGTATTGAAATAATTTATCCACTTAATAATACCAAAAATTGTACAATTATTTAAAATAGAAAAACACCAAATAAGCAAATGACGTATAGATATAAAGACGCGTACTGGCCCACCGGGATACCGGGAAAATCTCGGTAGGCCCACTTAAAAATTATAAGACCTGGGCCCCTTACCAAAAAGGTACCTACAGTTTCAGTTAAATTCAGTAATTTTATTATTTTCAACAATTTTAATTGAATAATCGAAAAGAAAAAATTACATAAAGGACCAATAATAAATATCGTTGGTTATTTACTGATAATGCAATTTTTAGTATACTACTCATATAACTACTAGCTTTGATTATACTTAACTATTTTATACTTATACATAATATCATTGATTATAAATATAATAATATTTATAATTAATGATAATATCGATGCCTCAGTTCAAGACTGCAATAACTCAAATTATGAAACTACTGGTTCTAGAATGAAATAACGATCTCTATAATACAAAATGAATAATACAACTAAAAGTTATTACGTTATAGAGTCGAAATCGTCGTAATATGACAAATAATATCATTTTAGTTTTTTTAAAATTTTTTTTATATATTATAAACAAAGAATAAGAAATGTAATTTGTCAAAATGAAAATATTGAACAAATACAAATAGAATATGATAAGTAAAATTGGACAAGATTATCTGGCTCATCGTTGCTAACCGTTGTGATTTGCCGCCAAAAAATATTATTTAAATTTAAATGATTTTTATATACGAGTACAACAATTTATTTAAACTATAAAATACATTAACCGATGTATCATTAAGGTCTGTTAAATTTGTATATTTTTTATACACCCTAATTTAAGTGTCTATTTCAAAACAATTTTTACTAAAACTTTTAGGCTATGGCGCATGTTAGAATATAACTATGCACAAATATAATAACGTATCGTAATTTTAAACACGGATAAAATATTGAAAATGTATAATATCTTATAATAATAAATAATATTTATAAATATTTCTCAATTGCGATAAAAAAAATATGTCAAAAAAGGCTCAATTTTCTGGTTTTCGGATGCTGGAGAAAATATAATATGTCCTAATTTTAAACATAATTTATGTACTTATAAAATTATAATTAAATATTATTAAAAACATTATACTTTAAATTGTTAATGATAAATAATGAAAAGAGATATCCTGGGGTCTAAAAATTACTGATGCAAATGAATCAAAAAAAATATTTACTATAATAAAAAAAAAAAAAAAACTGATGTAGTTAAATTTATACATTTAGATTGTTAATAATTTAAATGAATATTGAATGGAAAAAATTTATTTAAGTAACGAAAAAATATTTACACAACCGAGAATACTTAATTATTATTATAAGTTTTAAAAAGGTAATATAATAAATACAAAAAAAATAAAAATAGTAGCTATAAAAAACAAATTTAATTCATTTAAATATAATTACAGTTGTTATTTAAAAGAAAAACGACGTACCTGTATTTGTGGGAGTAATTAAATACTTATGTGTAAATCTCTCGTAAGTTCGTTTCACTCGGAATCGTTTCCTAGAATTCGGCTGTTTACTGTAATAAATTAAACAGTGGCAATAAGTAATCAAGTATACTTTAAGATTAAAAAAAAAAATGAATTAGAATTTTAGTTTTTTTAAATTTTTTTTATACATAATGAACAAAGAATTATAAGAAATGTAATTTATCAAAATGAAAATATCGAACAAACGCAAATAGAACATGACAAGTAAAATTTGACATAGATTAATCTGACTCATCGTTGCTAACCGTCGTGATTTGCCGCCAAAAAATATTTAAATGTAAATTATTCTTATGTAGAAGTATAGAAGCGGCTTGGACGTAATTACAAGAGGTGCACTGCACTCTCAAAAATATGGGGTGGGTGTATTTTTGTATATTTTTGGAAAACTTTTATCGTTAATACTTAATACTACTACCATGTTTATGGACTATGGTGATATTAATATATTATACTTATAGAATCAGATTTCTATAGTTCACTGTTATAGCTGATTATATTAGTACAGCTAATATATGTTATTATTAAAATATATTAAAAAAACGTGTCAGTCGTCATGGAAAAAAATTACTCGAAAATATTAAATACGTGACATGAGTATTAACTTTTATAAATAAAATGTTGTTATCATAGTAAATATATAGTGTGATCACGATCACAGGTACTACCTACTAAATATCTCAGACATTCTTATTATTTGTTATATTTTTATTTTATTATTATAGGTAGGTAAGTCTTCTTCTATCGTATCAGGCCCGGCTCAAGTGTTTAAACAAACGTAGGCCAAATTTAGTTTTTGCCGCCCCTTACTTGTAAATATTTTATCAAATATTTTTTTTTATATATAAAAATTTTCCAAGATAAATGGCGCCCTAGGCGTGGGCCTATGTCGCCTACCCCTTGAGCCGGGCCTGTATCGTATGGTCGACAACTTATCAGATTCCTTCACAATTCCAGTATTCGACAGTTTTCCTTCTTCGTCTTGTTTTACAACCCATTAAATCTCTATGATCCACAATTATATGTGGGGCTCTATAACACTGCAATATATGATCGTCTATTTGGACCTGTCCATACCTACACAGTTGGTCTTCTTGAATATCCCATCTCACTAAATTACTGTTAGTCCTAGCAACGCCTACCTTTAATCGGCTTAACGTTCTTCATAGTGCATATGGGAGGTCATTTCCAGTAGGAAGACTTTTTTGGGGAACGGTAGGTAAGTAACCTCCTGTTTTATTGTTACATCTAATTCCTAGGTATTTCAAAAAGTGCAAGTTTTGTTTTATATTTATTGTTAATGTTGGATACCTACTGATAAATACTGATTATACTAACATTTAAGCAATTTTTATATGGAATACAAAAAGCTAATGTATCTACATTTTTTTGTTGTATTTTTAGTTTTTAATTTTACTATTATAGCTAGGTAACGGTAACCCACTGTTTGATTGTTAGATATTATAATTTATAGGTATTATTATAGAATTTTTATTTTATATTTATTGTTAATTTTGGAACTATATAGACTTCTTTCATTAAAATTTAAGTAATTTATGAACATACATAGTTTAAACTTTAAATAGGATGTTATTTATTAAAACAGGTATAATTACTAGGAATGGGAATGAAATCCGGATATTCAAATCCGGATTTGAATCAAATTCTTATCCGGATTTGCCGAAGTATCCGGATTATATAGATTTATGAATTTGCTTTTCATATAACTTATAATTATTTTTAATTTCTAGTAAAATAAATTATTTTATTTTATTGCAATTACAAATTAATATTATATTTTATAAACTTCAATTTACTTATCATGATTTCAGCAGTTTTTATAATGTATCATTAGTTACCAAAATTACAATTTATTAAATTGTTGGGTTTACTTTATATCTCTCTGACTTAAGCTGAGCGTCCACTAGGTCGGAGAGGTCGGCGCGGCGCGGTGCGGATTTTATCCGGACACCCGTCCATATAACCTTTTTTTTAAAATTTAAATTAAAGATTATACTGCTTACAGTGATATTATGACTGAATACCCAATTACCTTATCTTAACTGCATAACCTATGAATGGTTATTGAATAAAATTTTCTGAAGATAAGTTGAATTTATAATATAATACAAAATAAGAATGATACAATAATAATTGTTATCGATGTAATTATTTACACGGACAAGTTTTCTTATAATTATCAAATAAAAATTATCTTTAAGTATTAAAAAGAATCATGTAGAGATATATTGTAGGAATAGTATTTGTAATTAAATAGAAAAATTGAATTTAATAATCCGGATAATTCGGATAATCCATGAAATCCAGATATGTCCATCACTAATAATTACCTAAACTGTTTTATGTAAACAAATAATTAAGAATAAATTAATTTGTCTTAAAACATTGTTATTTTGTTTTATTTTCATTATCCCCAGCAATTTTTTGTTGCGTACCTACCTACCTATATTATATTACCTATTTACGTCAGCCCTAATCTTAACTTATATTATGGGGCAAATGTAAAAACGTACATAGTAACCATTCGAAAATATAACTAATATAACTAATGATTTGTTTACTTCCCCCCCTTAGATTTTTTTGTGGCCAAAAAATAGCGGAGGAGCGCATGGTCCCTGTCCTCCCTGCGGGCGCCCTTCGTGATAGCGGTAGTGTTTAAAATCGATACAACTCGTTTACGCACATTCAAAATTTTTTACCTAAAAATCGATGACTCTGCGCACGACGAAGTCCAGTACGTGGGTAAAATCTTAAGATTTCTCTTCGTGATTATCAATAATCGTTTTTATTTTTAACGTCCACCAGTGGTTTTTCAGGTTAAAATAATTTCTGGTTTATTTTTAACTAGGGGTTTGTGTGGTATGTAAATATTTCGTTTTTTAGTAGAAATTTTAATATGATAACTTTATAAATCTATTAAAAAATAGTGACAAAGGAAAAGCACTCATGCTGCGCTAACGGGAAATATTTCTCTACATTTTTCATTTTTTTTGTTTTTTATGAATTAAGATGCATTAATAAAAAATGTCCTGCGAGTGTTATTGTTAATAAATCAAACAAAATAATAAAAGTAACCAACTCTCATAATCATGAGGATTATAATAATCAACGATAGTAAGCAAACGAGTTCTGATACTAGGGATTTTCGTTACAAGAAGCCAAAATATATGTGCGCAATCAAGTTGTGCATTTTTGCACAAACGAGTTGTAAAAAAGGTAAATGTGCGCAAACGAGTTGTAGCCGTTTAAAATATAGGTGGGTGGTCTAAATTAATATGTATACTCCTAATATCAATTGTCTCAATCAGCCACTGGGTATGGTAAACAACAGTTATTTATTGTTTGTCATAAATATGTCTTTATAACCTTTATTTTATATATTGCTAAGTTTAAATCATTTACCAAAGAAATTATACATATTTTGAAATTGATGGTTGATTTTCAAGTTTCAGTATATTTTAAATTTTTAACATGAGTGGTAAATGTAAATATTTCTTATTGTAACTTATGTACAAATTAATAATCTATTTAAAATATAAATAAAAACATATTTTTAGCATATTTTACATGTTCAAATAATATTTTAAGGTTTTTTTTTAGAGAATATTAGTTTTATATTTCAAACTTTTAAGAACCTAAAAATTTATTCTCTACTTATGAGTTATGAATTTATGATTTATAAATTAATGAATGAGCAGCTGAACTCGCAATTTTGATTCCGATTTATAAATTTTAATGAATACTTATAAAATAAAATTGACAAAGATAATTATTGGTAAACAGAACTATGGTTATTTAAATTTTCTAGTAGAATATAACTAATACATTTTGATGACAAGTATAAGTATAAGTATGACTACTATATAAATGTACATAGGTAATATACGTAGAAAACGTCGTCCGTAATTACTTAATATTATAAAATTATGAAAAAAACAATGAAACTCATAATTTTAAAGATGACATTACATATAACAAATTAAAATTTAAGTAGTTATCTTAAAAGGATTGCACTATTTATCTATTCAATTACACATAAATGACAACAAAATACATGTATAAATAAATATATATTTGTTAAGTAATTTGTTCATATTTTTTTTTTTATTAATTAAAAATATAAAGTATATCTTATTGATATCTACAAAAATATTAATAATAATCTAAATATTTGGCAGTATTTTGTGTTTTCTTCAAAACTGTAGATTTATAATAATTTATAATAATTATAATAATACTGTATATATTACCACTATAATACATAATAAATTAATAATTGTATTACAAATATTACTTATGATTATATATATTAATAATTTTAAGAAATGTATAGAATATAACATAAGTATATGAGCTTACAAAACATAATTGATGGCCTACTGGCATAACCACAAATCACCACCTATAATTTTAAATATGAACAAACAAGCAAAATTGTATTCAGGTATAAAAATTAATTCTAAACAATTTTATAATTAAATATAAAAAAAAAAACTTAAAATTATTTAAAAATAAAATCACAAAATTCGGACTAGGATCAGGCATATTGTACTAAATAAATTATATTTATTGATACCTATAATCTTTTTTCTTTTTACATCAATTTATACAGTTGGTAACATTAAAAAAAAAATGATTTGAACAGCTTACCAATCAATAATTTTTTAAAATAAAAATAATGTAACTGAGTTTTTAAGTTAAATCATTTACTATTTTATATACACAACTTATGGCTGGACATACTTAATCCATCCGAAATAATATTTCAAATAAAGTCAAAATTAAAAATACTATTATTTAGTATGTTAAAATAATATTTTAAGTGGAAAAATATAATTGTACATATATTTAATATTATCATGCATTTATTTGACAAGAGAAATTATTCTACATTTTAATCCGTTTAAAGTTTTTTTTATTTGAGTAATATTTAAATTTTTATAAAAAGAAAAAATCATTTAAAATTTAAAAAAAATTCTGTCAGGTAAAAAAAAAAATGTTTATAATATACTTAATGTAAAGGATAAATTTAAAATAATATGAAATCAATAATTAGGCTAATATTTTTGAACTTTAGATAGGTGTAGACAACCAATTAATCAATATATTAAATAAAAATCAGGAGGAAGATCTTAAATCGAAATAATTATTTCTGTTTAATTTATTTAAACGAGGGAAAAATGTGAAATACTTTAACTAAAAAATTAGGAACACTCAAAGAAAATTGTATAATGTTACAATAGAAATAATAAATAAGTTTAATCTATTAGTACAACAAGCACTATCTGTTGATGCAGGATTAAACTCAAATATACTAACAGTTCTATTAAACAAAGATCGTGGTTCAAAAAACAGTACATCAGAATATGCTGCATGTGAAGCATTAATGAACTGTTCATCGTGAGAAGTCATCATGTCAAACACACACCAATCTAAATACTGATCAGTAAGTCTATGTTCAGTAGGTCCAATACTATTATGACATAGAGTTAACACCCGATCTAAATCACTTATTGTAACTTGCTTAATATCTATTTGTTCAGAAGCTGGACAACCAGAAGAACATAATTCATTCTTTTCTTGATTAAATGTTTGTGCTAGTTCATCTGGCAATTTTGCAGAAATAGATAGATATTTACCAACACGAGTAACACTTATTATAGTAGAAATATATGATAATCGTATAATCACTGTCTCGCTGATGTTGTCATTAGAACGCCAGGAAAGAGAAACCGTTCGTAATGAACTTGGCCCAGATGATGTAGTACTGTCTTCAAATGTACTTGGTAGTGGAATATCTCCTTGAGCTTCATACAATTTTTGTTGAGTACACTCTGGCTTATGTGCTTTTAACATAACTGTCAACTAGAAATAAAAATAGATTTAAATCAACAATATTATATACAATTATTCTATTAATTAATAAATTACCTTAGTTGGAGCTGTTGCTGTTGTACTATTTAAAACAGCATCATTTGTCACCATAATACCAAAAAATGGGTTGTCTATCACTGGCCAAGCTCCGTGAATCCTGCATGTTTGATATCTGCCGTCGAATGTTCTCAGGTGAGGATCACCAAATAAGCCACAAAATTTATGTTCTTTTTTATCATCAAACAGTGAAGGACAAATACTTCTACGATTAGATGGAGTCAATGATTGGGAATGTTCACTAATATTGTTTCTCAGCAAGTTTTCATCGCATCTCTTTTTAAACTCTATCTTTGACGCTGACATAACAGAATGATAACTGATTTCTCCACGACATTTTCCTTTAAATAATTCCATACACGCGATATATAATTCTAAATCTTTACACTGAGATTCATTATCTTTAATTTCATAAGAAGAACATTTTTCTTGATGCATGGAGCATGGTACGGAAATACAGGAGTACGCTAAAAAATAATAAAATTTCTTATTTATTATGTCACAATGTGTCACAATGAATAACAAAATAAAATTTGGTATTCAAATCTGTACATTTTAACAAATTGGTGACAAATTATGTCATTAAGTTGGTCTGCTAACTTAGCTACTATTTGTAAAGCACTTAATAAAATAATTGTATGATGAATAGTATGAAATATTTTATTTGTATGTTATGATCAGTTATTATACCCATTGCACTAACAAAATAAAGATTTAATTATGTATTTTTTAATATACATTTAAGATAAATCTGATGAGTTTAAATAATACTCATTAAATAATAATTGTTAATAATACTGAAAAGTCTGAATAAAACTGTAGCAGACCTTATCAATATTTTGTTATGAGGTAGTTAATACCTTGTCGGTTTTGTTAGATAAATTTTATTAGCATTTATAATAAAATTCAAGATAATTGTGATTTGTTTTTAAATTCAAATTTAAATTAAATATATGATTCTAATGGATATGTATTTCAATAGTAATGAAATGGTGTTACTACAACTATTATTTAATTATTTTAACATAATTCAAAATCAAGAAAAAAATAAAGTAAACAAATGACAATATTTTTAACTATTTGTATGGACTGTGAGCACATTACCTATTTTAATAAGTATTAAACAAGCAAAAACTAACTAAACAATGACCAAAAATTATTTTAATAAAACAAATACTAATTTATAGTTTAGATAAGAACTATCTTATCTTTGTCTACAGAAACCAGTTTGATAATAAAAGTTATTAGAATTTATACTAGTATAATTAGTTAAACAAAGAACTTATACAAGTTGAGGCTTACTTATTTTGACACTTGAAAACAAATACTCAATAAATTTTACTGAAAACGGACAAAATCTTATACAATTGTAAAACCTAACATCAGATATATTGAACATGTCTTGAGATAGGTATACCTTAATGAGAATAGTCTTCAGGTACATTTACAGAGAAAACAGTTTATTAAGAATTGAGTACATCGGTGTTAGTCAACGTTAAAAGAGAATTACAAGTGTATATTACCTGCTATAACAACGGTCCATACTATCCAAACATAGTGAACTCTGTTGGCAACGACCATTGTAAAAGAGCTCAAGACGGGGTACCAATAATCAGCTACGTTACTATTTTCCCATGATGGATCTGTAAAAATGTCACGTTAGTTATAGGTGGTCAACAACAGATCATGTACGTGTGAACCGCGGGACAGTCGAAGGCGATCACCGTTTATTCGCAGTGCGTTTGTCAGTGACCGGGACGAAATCGAAAGCGTCGATGGGAAAACGGGATAAGACCACGGGTCAAACGCACCGCAACGCAAACGGTGACGACGACGACATGACGCGTTAAAGTGTGTAATAAAACGATTGCGACATTACCGTAGCGAACATTACCATTTACAGCGGGGCGGCGGCTGCAGCGACGGACGGGGAGACGACGACCGCGATCGCGGATGATCAACAGCGGTCGGCGGGGGCCCCGCGCGATCGATGAATCGGCAAACGGCCGGGGCGCGCGCGAAACGTTGACGCTCCGGCGACAAACGGCGGGTACCAGAAACACGTACGCCGCGCCGTTGTTTCTCGCGCGTAACAACGAGACCGGTGATCCGTTTGTCCGACGACGAGCGTGTTATCGGAACGGGAAAACAACTGGTCTCTAATCTCGGTCTATCTCGGTGAACGCGGTTACGTGCACGGCGGTGGCGGCGGCGGCGGCGGCGGTGAGTGCGTGTGCGGGCGGGCGCGCGTGTTCGCTATCGACGAGGAGGTGCGCGCAAAACGACGTAGCGCGTTAAACGTTATGTACCAGCGGACTGCGGTGCCGAACGAGATGCGGACGCACAGGCTTCGCGGCGGCGGAAGGGAATGTGGTCGGGCCAATCGGTGTGACCGGTCGTGTATAACGGGCACCGCAGCCGCCTTGGCTGCGACGAACGCCGGGAGGGGAAAGCCGTCGGTCGCCTCGCGCGTCGCGTGCGTGCGCGCCCGCACCGACACCTCGACGTCCCAGACTTGGTGTCGGCTCGCGGGATTCCTTCTTCGACCGGCTGCCAACCCCCGGTGTCCCGGCCGCCGCCGGTATTCCGTGTGTTATTGTGCGCGCGTACGTACGCACACACGTTCGCGTACGTCGGCGTGTGCAGTACAAACTCATTGTTACCGCCGGTTATACGGATTTCGGTGCACCACCTCGCCGCCGCCGCACAGTGAGAACGAATAATGTGCTGCTGCTGCGCGACGTATTGTTGTTGGGACCGCCGTGTGTACCTGTACCGGCTGCGTGCCTGTATTATACCCGAAACCGACGTACGCGTAGTACTACGACGTGCAGAGCGAGGCGGAGGGGCTGTTGGAAAAGAAATCGGATGGGAACGAAAGCGGAAAAAAAAAAAAAAAACGAATATAATAAAAATATGTGTACACATAATAATAATAATAAATCGGGAAAACGCGCGTGAACAACACAATGGTAGTGAATGGCCCGTCGCCGCGTCGTACGTGGTACATTGAGAGGACCGTGACGACGTTACGACAACGATGACGACAGTCGTTCCGTAGAAACGGTTTTTGAGAAGAAAAATAAAATTATACGTACACGGACGGAAAAATCTACTAGACAACCGTGGATTTCTGATTATTAATAAATATACGAGTGTGTACGTCAAGGCACGATATTACGGAATATTATATACATTACTCGTCCGCCGCGCACATCTCGACGACGATATGACGGTTTTTTTTTTTTTTTTTATTCTTCCACGTATTGGGTACGCGCGGTATACATCGCGTGTACGAAAAATAAAAACGTGCGGCGTATACGCGCGCGACCGTGTCAAAAACATAATAATTTTTATTATAATGTAGCGGACATGCATAATACATGATATTGGACGTTGGAAATCGTCCGATATGATCGTCTTCCGCCGCCTACGTACCTACCCGTATACACGGCCAATACGCGCGCAGAAGGTGACTCGCGTTTACCTCTTTTTATTGCCTCGTATGTGAGTACACATACAGGTACCTATTATTTATGCTCGTATGCGCACCATAATGTGTGTGCGCAGCGCTATAAGTATTCGCGGTGCTGGGTATCCACGTACCTGATAATATTGTTTCGTTATTTATTATTACGGTTATTAGCTATGCGCGTTTCCAGGGTGTACGTGACGCAAGAATATATTATAATATTTCACGCGTCTCCTGCATTATAATAATACACGAGTTAAATGTGTTCCGCGACGTACAGCATGTACCAGGAGCGTACCCAGGAATTTTTTATGGCGGGGGGTCCAACATTTTTATTTTATCTGTTTTCTAATTATAATTATAGTTTAACTCAATACTAACAAATTACTGTTCATAGACTATAGCATGGTTTATACATTATAGATATATAATATACCTAATCTATAAATTTTGTATATTGAAGGTAATGGGAAATTAAAATGCACTATATACTATTATTATACTAATTGCTATTAAACCGTTGAGTATGTAGAAATTTCAATGGGAGGTCTGGACTCAAAACCCCCCTTGCAGTGGCGTATCCAGAATGACTTTATGGGGGTGGGTACAGGAATAAAAATATATTATTATCTATGTCTACTATTTTTTTATTATTTACTATTTTATTATTTATTTCATAACATTTATTGATTAAATATTATATTGTCATTTTTATAAAAATTAAAAAATAATATACCTCCTCGTATTTACAATATTACAGTTAATAATAATAATAATTATTATTATTATTATTATAAAAAAATAACCATTATTTAATACCTATTAAAATAAATTTCAATTTTTTGCATGCAAAATGTACTAATGTACGAGAAAGTATTTAAATATTTTATTAACATTTCATATGTATATTTTAGTCTCTTATATATACTTTAAATCGTGTATGAAACGACACAAAACCACGGGTTTAATTTATTAGACAAAACGATGTAATAAGAAGCCTGATCCCGGCTTTACATTAATATTATCGTAATATGTATATATTTCGTTATGATAAATATGTGTTCATCGCGGTTTATGATGAATTTTTATCATTTTAAGACTTCAGTATAACACGGTTAAAATATTGGATCATATCAACTTAAATTTTCGTTAAAAATTAATATTATTTTTAAGTACGGTCAAGGAGGGCAATTTTCTTCATTGGCTACGCCTTTGGATAAATATATTATGTACAGCACGTACCGTGGATTAATACACGTTTATATATTAGTACATGATACTAATAAACATATATATTTTTTTTTATATTAAAATAGTAATGCAATAAGACTACAAAAATATTGCCGTAGATGTAACTTCTCCGTACTAATCTGTTGAATCTTGGTATGCAAAAAAGTATAAGACTTAGGTATACTTGTAAAACAAATACGTAAAATAAACAGGAACTACTTCCAATTTTTCTATTTATCTATTATAATATAATTAAAATTATATATTTAGGTATATGTTTGTAGTATTGTCTAATGAATCGAGTTATAAACACAAATAACAACTAATGAGGTTTATCTATCAAAGGTATATACTTCAAGAGAAACAATCATTCTGCTGCGTGAGAAGTTCCTGCACAGACTAATCTCATAGCGTCGAGACCAAAGCTACCCACTTAGATCTTGCGACTTGACGCCATGTGATTTTTTTTATAGGGATACACTAAGTCACGAGTTTACCAGAACAAAGTTCGAAATATCTTGGAACTTAAGCAAGGAATTTCTCGTGTCTTCAACGAACTTAATGGGGCAATGTGTGATCGGATGATTTTAAATTTTATGGAAAGAATAATCGCCTGTAGGGCTAGTAGGGATGATCATATTTCCAATATTGTTTTTCACTATTAAACCTTAACTTCTCCAGAAGAAAATTATATATTTGTTATGTTTTTTTAAAAGAAATAAATTTTATTCATTGCAGATTTAAATCCTGCTTTCTTTTTGAGATACCCTATATATATATATACACCTATATGATCAACTAATTTTTGATAACCAAAGCTTCATATCATTAAAATATTCTTCTTCAAATGCATAGATTTTTAGAAAATTCTATCTATTATAATGATGAAAGTTTAGTCACACAAGTTAAAAAAAAAATCACTTCCAAATGAATTTATAAAAAATATAAAATAAAGAATAATATTTTTTGAATTAAAACAAAGTAGAATAAATTAAATTATATAAGCTTTAATTAATTTTTTATTTTATATAATTAAATTTTTAAAATTTAAGGATTTTCATAAATATTTTCATGCAAAAATTGAATTCAAAAAATTTTAGTCGTAGTCTAACTATTTAAGTACAATTAAGTTAAATTATCTATTCGTTATGAAATATAAATATTTGGTAGCTGATATATATTATACTTGCTAGGGCTTTATGAATAAATACATTAAAAATAAGTAATAATAAAACCACACAATATTAAGTAAAAAATAATATAATTATAATACAAAAAAAGGAATAAGATTAGGTAAGTAGAAGTAATAGTATTGATATGGGCATTCTTTTATTGACTTATACAGAGTGTAAATTAATTGTAAATTATAAATCGAACGTGAAATGATAAGAACCGAAAAAACTGAAAACGTATCACTAATAATTTCATTTCAAATGATATATACTTCTAAAATTACCAGACAGAAGGCAAAAATTAATAGCAAATTAGAGTTATAAATTGTTAATAATTAGATTATTTTAAATTTCAACATTTCTAAAAAATAAAAAGTTGATACTTTTTACAATAATAATCAGTACCTTACATTAAATTAATTTCCTAATATTTGACACTATTTTCATATTAAATATTAATATAATATCATTAGTAGTGTATAAAATATAATTAAAAATAATTTAAAAAAATATTGTCTACAAAAAAAAACCTAATTTTTATAGCTATTCCTCTCTCTAATTTATGTATCATAATAGATAAATTTAATTTTAACCGATTGATTAAGGAGGCGATTTACCACAAACATCTTATACTTACATACATAATAACTATATTAACCACAAACGTTATTTTTAACGTGGTTGTATTGGGCGGATAAAACGATAAAAACCAAACGTAAAATAAATAAAATAATAGCCACTTATCACAAATACATACTTTACTACCGGTATTTAAAATAAATGTTGTATTTAGTGCCTACATGTTAGTAGTATTTAAAATAAAATAATGGTTTTTATATGTCAATAATTAACTATTTAATCATTTTAATGGAAATATTATCAATAAAGCAACATGATTATTAATAAAAGTGTTAAAAAAAGACCACGATGATTTAATAATAAAAAATTGTATATCTATGTTATACTAGTGTTTTTATAATGGTCTTCAAATAATGTGTGCCAGAAAATGTATTGAAAAACAATTTAATACTTCAGTGTACGAAATTCTACCTGTTCCCATGGATAGTTAAAAGATTACTAACATAGTAAATTACAAATAAGTGGAGTATATTTAAAATAGTACATATATATAATTATGGATTAAATATGCTTAAAATAAAAACCATAAAATGTTTTTTTATCTTCTTAAAAATGTTGTATACAATAATAATAATCTATGAGTGAAAAAAAATATAATATATGTACAGTTTAATAATATTAACATTTTTTTTTAAAGCTGGTAGAAAGGATTTACAGTTGGTGTGTAGGTAGTCGGTTTTTTTCGTTTCTGAGCATCAGAAACCCAACAATAATTGTAATGAAGTGTCACAAAGATAAATAATACCGCTAGTGTGAGTGGGATTAGTAAATTGTAAAATATGTAATTGGAAAAGGGAAAAAATATTAATAAAATATAGAAATATACGCTTTAATAAATAATTCACTGTGAAGGTTGTCTAGATCCAGTAGGTGCGTTTATTCTTACGCTGTATAATAAAAGGTGTGAACTGGTTTTGTACCACGTTCAATAACATATTGGTACTCAAACTTCGTTCACTAATATTAGTAATAATAATAAAACCTAGAACATTATTATTTTAGTATTGTAAATAATACTTTTATAAAATTGACATACATTTTGGAATTTTTATGCCTCATACTTTTGATAAATAGTAAGATGAAGATAAATTTTCCCGTGTATTCTTATATTCTGTAGATTAAAACAAAAAACAATTTTTTACACATATGTTATTCTTAACCAAAAAAGATTTTTTTTAAATTAATGTTTTGAATTGAAACATCTTACATTTAACTAATTTTTAATTTTTTAAAAAAATGGCTTTTATCAAATTTAAATGATTTTACAAATGTGTGCTTTAATATCAATAAACATACGAAATTAAAAAAAAAAAACAAGAACATTTAAATGTAATTTGATGTAAGCTCTATAATTTTCAACTACCGCAACTAACCATTACAGATTTAATGACCCTGTATCAATAAGTGTAAAAACTCAGTAGGCACAAAAGAAAATTGCTGGTTTACAAAATACAAACATAGTACCTATTATTTTAACACGAAACTCGACGTACTGGTTTTTAATACACCCGTTAACCGGCACAATCCTTTTTACACGAAGTGACGGTAGAGGAGCGTTGGGAACCCCTGCGTAAAATCACGCCGTACAATAGGGCATTCCATTCTGGTTATACACAAAGACTTTAACACCCGGTCCTGACTCCCGATGCTGTACCGTAGCTTAGTATTTAAATGATATGTATGATATATGACACATAACGCGTTATGAGAAAAATAAAACGGAAAAAACACATTCATTTTATGTGAACGTCCATTTTGGTATCCTTATATATATTCTGTTTGAACTTCGGCCTGAAAGAAAAGGAATGTATTTTATTATAAAAAAAAAGTCAATGAGCCAGACAGAATCAGCCGTCAAGTGTAAAGTAATAGCTGTTTATTTTTTCTCATTTATTCACGTCCTAAGATACAAAATACACCATTGTAAAATGAAACACGTAATATAAAAATAAAAAAAACCAAAATATAGATGGTACGTCGGTAAAACACCTACAACAGGTTCACTTTTAACGTACAGTTGAACTCTGGGTATTTTATAGTGAATTTTTATTTAAATATAGATATGTATTTTACAACGGTTCTTAATCTTAATCAGATTTGAATTTTAATTTAGATGCTGTAAAACCTTATGCGATTAAATCGTGTCCTCAATTTTATAAAATAATCTTATGACATTTATCATATTAAACAGACCACACATTTACAGCATTTTATATTTTAAGAACTAAACTTTATATAAATATTATTCAACAAAATTTCATATTCTAACCAATTTTGATAAAACTATAGCCATTAATATATTATTCAATAGTGTTTCTTATTTTTTTTTGATAAATGTTTTATTCAATTACGATACGTATAACTATTCGGATGAATAATATATATATATATAGTCATTAATACTTTAAAGTATAAATTAATAAATATATTGATTCAAATTATATGAATACGACTATACGATTATATATATTATGTAAATAATGATAGTTAAATCATAATGAAGACAATATCTGTTTTTATATTCAAGCACAGTTCATCATACTTCATGTAATACAAAAAAAAAAAAAAATTAATAAAATAAATGTTATTTCATATTTTTTATCACCGTCATTGGTAGCACAAAAATATACATATTAATATTTCTTTAATTTATATGTACAAAAATTGTTTAAATAATCACATATCTATTATATTGTTTAAAACCTAAATATATGAATGTATACCACGGTCTTTGAGTTAATATATATTTAATTATAAATTATTCAATTATACTATTCATATATTTATAGATTCTATTTGATACCTTCATAATTTGTTCTATATTAATATTTACTGTTTGCTAGGTTTATTATATTTTTATTTTATTATTAATCAAAAAAATTACACTTAAGCGAATCAGAAATGTTTGTTGCAAATATTACCTTCTGCACAGCCAATGGCTTAGAAAGTGATCCAAAAATATTTGTTGTAAATATATTTTTTATTTTTATTTGTATTGTATTTGACATGTTGTAAAAATAAATTGTATTTTATTACTACTGTTCTTAATATAGTTATTATTTTTAAATATAGATTGTAATTGATGCATGTTAGGTAACTTTTATCAATAAAAATAAAACTAAAATTAACTGTCCGTATTTTAAACAATGTATGATCAATATTTTCGATAGAGTTACCGTAATCTAGAATATTATGATGCAAATTGTAGATCCAGAAGAAAAAAATACATCTTAAAGAAGTAATGATTTTACATTTTTTGCATTTAATATTTTTCTTTGATTGGTATAATTTAAAAAATATATATACAGTAGAACCTCTGAATACCGGACACTCTTGATCGTTGAAAATTTGTCCCCTATTTGAAGATATCCGGTATTTAAAGGGAGAAATATAATATTAGTGAAATTAAAAATTTAAATTATAATTAAAAAATGTATTTATTTATTTAAAATGATTTATACATAGGTACAACATTATTTACTAAAAATCGATTACAATCGAAGATCGTGAATTCAATCTAATGTAACCAAAGACTTGAAGTTCCAAATCTTCATTAATATGATTTACTCTAGGTAGTCTACTGACTACTTTTAAAGGGTGGACTGTGTTTGCGCTTATCTAGAAAAACCTTGATTGCGCTTAATACAATTTACTAATACTTGTTTGCATAAATCTGGCAATATCACAATGCTTAATTAAAAGTTCCAATTTTTCAGACTTCAAACAGACAGAATAAAATATATTATAACTACTAATTACTACAATAATACATTACTAATCAATAAATATGGTAACAAGCGTAGTGATACAAAAATGAAAATAGTTGACCAAAATGAACAATTTTCATTTTTAAAGTTCTGTTTAATAAAATAAATAATATTTTTATCTGTCATATCTGTTATAATAATATATACATATCTAACTTTGTATCTTGTAGATAATTTTTATTACCTGGATAAGGAATTTTACCACTAGTCATTATATCAACCGTTATAGTTAGTCAGTTGTCATCGTATGTAATTACGTGCTTATGTTTTAATAAAATTGTTTTAAAAAATGACCGAAAATAGAAGTTGCACAAAGTGTATGCAAAAATTCTAAAGATTTACTTATTGCTGATAGTTATAAATTTAAAAAGTCTACGAAAGTAAATCTGGTAATGTAACGCAGCGTTGTACAATAAAATCCTGTCTAGCAAGGCCATAGGCGCAGTTAGGAGGGTGAAATAAGGTTATTAGCACCCCTGAGTTTAAATGTAGCACTCCTGTTTTTTTTAGATTTATATAATCTATAGTATATATAAACGACGCCCAAGGCAAAGATGGCTAGATGCAGTTAGAAGAGATATAGAGGAGTTAAAACCGGATTGGAATGGAAACTTAGATCTAGCCTACGCAAGAGATGTTTGGGAAAAACTGGTGTTAGAAGCAAAGAGCCTAAATGGCTCATAAAAGCTAAAAAAAAAAAAAATGGTATATACAATAGTATAGTATATAATAGTAATTACAATTAAATACCATTTTATTTTATTTTCAGCAATTTCAGCACCCTCAATATTTTTGCTCTAATTGCGCCCACGAGCAATACTAATTAAAAATGGAAATTCAACTATGAATAGCAATTTAATTCATAACCATGATATGAATGAAAAAAAATTAAATCGTCAATTTATTCCGAAGTGCGTGTAAAAAAAGAGCCAAAAACATGACTGATCGTTCAATTAAAATTATAAATAAATGAATTTAACCTATTAACTAACTTATGTCATTGTATGTATACATCCTTACTCTGTAAAAATAAATTATCCAACTCAATAATTTTAACTTTTAGACTTCAATTTTCAATACTGATAGAAAAGTATGATGTTTGTTTTTTATTTTGGCATTTATTAAAAATTACATACTAGAACCTACCTAAAATATTTTTATCTAGTAATATTTGTGTAAAAGTAAAAAAAAAAATAGGTTTAAATATTAGTCAATATATAATTGATTAAAGGTTAAAATTTTAAATATAAACAGCCAAATAATTAAAATAACTTTATAAGATAACTAAACAAAATAAATAATTACAATAAAAAATTATATTACCTGATATAATTTGATAAAAGCATGAACATTTTAACTCAAGGTTATTTAATTCATAACATTTTACTCCATTCATACATTCAAATTCAGTTTTATTACTTTTTTTTTTAATGTATACAATTAAATATTTATATCTGATAAGACTCAAGTATTTCCGCTGATGTTTACAGCAATAAAGAACCACAATGTAAATTATAGTGGCTAGAATATCGACCCACAATTTTATTTTACAAAGTATTTAAAATAAATGTTTAAAAACAGTGTGAAAAATAATCTTATATAATCAGATAAAATCAGTAAATTGGAAAATGTTTTTTTTAAATTTAAATGGCGAGTATTTGGGTAATATTTTAACCATCTGATAATATGAATTATTCATTGTTTTTTTGTACATAGTTAATTAAGAAAAAAACGAGTTTGGTGAATGCATGATTTATTGTACTGATTCGCGACTTATAAAGCGAAAATTTTCAAATATACAAGTAATTTAAAATGCAGTGATAATACATTTTTACTCTTTGTTAACATTGTTTCGTGGAACAATTGCTCATTCATTGTATAAACTATAAAGCATAAAGTAAAGTGAGGTATATTCGTGATAAATTTACAAAATGTCTACTTACACATTACATTTTAGTTCCCTACTGAATTTAATTAATAGTGGACATAGAGTTAAGGAATTAGAATCAATACAAATTTGAGATTGTATGACCTATACTTTTTTTTTATGGTAATTCAAAATCCACTACGAAAAGTAAGATAATTTTGTGATCATACAATAATTTCAATATTTCATCCAAATTATTTTTTATTATTATATAAAACAAATGTAAATTTAAGATAACAATTTAACAATACTTTTTTATTCTTAAATTCCTAAAAAAACAATATTAATCAAACTAATTAACTGAGAAAATTAAAATAAAAGAAATCATTCTACCTTTAATAAAAATTATAATTATAAAAAATAACAAGCTATTAATATCATGTGTATAAAAATTAAATTAATCAGGATTTTAAGTTCATATTTCTGTATCAGACTAGTTAACAACAATTACCACACAAAAAACTTCATAATTTTCATCAAATGACTGACAGCTCTAATGATAAATTGTTAAACAATAAGAACTCTGTACCCATTTTTTCCACATTTTTATTTTATATATGCCTTATAATGCTTTAAAAATATACATTTTTTATTCATTGAGCATTTTATCTGCTGTTACCTATTCAACATTATCGTAATTCCGACATTTTTTGGGCATTGTGCTAGTATGTGTGATCTAAAATCTACAAATTATTTTAAAATTAAGTATGTAATTTAGTGATAGTAATTCCGTGATTGGCTAATTGCATAATTATTTGCAAATTTAGACAGATAAATATATATATTATTCGTTTTACTATAAGGCATTGAGCGCTTAAAATAATACTTAAAACTGTTAAATTTAATTAAAAAATATGATTCAAAATACAAAATAATTTGAGGTGGAAATTATAAGAAAATAAATATTTACAGTAAGGAATTAAAAATTAAAATCAATCACATAAAAAAAAATATACCATTAAATTAAGTATGTTTTATAATTTAATATAAAATATGAATTAATAGACTCACCTTAAATACGCATTGAAAAAAATTCATTAAAACTTTAACATAAAAAATAAAAAAATCGATAAATAGGTACTTATAAGAATTGAGTCCCGGGGTTTTTTTTAGACTACACGATAAATATGAAAATTGCCAATTAACTCATCTCGATTTTATTAAAAAGATATCGTTCAAGTTTTCAACAGTCTTATAATTTTTTTTAATCTAATTTTAATCTTTTAATTTTTAATATAATCATAATTATAACTTTATGTAATTTAATTTATATACTTCTACTGGTAATTACATAACTAAAAAAAATATTTTTAACCTACCGTTAGTAGTAAATTGGTATTGATAGTCCTAAATCTGTATAAAATAGTTAGGAAAATGTTATTTTTATTTTGAGACGTAATTTATGTAGTGGTTAAATATTATTAGGACACAAGTTGTGTAGTCGTTTAGAAAACTTTGGACAAAATTCATGTGGAAAAGATCTTTCGGGTTAGGAATTTAACCGTTTAAAATTTAGTTTTAAAATAAGCCGACCTGCAGATTATTAAGTTATGTCCACATATCTACTTACATTTCGACGAAATAATATCAAATGTTTATCAGACTGGTTTTCGTATTATCGAAGATCCGCCTTCAACAGATTTCACCATATTGTTTATTTTAAAATTTAAACCACATTTAATATAAGCTATACAATGAATATTTAAGTGATTCTTACGACTTAGCTTTCATAAGCTTTCATATTAATTTACATTTGGATCTTATTTAGGTAATTAATATTTTCTATTTACTATCAAAAACAAAGAGCAAGATGTGTTTAAAAAAAATTATAAAACGTTCTTTTATTTATACCTATTATTATTCATCATCTATTTTAGTAATTAGATATTTTATTTCTAAAAATGTTTCACGAGTACGATTTATGTACCTATGTATACTAACCTATGAAGATTTAATTTTGTTATTTATAGTTTTATATAAATGTATGTGTATAAGATTAAATATCATAGTTAACTTACCATAAAAAAGATATTTTATGTAATTGTAATATAACTTTTTACTTCCTTTTGTTGTTTTTCTTTATTTATAGTTCAGTATATATATAAAATGTATTATTATTATTTATTTTTCGCTGAATGTGAAAACTATGTAAATTAAATTAACGATAACATTTTAACTAAAAATTAAAACAATTAGTTTTCTTCCCGCCAATATAATAAAAATTTATTTGTATGCATTGACAAATTAATTCAAAATTCAAAATTGAAATTTTCATAAATATGGTTACACTGTAATCATATGTTTCATTTTGATAAAAACGATGCAACATATATATTTAAGAAGTTTTTGTAAATTTGTCCTCGAGGTTCCAAACTAGTTAAAACTGACTGATGTAAGTCGTAATTAAGTGTCTAATACATTGTACATATAAAATTAAATAATTTATTGAACTAATCTTATAATTTTTGTCAATATAAAATGAATAGAAACAATGTTTTGATAAAATCCTGTTTGATTAATAATCAGGTAAAGTTATAATTACTATTTTTGTACATTGATACTTCCAAATATCTAAATAATAATCTTAGAGATTATTAAATTGTATTTTTAAAGGGATCTTATTAATGATTTGATGTATTTATAATAGTTTTAAGGAGATACATTTTTAGTTCCGCAGATACGTAGCTACTACAGAGAAACCAAAAGAAACTATACCTAATGTTAAAGGGTTGAGTTCTAAGGTTATCATTGCTAGTCCACCACCAGGTAAATAATTATTTTATATATGTACTTAATAACTTAACGATGAACAAAATACTTATTAACTAAAATTATTTAAATTATGAATTCATAAAAAAAGTTATTTTAGATTCTGGGTGAAATGAAGAATGTATTGGTTTTTCCATTATATGTGTTTTTTTTCATAAATTATAAAGTATATTCATAAATGATTATACTTCTTACCAACAAATTAAAACTTACTTAATTTTTAAAATATATAATTGTATAAAATAATTATTGTAACATTGTGTTAATATACCCATAGAAGATATGTGTATTGATTTAAAAATCTTATTACTACAATAATTGATAATGAAAAAGATAATTGATATAATCCTCGCATTCATAGAATTATAAGTTTTAATTAAATTTGATAACAGAAACATAAATACAAGTTTTGACTTAATATTATTTTTATTCATACTGAAATGTGTTTCTAAACACATTATTTAATCTAAACCATTAGGTTTTGATTGAAAATAATGTACTAGTGTAAATAATGTAAAATCAGAAGTGTTCTTGTCCCTCTAGCATAATTTAATTTCTAAGGCTTTATTCATTTGACTATTCTAACATCAATATTATAAACGTAATTTAATGTTATAATTTATTCTAAGAGCTGTATATGTATTTATAATATTGTTTATATTTTTTGTTTTATTTTATCTTAGAACGTATAAAGAAAGCTGCTGCAAACGGTCCTTATAAAAATCCACAATACTTCAGTTACCACAAGAATTCGTATTTTGATGCTGAAATTGAAATGCACAAATATAGATTGCCACAGCCTTCAAGTTTAAAGTAGATAAATAATGTAAGATCTTATGAATAATAAAATATTTATAAGTACTTGTACAATATAAATATAAATACAGTGAATCTTTCGAGTAACAAATTTTAATTTAACATTAATTTTCTATTAAACAAATTATTTTTGAGAACCATGACCTTAATTGTTAATCATGTGTAAATAAATCTTTGTCTAATTGAATCTATTGTCTGTATGTTATAAATAAACTGTTCAATATCAAACCCACTATTGTTTAAAGTTATCAGTAACTATTATCAAATATTAAATATTCTTTTAAATTTATATGATTTTATATCCCATAAAAATAAGATACAAACAATAAGAAGACAAGTAAGCTTGTTAATTTTGCAAGAGTCTGCAGTTCTCATAATGACCTGAACATATAGATAAAGGGCTTGTCTCTCATTTTTTTAATACATAAAAAAATGTCAAAACGGAAATGTTTATCTATTGCTGATAAATTTGAAATTTTAAATGAAGTTGATAAAGGTATTAAGAAAAAAGATATTGCTGAAAGATATGGTATACCGACAAGTTCTCTTTCAACTATATTAAAAAACCGTGAAAACATAATTAGGCAAGTAGAATCTAATAATCTCTTAAAAAATAGAAAGCGAATAAAAGTGTGTGTTTATGAAAAAGTTGATAAAGCTGTTCTCAAATGGATTGCTTGTAAACAAAATTATAATCTGCCAATATCAAATATGTTAATAAAAAAAAAAGCAATTCATTTTGCTCAAAAACTTGGTTTTGATGACTTTCGTGCTAGTTCTGGATGGTTGGATAAATTTAAATCAAGGCATAATATTATGTTTAAAGTTATCTGTGGCAAGAGCGTTGATATTTCAGAAGAAGACAGTGATTTATGGAAATCAAATATTTTACCAAAATTAATAGAAAAATTTGATCCAAAAGATATTTTTAATGCAGATGAGACAGGTTTATTCTTCAAATGTTTACCAAACCAAACATTAGATTTTAAACATGAAAAATGTTTTAGTGGTAAACGTAGTAAAGAGAGAATTACTTTATTGGTGTGTTCTAATATGACTGGAACAGAAAAACAAAAACTTCTTATTATTGGAGAAAACAAAAATCCAAGATGTTTTAAAGGAATAAAATCACTTGAAACAAATTATGATTTTAATAAAAAGGCATGGATGACATCTAACATTTTTGAAAAGTGGTTACTCGATATTGATAGGAAAATGAGTCTAGATAAACGAAAAATAATTTTATTTGTGAGAAATTGTACTGCTCATCCTCGTACATTATGTTTGAAGTTAAAATCTATTACACTTGCATATTTTCCATCAAATATAAGTAAACTTCAACCAATGAATCAAGGAATAATTAATAATCTAAAAGTGTATTATCGAAAACGTATTTTGAATAAAGTTATTTCAAATAATAAAAACAACATAACAATTACTCTACGAGATTGTATTTCTGAAGTTTCAAAAGCATGGAGTAATGATGTGGCATCCGAAATAATAAAAAAATGTTTCTCTAGAGCTGGGTTTAAAAAAATGTTTATCAAAACCGATGTAAAAGTTCCAGATGTACAACAAGAATGGGATATAGATCAATGTAATGATATGACTTTACAAGATTATTTGAAAATTGATGAAGATATTACTGTTTATGAATCACCTATTGATGATGATATTGTGGAAGATGTTAAAAAGAAAGAAAATTCTGGTGAAGATAGATACGAAGATGAAAATGAAAGTGCAGAAGAATTGCCAAAACTAACAGAAGAAGAAATATTAAATGCATTCTCTGTAGTTAGGAATGGTTTAAGGCAACAAGTCAATATTCCTTATGACATTTTTATGAAACTTAATGAAATAGAAACTTTTTTTGAAAAAACTACAATTTACAAAAATAATAAAGATATGGGATTCACAGATTATTTCAATTAAAATAAAAAAATTAATTTAATGTAAATACCTAATATATGATGTATCTATGTTTAATATATACTCATGTCATTTTTTTTAATATATATATGTTCTTTAATTAAATAAAACAATTAAGTAATGCTATTTCAAAAATGTCTATAATGAATATTTTATATTTATTACTTATTTGACTTTGTTATATGGGAGTTTCACTGTATACAACTATTTTTAACTGAACAATTTATTAATTTAATTATTATGTAATTTTTTTTTTTTTGTAAAATTTACTAATAAAATAATTAAAAATCAAATTTAAATTAAAAATGATTAAATGGTTATTAATTGTAGATTAATGTATAAATAAATAAATAATAGTTTTGCATGGATTATCATTATATTTGTAAAATACAACTGGTTTCAAATTAAAAATTCATTGTCATAGGCGTAGCCAGGGGGGCAACTGCATACCCCGAATGCTTATTTAAACAACAATATTTTTTACTTTTTTGGAGATTGCTATTTTTCTTTGTAAGTTCACTTTTTGCATATATAGCTATTTAGCTAGAGGTTTCTAGTATACCCTAAATACAAAGTTCGCTTCATTTATATTCATTGTCAGGTATATAAAATCAATAAAATTAGTACGTATTGTGAAAAAATAAAGGAAAGAATACATTGAGAAAAAAAAGTCACTTGACATAAGAAGATAAATAATTTTAATAGGAAAGATTAATTAAAATGAGTTTAAAATTTTTACTTTAAGAATAAAGTATTTAACATGAATATGTTAAGAAATATAAATATTCACTTTGGTTATTTATTATCCAAAATGTATTCATATAAGATATTATTTTTAAAATATGTTTGTACATTTTAAATATTATTTAAACTATTTTTCTTCATTTCATTGCGTTTGTGTAACTCTTCCAAAACTGAATTAATGTAAATTTTATTTTGGTTATTTAATATTTCTAAGTCTATATTGATATCAAAATGCATATTATGGTTATTTTCTAAAACGTTGTTAGCTAAATTGAAATTAACAGGCTAAGCTTTTATTTATACATTGAAACTTACTATTGATAGATTATTAATATTTTTGCAACGCTGAATTGAAAATAATGCATATTCTTTTAAGTTATTTATTTTATATTATAGCCATTTATAGGACATAATTGAAGATAAGCTATATTTTTATTTATAATTTTATAACAAGTTAACTTGCTTTAATGTCAACTATAATAGAACTTAACAAATGTTGTAGTTGCGTCTTCATAAGTATTAGAAAATAAACTATTAATTGGCAACTAACTATCAAATATTAATATGTTATCCTTTTTTTAAATGTTTTATTAAATTATTAACTTTTATAAGTCTATAGATGTACCTATATTTATTTATGCATTGTACTTTTTTCAGATTTACCATGGCTCTTTATAGAATATTGTTAAGATATGTGCCTATGGTTACTTTTCCAGTAGCTTTTGTGGTTGGAATTATTGGTTACAATTTGGAACATTCTGTACGTAATGTTGAAACACCATCCAAACCAAGCATTTTAGAAGAAAAACTTAAAAGAAAAAGAGATGACCCTAATAACGTATATGAGGAACCACCAGTTTTAGAGAGAAATCTATCACCTCCATTAATAAAACACCAATAATTCAGCCATACTATATTATGTTTAATAGCTTAGTTAATAAATTTTATATTCATTAAATGACTGTATTTTTATTAAAAATGTACTTATTATTCAGAGGAAATTTTCTTTTTTAAACTTTTATCAAAGTTTAATAAAATATTTTTATTGCAAACAGGTTTAAAATAGGTTTCATTAAACATGTATTATACTGATAGGCTAGTGTAAAGTGGTCAAATGGTGTTTATACGAGGGTGGTTCGATAAATACTTAGCCTACAAAAAAAAAAAATGAACATTTTGGAAAAGTAGCAATTTATTTTTCAACATAGTCTCCTTTTAGCTTGATATACTTGACCTAGCGATGTTCCAACTTATTTAACCCGTCTGAAAAATATGTTTTCTCGAGGTCTGCAAAGTAGGCCTTTGTAGCGGCGATGATCTCCTCATTTGACTCAAATTTCTGCCCACAAGGGCTTTTTTCAAGTTTGGAAACAAAAAAAAGTTGTATAGGGTCAAAACTGGCGAATACGGTGTATGGGGCAGTAGTTCCTAGCCCAATTCTATCAATTTGACTGTGGGGACGGTGTAGGTGTAAGCCGGTGCATTATCATGGTGGAAAAGAACTTTTTTCTTCGCCAAATGGGATCGTTTTTTCTGCAATTTGGCGTCAAATCAGCCCAATAACCGTTTTACCCTTTTCCAGATATTCGATGTAAATCACCTTTTGAATCCCAGAAAACGGTAGCTATTACCTTTCCGACCGCTAAGACAGTCTGCCTTCTTTGGAGCACGTTCACCTGGTAAATACCCATTGTTTCGACTGGTTCCTTGGTCTCTGGTGTATACCAGTGAATCCATGTTTTGTTGACGGTCACAAAACGACGCAAGAACTCTTTCGGATTTCGCCAAAACAGCGTCAAACACCGATGTGAGTAAACGCGGCACCCATCGCGCAGACAGCTTTTTTATGCTCAAAATTTCATGGAGGATGTGGCCTATGCGGTCTTTTGATATGCTTACTGTCTCAGCTATTTCACATACCTTCAATTGGCGGTCTGCCTAAACGAGATCGTGGATTTTTGTCACTCTGTGGTAGCCGTTTTTGGGGCATCTGGGCGTGGCTCATTAAAAACTGATATGCGATCACGTTGAAACTCATTAACCAAATTTTGACGGTCGCCATCGAATGAGAAGTTACCGTATGCAACATCTAAGCGTTCTTTGATTTCGCAAGGCGATTTCCCTTCCAAAAACAAGAATCGAATCACCGACCGATATTGTTCTTCTCCCATTTTTTTGAAAACGCGGACACGCAAATTCTACACGCGGTCAAAATAAAAATATGAGTCCGTTGAAATTTACGAGAGGATCGCAACAGCAATGTGAGCTAGTATTTCGGAGCAATTATCATAACTAAAATTATTTATAGTTTCATTATCATCTTGTGTTTGTTATCACTAATATATAATATCAATATTATTGATTATTGTATATATTATCATTATTTTGATATATTACTATATTACTACATTATTATATTATATTATAATATAGCATACATAATAATATTATATTATATAACTTGTTTTTTCTATATACGATATTGAACTTAAAGTTCTGGTCTTATAACACAGCAAAAAAATTGTGTTTAAAAAGAATTATAACTATACCAGCATCCAAACTATGCGGCAATTAGAAGTGGGACTGGGGGTGAACAGCACTGTCAAGGGGCCTCAGCTTAGAAAAATTGAGAACTCATAATGCATAGAATTTATTGTACTGTATACATTTGATAGAATATCAAGACCAGTGGCACAGGAACTATTTTTCAAATTATAGTTTTGTCCCCCTTATATCAGAGAGGTCAATTTTCCCCGCCCCCTTTATCTGATGACACTGCAAAGATATAAGGTAAATTGAAAAATAACGATTATTCTAATTCACTGTAAATATTAATAGAGCTAATAACGTTAGAGTTTAAATTGTGTATCATATTTAAGGATTTTATATTATATATAGTGATAACAAACACAGGATGATAATCACGATTATAAAGAAGTTCTTAAATTTCAGCCATGATAACTGTTCCGAAAAACTAGCTCACGTTGCTGTCGTGATCCTCTCATTAAAATTTTATTAGTAATTTTCTATGATGTTCTACACCAGCAGTTCCCAACACATGGGCCGCGAACAGGTGGTACTGGGCCGTGAACCATATTATATTAACATTACTTACATATATTTTTAAAATATTTAATATCAACTAGTGAAGATGATTTGTTGATTGAACTTTCATGTGATTACTCTAAAATCGTTTTTTAAAACTACACCATTAATACCATTCTAGTTAAATACTCTGTAAGACTCCAGCAATTTTTAAAATTTTATTTAGAAACTTAATGGGCTGTATTTTGACAACCTGTGTGTGTCTGTGTAAAGGAGCTTTTTCTACTTATTTTTACGTAATTTTTTTTTTAAAAAAAATGTATTAATAAATTGGATTTTGAGTGATTTAAAGCTAAAACTTTTCATTTTTATTCCAGATATTGATTTTCTCGTGGGGTCAATCCAAAATAACATTAAATTGTTTAACTCTTGAATAATCTGGTTCAATTAGGTTTTTTTTTTTTATAAACAATTATTTTTTAATAAAATGTAATAACTGACATATGTGGACATTATTCATATATTAGTGGGTCTCAAAGATTTTCTACGAAATTGGTGGCCCACACTACTAAAAAGGTTGGGAACCACTGTTTTACACGATGGTAAATTTATTTTGCGATAATGGCGCTATCTTGCGGTGAGGCTAAGTACTTATAGGACAGCCTTTATATGTTAATTTTATCATATCCAGCATTTTAAATTAACTAATAAGAACTAAGTTTATTATTTTTTACCACAAGACAAAAAAAAACATTTTTTATGAAAAGCTGTTAAAATAAAGTAACATTTGTTATAGTTAATTCAGAAACTCAATCAAAAAATGTTTTCATTGCTAGATTTTATTATTTCAAAATGTATATATAGTCTCAAAAAAATGATCTAGCATCTAAAAATACTCGACTATAAATTTACAACATTGAAATATTAAAGTACTGTGAAAAACAACATATATATATATTAATATTAATCAATATACTAATAATAAATAATATTATAAATTAGTATAATTATTAAATTGAGTTAATAAATAATTCCTATCAACTAAAAGTTTTCCTACAGTTAGTCATGTCCTAAAAGTGTCTTGATTATATTTTTGGCGAGTCACAATTAATTATAAAATATATACATTTTCCTTATACTTCGTTCATTAAATATTTAATAATAATTTAATAAGATTTTTATTTAGTCAATATTATCAAAAAGTATTAAAGAAATCTACTTCAGTGATCAATCGCATTATTCATTTTTTAATGAAACACCAATCTTATCAGTTAGAGTATAAGAATTATTCACAAATAAGTTAGAAATTTAATTCACTGACATAATTTCAAGTTATCAATAATGTACACTAATTCATAGATTTTAAAATGTAGAGTTGGAACACAACTTTATTTGATTAAAAAATATGACAACAATTTTTGAAATAGGTTTTTTTTCTTTTGTAAACTAATTTTGGTGCACAATGGATTAATAAATAATTAATAAAATATAATTTATAAGTACAAATGTTTGCTGTATTTTAAAATCATGTCAGTTTTCAATTCATTGTTATTTTACCCTGTGTGTTATAGATACAATTTGAAAAAACTGTTTATGTTAAGCAAAAATAATAAGAAAATAAAGTATATATAATAATAGGTTTATAAATTGCATCTGTGTATAGGTAAACAAATTTTTTTCTTAAATAAAATTATGTTGCAAAATAAATGTACACAATTAAAAATGTAATATACATATGCATGTATACCTATATACATACATATACATATTTAAATAAAATATATAATGTCAAGTTAACAAAAATTATAAATAAATTAATAAATAAATAATGGTAGGCAAAAGTCAATGTATAAATTATTAAATGCTTCTCTCGTTAATGAATCTGAGCTAAATAACTTTAACTGTTTCTTTGGTCAATGAATTAATAATGAAACAAAAATAAATTTTTTTTTCTAATTCTTTTTTTAATGCTATAAATCTGTACTTTCTGGTTCTTTTTTGGAAGAACAAACTGGTGGAGGAGGTGGTGGAGGAATAGGTCGTTGTGTTCTAGTTGGTGTTTTTAATGTTGGCAATTGTCCTTAAAAAATGAATTAAAAATTTGAAATTATAAATATAATCAATTTATAAATATGATGCTTACCTATTTGGGTGTCTGAAGGTGTACGGCGGTGACTAGAAAAATTTGGACTTTTACAAACATCATTGTCATTATTTGAACTTTCTTGATTTGTGTTACTATCTATTATATCTGAAATTCATATTTACATAACCTACATATTAATTTAAGAATATTAAAAATATAACATACCACTATGTTGATTTTGGGTTATTTCTTTATCATCACATTGATTTCCTACTTGTATCAATGAGACCTGTTGTTTTGACACTGTGTATAAGTGTGCCCTTTCCAACATAGGGCCACCACCTTGATCTACCTATAATTTTAAATTAAATAAATGAATACAAGTACTTTTATTGTAAGATTTAATCCATATTACATCAGGTTTTTCATTAGATAAATCGGTTAATATTCGAAGGCTTCTAAATGATGAACTCAAAGGTCTTTGTAAAGATGCTGGTCTTTCAGGTATGGCAGGTTTACGAAAAGCTGTATCATCAGACGTTTCAAGTATTGTACGTGGAGCAACAGCTGGCTTAACAGGACGTTTTAATGAACCTGTATCAACAGCTGGTAACTTTTCTCTAGGAGATTCGGTGGTTTGACTAGGTTTCAGTAAGGAACCGGGTGGAGGTTTATCACAGTTTGTTTTGTCTAGGTCTTTTATTACCACAGGACTTTCAAATACATTATTTGCCTTAGATGTTGGTGATGGTGGAACAGGAGCCGGTTTACTTTTACGTCCTCTTGTATGTGGTTTTGGACTCTCAGATGGAGGACTAAATATTGAATAAATCAATAAATGTTGATTTATATTGTTAACCACTTTGAAACTAAATAAAATACTAACTCTAGTAGTTAAATACAATTATTAAATACCTCATATCAGTAATATTAGTACTAGATCTACTTCGTTTCAAATTTGTGTTAACTGCATCATTTGTAGATATTAAATGTGTATCTCCACTACTAGACCTTTTATGGCCATTAAAATCATTCATATCCAATGCTTTTAATGTCACATAAAATTCTTCTTCTGTAATAAAAATATTTTAAGTAGTTAATATACATGTTAAATTATAATTAAATAATTAATTCTTACCTCCAGGAAATATCCAATCTGAATGAGAAATTAAGCAGTCTACAATCACATTATGACACGCAGCTGCATTCATATTTAATCTAGTAACAAATAATTAATAACATTTAATACTAAAATATTATAATTCTTTAGAAAAAAATCTTTACCCAATATTATCATTTTTATCTTCTGGCGTCCAAAGAAGATTTGGTGCAATAACTATAGCCAAATTTTGAGGACTCATTTTATTAAGATCTTGATGTTTAGTCAACATTGCCAAAAATTTAATAATATATCTTAAGTTGTATAAATTTGACTGTGGTAACTTTTGAACGACATTTAGTATTGCCTGAAGTCTACTTTCACTAGTTTGTAACCTAATAAATAATAATTATAAATCATAAAATTATTAATAATATAATATGATTATTATAACATCAACATTTTTATTTTAACTTGGAATAAATTACAATTGACTTTTGATAACCCAATATTCTTGATATCTCAAATAAATAAAATCCCCCTACAAATAACAATAATATTTAACGTTTAAATAATATTGTTAACTTAAAAATGAATTGAATAAGTTTTCTATACCTCAAGTTTTCTCATATGAATTTAGTACTAAAAATAGATTATCACCATGATTATTTTTCTCTTATGACTTATTGTAAAACTTAACTATTAGTAACTCAAACCTTGATGACTCTATACAATAGATTTCAATTTTAGTTCTTTGCTTTCTGTTTGTCTGATCATGCATTATATCAGTGTGACAGTGTTAATACAATGGTTAATAACATTAATATTTTTATAGTGTTATTATGACACAAAAAAGAAAATTACAACATTATTACTGGCAGAATAAGTGAATTAGTAAATTATTAAAAAGGCAAAAAAAAAAAAAGAAACAACCAAATTTTAGAATTCTAGTGAGTATGTTATCTGTAATAAGAAAATATAAAGATCATAATTTAAAAAACTCAAATAAAAACTCGGCAACTCAAGAAAACTATGATATAGAATCACACTTTAAAAAAACTAATTATATTTAAAACACTTAACAAAATATACATTTTTAAGTTTATAGTAAGTCAAATTTTTTTCCCCCTTGAAAGTTGAGTAATCAAGAGTCGACTGTATTTACATACTTAGCTGCAGCAATCCATTCTTCATATAAATGATGAGTTAATAAAGGTTCTGGTAACTGCCTCAAATAAGATTTTAATACTCCAGCTATTATATGAGGATCTCTGTATTCAACAGCAGATTCTAAATCTAAGCAATTAGAATCTAATCGTAGTTTCATGCATCGTACTTTAGAAGCACCAGCTGCGATTCGAAATAATCCTTCTTCTTCAACACTGATTTCCAATAAAGTGCAAATACACAGTTCAATTGGATAGGCTATTCGTCTTTTAGTAACTCTTAAATGGTCTTCCAGTCTTTGACCAAAAACTGGTTTTGCAGGATTACTGTCTATAGATAACATAAATATTAATAGAAAACTTTTACAATAATTATAAAACATACCAATAACAGTCTCTAATTCAGGAACTATTTGATCTAAAACAGCTAATGCTGTTTGGTGGTAAGAACGTTGATGTTTCATCAATTCCATAAGAATAGAAGAAAACTCTGCTTCTCGGGATATTAATTGAAATATTTCTGATGCTAAGGAATCCTAAATAAAAAAATTATGTAATATTACATAACATTGAATGTTTTATATACATACCCTGCATTGTTCAACTTTAAGTTCTATATCTTCTAATTCTTCTTTACTTGCATCTACTTTATTGGTATGGGAACTTCCTGAATTTGAGTTTTTTATAGCTGTTTGATATCTTAAAAATAAAGAAATTATAATTCAAAGTTTGAAAAATACAATATTGAATATTTTTCAATCAAATAATATGATTTCAGGTGTTCTGATGAAATATGCATTTTTAATAATATGTTATATAAGAATTTAATTGGTAGATTTTTCATAAAGTATTTAAACAATATTTAAGTTTGTAATATTATTAATATTATAATTTAAAAATAACAATGTAATTATTAATTTAATAGTTATGTAAACTAATATGTGATAAATTATATTTACAAATTTAATAATAACTATAAAAAATTACTTTGCTCGAGCTAAATCCATGTCAACTACCAACTTTGTAAGCAAACGTTTTTGCTTAATTATATTTGGCACATCTACATCAAGCACCTGTTGTAGTTTATTAAGTACTGTTTGTTCAATACGTAATTCATAATCTACACCAGCATTAGCTAAACATATTAGAACTTTGCTACATTCTACTAATACTTGGCTGAAAAATAATTAAAATATTATAAATAAGAAAGATTTCATCAAAATGTTATGATCTAAAGTTTAAAATCAGATTGAGTAAATATAATATTAATTCTTAATTTTAAGCTGGTAAAAAATCTATAATTATTAATTCTTGTACTAATTATCTACAATTTAACTTATATATTAATTTTTACTTGTAATAAAATTAATTTTGTTTTACCGTAATATATTATCTTCTTCAATAGTTCCATTATCGAGCATTGCCATGGCTAATAAATAATCTGGCATTTTTTTCTGATAAGTATAAAATACATTAATAAATTTAGTAGTTAGTATTTGCTATTTATTTACTCGAAACTAATTTACTTACAAGTCGTTTTTCTCGTGCAAGCGAATCATGACCAAGTCCAGGAGATATTAATGTAGCTAATAATTTTTTTGTTGTGTTTTGACAAGCATTTTTAATAAACTCAACTCGTTTTTCTGCTATTTGTAATGTATCCGAAAGTGCTTCAGTTTTGCCAGACCTTTAAATTCAAATTATTATGCAAAATTTAATTTGAATGACTAGTAAATATTATTTAATTAAAGACATACCTAGAGAAGGTTTGGTCAGCAAATTGTTTTACCTTGATAAACTGTCTTTTCATCTTTTTTATATAGAAAATAAATTAAATAGTGAGTGTAAATTGAATTATTCTAACATATTATTCTCATAAAATGGATTATTTTATTAACCTGAAAACCAATAACAGTTTATCTCATCATATTATTTGTTTTCTTTGTTTGAATATTTAATGTCACATATGCTTATTAATATTATAAACATGTCAGATATTTAAACCCATCGGATTATTTTTATTAGTCAAGAAGAGTCTTACACATTAAAATATGTTTCATAATTGTACGGTTTTATATAAAAAATAAAAAAAGATATTTTAAAAATGTGTACATGTTTCGGGACTTTTTTTTTGTATATTTTTAAAAAGTTTGTACATAAAATATTATAACAAAACATTTTTGGATAATGTATAAGCATAATTATGATCAGTGCATAGATTTTTACAATGAAAATGCTAAAACATTTTAAAATAATTTAAAAAAAATGTTTAAAACTTGATTTTTATTCCTTACCATTTTGCTTTATATTTTAATATTTAGATTATATGTTTAGAGTACATATTGTTTATTTTAATTCATAAACACATACATATTTTATAGACTTTTCTATTTTAAACATATATTTAATTTAAATAAAATACTCATATTTATAATTAATAATTTTATTGCATTATAATATAATTTATTACAATATTTATAATATTTTTTAGATTCATTACTTTATTGTTTTAAAAGGTACATTTTTACATTGATATTATAACACATGACTTAAATGAATTTCAATCAAATGATTTTTAGATCCAAAACACAATTACTTATTTCTTAAAAATAATTGAATTAAATTAAATTGATTTTATTTCTATTTTATAAATACATAAAAAAAAAAGAAAAAGTGGTAGGTAAAATTTTGCACAACTATTTATAGCAATTAATGGTATGTATGTAGTACTATGAAATGGATTTATTAACTGAGAATAATATTACAGAGAAAACATCGTGCATCAAAATATTGGAGCCTACACTGACACAATAGAATCTTTAAGTAGCCAACAACAAATACTGTTTTAAAATTAATGATACCTATCTACAATTAGATCATTAATTAAAACAAATGGTAGTGATCATTCAATCGATAAAAACTTCTATACTTGATGAATTTTTATCAGATTTAAAAAACAATCTCACAATAAAAACTTAACAAGTAATATCAACTAAATATAAATATAAGACAAACATTAATATTTAAAGTAGGAAATCCAACTTAAATAGTCGATAAACCACATTTTCTTAGTAAAAATTCCCCAGAAATAAAAAACAGACAATTTATTTAAAGATATTATAAATTATTTGCTCTAACTTGTATATAATTTAGTCTTCAAATGAAGTTACAAATTTTACAATACATTATGTAAATTTTAACAAAGCAAACTTTGATAAGTCAAAAATACAAATTTATTGTGGATAAATATAACAATTTAAAAATGTTTTTAACCTTAAATAATATTTTATAAACCTATAATGTTTAACATTCATTAAATGTTAATTCAATATTTTACGTAATTAATTATATTAACAAAAAATCATAGATTTACTTAGAATATCAAAGTGTTTGCTTTAAACTGCTTCCATGAAAAAAATATAAAAATAATAACAAGAATTTTGACAATAAATATATAAAATGAATAATAAGATCAAAATGTATAGAAATTAATGTTTATGAGTAAATAGAATAGTGATTGTATAGTACTACTATAACCAGCCATAATATTAAAAAAATATTAAAACCATTAGTCAACAATTTTAAGTAAAAAAAAAAAAAACAAATATTTATTACCTACCTATGTTTTTTCCATTATATATACTTCATGAAAAAAATGTACTTATTATTGCCAACTAATAAACAAACTATTAAATGAGGTCAGCCACCCATTTATTTAGTTTTTGTAGAAAAAATATAATTATGACACTTTCAATTTTAAAAATGTTCTAACAAAATAAAAATAAAAATTAAAACTTATAAAACTAAAACAGAAAAGTGTCTATTCATTAACAGAATAAACAATACATACATATATTTACAACAATTAATTTGTCATAGTATTTAATTATTGTATTACAACACATAAGTAACTACTAATAAAAAATATGTATTAATATTTTGTTTTTATTCATACACAATATACCAAAAACGTGTAAACATATATTAAGAGCATTAAATAAATGCATTTAAAAATTATTTGATTTCAGTTATTGTTAATATCATTGATATATATATATATATATATATATATATATATATATATATATATATTCAGGTCAATAAATGTAATTTAAGTATAAATATTTCTTGTAAAATTGTAATTTTTATTTAGAATAGTAATTAATTATTTAAATTTGTTAACTATAATTAAATTAAATATTGTATAAGTAAATATTTACTTGATAATAATATTTTAATTAGATTTCTACACAACAATATGAAGTTGTATTATATATATTTTAGTAATAATAATAAACTATCACAATTTAAGAAGAGTCGAAAAAATGATTACATATTTAGTATTATTATAAAACTTTCAATCACTAATATTAATACATTACTAATTTAATTTTTAGTAGCAGGAAACTTAACGATTATAATAAGTGAGTCACAAGAAAAACTATAGTTCAAAATGAGTTGTATACATTTTCTGAAACAATCGATGTTCAAAAATAAATATATCTAACAAAAGTTTGCAAGTGAAAGTATTGAAAAAAATATTTATTTATATTGTCATGTTAATAATATATGGGCTATACCTATAGACTACTAGTTTTGGTGTTAGAGATTTTATAATAAATCCATAAATACACAAGTACCAAAAAAAAAAAAAAATTATTTGAAAATATAATTTCAAGATTAACTTAGTTGAATGATAACAACAATAAATTACTATTTTATCAATCAAAGCATATTTAAAAATTAGTCAAACTTACGATTTAATGATCGTGGCCTCACGTAGATATCCACCATCGAGTTGAGAGGAGCAAGGACAGTTCCAGTATGAAACAAAAACGACGTTTTCAGATGAAAAATTCAATTTTTCTACTACTAGATAAGGGAAAAACTGAAGGAAAATGTCAACATTTATACAGAACTACCAACAAAGATTGTTCTACTTAATGTATTATTTTTTTTAAAATCAATAAAAATTATGATTTCAAGGAAATATCATCATATATTCGGTTATTAACAAATTTAATGAATGGTTTTATTAAAATTTCAACATGATTCTAAAGAATTACATCAATAAAAACCACTCGGGAATTTATGTGACAAACAGTCGAATTGATATCATAGTTTTGAATTTCAAACACTGCACTGTACACGTAATCGTTGGTTGGTAGAATCGATTACATTCCTGATATCGAGAATTTTCTTTGAATTTTCTCTTGTTAGTTGTTTCTAAAATAATTTTCGTATATTGTTAGCTTTAAAGTTCTTTTACATAGTTGACATACAAGTGCTTAATAATAAATGCTGCAGAGATATGTCTGGACAAATTGTGAGTATTAAATATCATTGAAATATATTTAATGTATATTTTTTTTTGTTTTAAAATTATTCTTCTCTATTAAAAGTTGCTGTGTCATTGAGTATTTTTCTATTTAAATATTTTGTTTATAACTTTACCTGAGGTATTGTTTTTCATAAACAAATTTCTGTTTATCTAAAATTAATTTAGTTGATGATTTATTTATTTTGTATTATAATGGACTTAATTACCAACAATTTGTTTATTTATTTTTAAGTTAAAGTAAGATCTTTATGTAATTTTATGTTATTACAACATTAACATTTGTTACACAAAGTTCAATTTTTGTTTTTAAATAAAAATTTAGTTTCTCATATATAAACAGCATTTAATTTCCTACTGCATTTAAATATTACTCATTTTAATTCCATAAGAATTGAACAATAAATTTTATTATCTGATTTGAATATGGCTAAAATTGGTAGTGGATTCCATATCTTCATAACAATTTTAATGATTAATATTTATTTTGTTATTTCATTTTTTTCCAGGTAATACGCGTAGAATCTCCAGATGGAACCAAAAGAGTGCAAGTATCTCCTACAGAAACAAACTATGATTTATTTGAAAAGGTTTTTTAAATTATATTTAAATTATTATTTTTTGCATCCTTTTAAATGTACTCATTAAAAATGACTTAAAGGCCTTATGTTTATGTATATATATTTTTATATTAAAAAATGAATTGTCGGTTTTTATGTTTAGTTAAGATGATATATAACTTTTAAATTTATAATAATTATTGAAAAGAATTATATTGTAAAATTATTTTTGCAGGTTCATAATATGTTTTCTCTTACAAACTATGGTTTCACATTATTTGTTGATCGTGCTCGTAAAAATGAAATTAAATCATCTAGGAGTATATATTTAAGCAGTTTAAACCTGAAGCATGGAGATAAGATATACTTATGTCAATTAGATCCTGATAATATTTGGGCTATTCCTGGCTCTTCAAATGCAGATTTTGCTAATGGGAGTCGCTCATCATCAGTTGTATCTACACCAGGATCCAGTACATCATTACCATTAAATGAAAAGAAAAGCTCAGGATTAACCAGTCAAGTAGATGAAGATGAAGTAGATAAAATGTTGTGGAAACTTGATGGAAAAATTAAACGACTTAAAGACAAAAAATAGTAAATAATATTTCAAAATCTACTTATTTCTTATTCATTAAATATATTTTTATAGATGCTATTAATTTATATATATATATATATTTAAATTTTAGTTGCCGCCATGGAGATAATGGATGTTGTGTTCACTGTTCACCTTTAGAACCCTATGATGAAGAATATTTAAAAACACAAAATATGAAGCATTTATCATTTCATTCATATCTAAGAAAAATGACTGCTGGAATGGCAAAGTATGTAAATAATTTTACTATAGATACTATTCATGTACATATTAATTAATGTAATTAAATTTATATTACAGAGGGAAATTTTTACTGTTAGAAAACATAAGTTGCCGTATTAAAGAAGGTTGTTCTGGTCATTTGCCATGGCCTAAAGGTATATGTTCAAAATGTCAACCATCAGCCATAACACTAAATAGACAGGTAAATAAAATACTTATTGACATTATCAGTGGTTTATTTTTGGTGGAGGGAGCATCAGGGTCTTGAACTCCTCAAGAAAAAAAATTAAAAATTCATAAATGACTTGATACAAAAGTACAGAGAAAATAAACATTAATTAATATCATGTGGTTGTAAATAACTCTTCGTTTTTTATTTATTGTGATACTAGAATAATATAATTATTTATTGATACCTTATGTATATTTTTTAGAAAAATGTAAAACCCATACAAAAAATTAGAAAATATGCCACTGAATATTACAATTCATTGTATATATTTTTACTTGTTAAATAGACTTATAGGCATGTTGATAATGTTATGTTTGAAAACTCTGAATTGGTTGAACGTTTCTTGGACTATTGGAGAATTACAGGACACCAACGTATTGGATTTTTGTATGGGCGATATGAGATACATCCAGACATACCGCTTGGTATAAGAGCTGTAGTTGCAGCAATTTATGAACCTCCTCAAGTAATTAAGATAACTGTTTATAAATTCAATATTTTAGATATAAAATTTAACTTTTTTTACATTAAAATAATAGTTAACTGTTAATATTTATTTTTTAGGAAAGTTCAAGAGATCATGTTAAATTACTACCTGATGAAAAACAAGAATTAGTTAATGAAATGGCCAAATGCTTAGGGCTTACTTGTGTTGGTTGGATTTTTACTGATCTTCTAACTGAAGACATGCAAAATGGAACTGTAAGGGTATTAATACTATAATTTTATATAGTTACTTACCTTTTATTTCACATTTAGGTAAAATATGTTAGAAATATAAAAAGTCATTTTCTATCAGCTCAAGAATGTATAATGGCTGGATACTTTCAAAACCTACATCCAAATCCATGCCGTTATGCATCAAATGGATATTTTGGCTCAAAATTTATTACTGTCTGTGTTACGGGTATGAAATTAAATTGATGAGTGTTAATTAGTGTTCTCGCCATTACCAATTTTAAAGTATATTTTTTCTTAACTTTTAAATGTTCAATTTCTTGAATTAAAATTTTTTTTTTATATAAAATAACTATACAGAATATTATAATCTATAATAATTGTTTTACCTGAATTACATTAATTAAGTTCTTCATTAAGTTCTTAAATATATTATTTTTATTTTTCCTATTTATTTAATATAAACTTTATTCCAGGATTTGATAAATATGATCTATTAGTATATGTTGTAATGTAGGTATCATTTTTATGTAACTCATGTTAGAATAGTTGATTAGAGGTTATAGAGGTTTCTATTGTGACTGGGGTCCCACTCTATAAGGTGAAACTACTGATGGCAATATTCAACTTGTTGATATTTAAGTAGAACCTCCTTATACTTCTTGGTTATGTCATTAATCCTCCCATTTTCATATGCTTGCTGAAAGAAAAAAAATTAGAATTACTCAGTAGCATACTTCTTGTCTTGTATATTTATTAGTTTTTAGTTAATTTAAACTATAACATGCAATGAGCATTTATTTGTTTATATTTATTACTACCATGGTTTGTATTTATAGGAGATGAAAAAAGTCAAGTACACATGGAAGGATATAGTGTGTCCAATCAATGTATGGCATTAGTTAAAGATAATTGTTTGGTACCAACTAAAGATGTACCTGAGTTGGGTTTTGTACGAGAATCTTCTGATAAACAGTATGTGCCTGATGTATATTATAAGGTAAGTGAAAAAGTATATATATTATTTAATTGTTATAGTATGATGTAAAAATTTATATAATTCCATTAAGTTAGAATTAAATATCAAATCCTATGATTTTCTTATTATAAACTTTATTAAGAGTATGACAAAACATCATATTTTTATAATCTATTTTAAATGTACAATTATTTAAAATACTTTTTCTGAAAATAAGTTAGGTTATTAAAAATTAGTTAATTTGCATAATTTCAAGTTATCAAAGCACTGTCGTCTTAGTATAAAATGTATTTAATTATAAATATATACAAATATCTTATTTCAAGACTTGTATTTCGATGTTATCATCAGCTATCTTTAAAGATCTGTATATATTAATATATTACTATATATTTTTATTATTATCAGCCAACGACTATTATATGAGAAATGTTAAAGATAATTATTTAAATATATTCCTTTTTTATTATTAATCTGTGGTAATTTAGGCCATTGTATGTTATTTAGTATGATAGTTTTGTATTTTGTTTATGTAGTACATATTGGGTCTTGAAAGTTTCTTCTTTGTAGTTAGTTTTCTTGTTCAGAAAACATAATCGCTAGTGGCCATGTAAGTCAAACACCTACTCGGTCATTGTTCCATTTCAGTGGTTTTTTTATTATAATTTTATATGGTTAAAAAATCTATACATTTTTTATTATGAATTCAATGTTATTATTTGTAAAGAACAAATTTACCTTTTTACACAAAATCATACTTTTTCATTTATAATATACATCAACAAAAACAAGGCGATGCATGTACAGTAGGGTCTTGATAATCCGAAGACAGACTAATCCAAAAGATGCGGTAATCTGAACTATCGCATCGCTATTATTAATATATATGTATATGTATCATATTATTTCATGGTAATAAAATTTGTCGATTATGTTTGTATGGCTATAGGTGAGTTGTTGCCCGGAATATCATTAATGATGTCCGGAGATCAGTGAATTACGACTTAGTAATATTTTAGCATTAGGTTAGTTGCCGCCCAAAAGACTTTTTCATCTAATCTAATTTTATTAATATTATTATTATCAATATTGTTATTAACAAACTAAATTTGTTGTTTTACTATAGCCATCCTAACATCTATAATTATATTGATGTGTTACTAGAAGTTTAATCTGAGACATATTTAAAATGTAAAAGCAATGGAATAAAAAAAAAAATATGTGAAAAAGAAATATGAAACAGATAACAAAGCTAGCCCAAAAATAAATAGAGCTGTTTGATTTCGTTAAATCATTAAGTTTTAAGTTTTTCCCCAATCAATAACTCAAAAAATGTGTTTTACCTATTCATCAGTAAAAAAAATAATAATACATTTTTGTGAGATGACTTAGCCAACCTCCTCATGGTGTCTTCTGGGTAATACTGTTTGTTAGGCTGATATGAAGTGATAAATAAAGCCGCAATTTGTACTTCTGTCTTATAAACTCGCGTCGCAACTCGTATGTCTATTTCATAAACACGGCAACCTGCCAATACTGTTTTAGGCTTCCCATGCATACATCCTTTATATATGATAGTCGATTATGTTTGTATAAAGACCGTTAAAGACCGTTGGTAATCCAGATGACCCCTTTCCCTAATCTCATTTGGATTATCAAAACTACTATATTTATTATGTTCACTTTTTGACGTATGATTAACACAAAGAATTTAATGAAAACTGTATTATGAGAATTCTTTATACCACAACCAATAGTATTTCATATATATCATAAAATAAGCATAATAGTTGGATTTTTGTTTTTATTGTAAATGTAAATTATTTCAATTGCCTATTAGTTTCTTATGTTTTTACTAAAAACAAAAATTGATATGTTATGAAGACTGGTCATTAGTTTTATTATATAATTTTTGATTTTTAACAAAAACATTAAAATTTTTAGATATTTCTTATACTATTAGGTTATATTAAGTGTAAAAATTTTGTTTTAGTAAATAAATTGTTTAAATGTTTAAAATTTCAATACTCATCGTACGAAAAATATTTTCTAAAAAATAATTGAAATAAAAAAATACTTTACTTTGGAACCCATTTAACATAAATTGTTTAAATTAGTCTTGAAATACTTTTTTTAATTATAATATTAGTTACATCTGGTAATGGAAATTATATATAAAATGAGTAAAATAAGTCCCACCGAAAATATATTTTTATTTATGAAAAACAAAATATTGATAAACAAAAAAAATATATATATATAAATCCTATTTAATTTATAGAAAATTTAAGCTTTCTATTTCTCAACTAAAATAAAAATACTATTCTTAAACATGTTTTTGGTATATATATATATATTACCAGGGGCAGATTGGCCTATCGGGAAATCGGGAATCTTCCCGATGAGCTTGTCCTTATTTGGGCTGCTCTATATTATTATATAATCACAAAAAAAAAAATTTATTTTGTAGAATAAATAAAAATTATTAAAAAAATAAATACATAATTAAAGGTGCATTAAGATCAAATTTCAAGTTCAAGTTGGAACTGATTAATCATGTGACTTACCCAAAACTATTATAGCTATAATTATAGTAAAGTTATTGTAGATTTTAGTAATTTAGGAACTAAACAAATTTTGAAATTGATGCAAAATAAAGCATTTTTTTGAGAAGGGGAAGGGTAAAATAGTATAATTTGCTGTTCATGGGCTGAAAATAATTGCCAATCCGCCCCTGTATATTACTAAATACAATTATAAGCATTTGTAAATTTTCAGACCATATGGTGGTGATTTATTTCTTTTTTCTTTAACTTCAACAATATTGATATTTGACCAATTAGACTGAATCTATTACAATAAAAATGTTGTAACATTATATATTATTTATGCTGTACAAATAAAGATGAGTAAATTAATTCAATGTTGATACCTCAACACTACATTATTTTTTAACTCATAATTCATGTATATTTTTAAGAATATAAGTTGAATGAAGATATGGAGGTAAACATTTAATAAAATAACATAAATATTTTACTGTGCTTGACTTAATTTTAGAATGCCATTATATTATTTTATAATTTCCATACACAGGTACATTATAACAGTTATTATTTTAAACTAATATATATGAATAATATACTTTTCAAAGGGAATTTCAAAATAAAATTTATCGAAATGACCAATAATGAATTACAAAAACATTCACTCATTACTATAAACTACTCGTTTGATTATATAGTATAAATATACATTAAAAACCAGTAGGGGTTTACACTTTACCACAACTAGATATGACAAATGTTTTGGACGGTTTGCCAGTTTGATCTCCAAACGAGGCCATTTTTTCTACGAGATCAATGCCATCAACCACATGTCCAAAAATTGCAGTGAAACCACGCATCTCTTGCAGTATTATACGAAACTGTGATCCAACCATACCCATATTATCATGTCTTTTTTGAGTGCGGCGCATTCCAACTGCTCCTCGAACTGCAGGAAACTTGGTGTCATCTGGCATGAAGTAACTTTCTTCATATATAGATTTGCCACCTCGACCATTATTTAATTCAAAATCACCTGTTATCACAGACTCCCCTTCCCAACATTGAAATATTGAACAGCCTTTATATGAACAACCATTTGCATCACCATTAGTCAATACTTCAAAATTCTTTGACATTTTCGGTGCAACATCAGGTCTGGTTTCAATGACTAATCGACCAAATGATGTCCCATTTACTTCAATATTAAAGTAAAACATTGGAAAAGTATGAACACTGCGTACTGAAGGTACATTATTTAAAATAGTCTGCGGTGGACTGTTTTGTGATGTTATTAGTACAGGTTCATTGGATGATATTGAAGAAAGAGAATTTGTATATTGAGTGGTAGACGAGTTACCTGGAGAGTTTTTGACAAATTCCTGGCCATTTACAAGTTGTGTTACATGTTTAGGTAGTACATATTGTGTAAATAATTGTGCTGTACAATAGTTTGCCAAGAAAAAAATATGAGTGTTTGGATTTGCCAAGTCTGAAGATTTATATGATTCTAAAGCCATTGATTGTAATGAAGATAATGATTGTTTAATCATACCAAAATCTAACAAGTTAGTAGAAGATATAATATCCTCAAATTGACCGTGGGCAAATTGCTCAGAATATTTATTTTGTACTTTCTGCTTTACTTGTTCTAATCGATTTAAGTATAATTGTAAATCATATAAATCATCTGTACGCAAATTTGATGGTTTGATACTATTAAGAGCTTCATTAGTCTGCAGTAAATCATTTGTATTTTGAGTCCAACCACTATTTAACTCTAATTCAATTTGGGTTTTTAATGTATTACAAGCATCTAAAACTCTTAACAAAAATTGTCGCTTATGTCCAAATAGATTTTGAATTTCACTCATCAGTTTAGCAATAGCAATAGTTTCAACTTGGACCTAAAATAAAAATATAATCAATTAAGTGTAATAGAATTATAATTTTGATTACTTACTTCACCAATTAAATGATCACGTGCATCATTATTTGATTTTATAGAGTGTCCTACATGATCGGATTGAGATCCGCATGCTCGACATATTAGTTGCTGGCAATTATAACACCAAAATGAAAATGGCATTCCATGTGTATGACAATTTTCACCCTAATTAAAGAAAACTTTAATGACATGATATTTTCTTTAACCAGAAGACTAACCTTTCGTTCTTTATCAACAGAATTATTAACTTTAACATTAGCCAGGTGTCTGATTAGACTGAGAATAGAATTTTGTGTTCGTAAAGTTTCTGGAGATTGCTCATCCAATTCAGTACGTTTCCAACAATTTATGCAATATACTTCTAAACCTTTGAGCATAGTAGTCTTAACACAACGCAAGCAGAAACAATGTTTGCAACTGAGTTCTTTTGGCACAAATTCTGTGTCATTGAATTTCTGCTTACAACAGCCACAAATTATAAGTTCTTCAAACTCAAAATCTTTTTTAGTGTCCATCATCTATAAACCGTATTTAATAATAATATAATTACTTTTGTATCAGAATATTGAAAACTATCCCATACAATTTAATTTAATAAGTATCCTTGATTATTTTATTTCATATTTAAAGTAAAAATTCAGTTATGACGATTTCCAGTGTACCGAATACACTTGACTGTTATAATAAACTATTTTTAATGAGTATATAAATTTTAAAAAATCTCAATATTAGTATTAGATTTATACTTCCATTATGATTTTACACAAAACTCAATTTCATAAATAATTTTACTGAAAACTTGATGAAATAAAAATAATTCATAGCTAAAATAATGTTTATAATTAAAACTAATATATTTATATTTGATATGATATAATTATCTTAAATATTCATGTATGTATATATTTAAAATTGTTAAACCAAAAATAAAAAATGATATACTTATTTATACCTAACGGTTTAGAATTTATATTACAATGGTAACATTTTTGAAGCTCTTAATAAAATAATATATCTAAGTTATCAATAATCATGAAGTATATAACATAATATCATAGTATTATGCACAACACATGCATTATATTAGTTCTGTACTCAAAGTAGCGAAGGTCAAGGGTGGTCGATAATAACATAAAACTCGATTTATAATAACTGTAGTGTTTAAGTGCGTTTTATTTGTGTTCTACATAAATAATTGATGATTTGTGTGGACTAGAAAAACTTGATTATATTTCTATGATAAGATGATGATGATGATGATAATAATAATAATAATAAAGTGTAAGAATTAAATATTAATTTAGGTAATTAGGTTGTACATATGGTGTGTGCAGAGACACATTAACTTACACTTTGGTGAAATGTAAACAAAACCAGGCGGTCGAACGATTAGCGCAGTGTTACATATATATGTATGTACGATAGTATGTTTAATAATAATAATAGTAATAAACGCGCGTGAGTTGATAAGTACAGTCCCGTGTAGCGAGCGCGTAAAAAATCAAAACATAATGCACTTATCAATGGCGATGAATACGGTGGCGGGTTAACGCGATGACCGGTGGTGCACTTTATTTTTATATTTTAATATGTTTTTAAAATGTTAATTACGACGATACGGTTCGGTAGTACCTTGTGGTTTTTAGAAAAAAAATAATTCGATTACTAATAATAATAATAATTATAATAATAATATAATTTTTCGATGACGGAAGTTACGACAACGTCGACGATGACGGTAGTGAGACGGACGTTGAAGGCAATCGGCGACAACGTCAAAACGATAATTACAATTAGTTAATAGTTTACGCGGTGTATATCATAATATTGTTATATACGCCAATAATTATTATCAATCGTGTAATAACTATTGCACTAGAGACGTGTATGAATTATATTATTATTTGGCACGGCGACGGCGGTGCTGTTTCGGTAGCACTAAAATCGGGGCGGCGGTGACGGCGTCGTTCGCTCGTCATCATCACGTTTCCGCTATGCACAAACGCGTCGCGCACGAATAAATCGACACTGTCAGCGGCGTTTGGAAAACAACAACAATAATAACAACAATAACTGCTGCTGCTGCTACGGCGGTATCGACGACAGCGGCCGCCGTGTTGCATGGCGATCGCTTCGGACGGTGCGTAAGTAACTGACTGGTGCCGCGGCGGCCGTGGTTCAGATCGGGCCCGGTGTTGTGTGTGTGTGAGTGTGTCTCGATCCCTCTCTGCGCGCGCGGGTTTTTCGGAAGTACGCACTACGCAGTACTCTCGCGGCTGCTCCGGGTTTCGGGTTTTTTTTTTTTTTTTCACTCTCCACGCCGCCGTGTTGTTGTTTTTCACCGCCCCGTGTCTTCTTTCCGCCACGCCGTGCCGGCAGTGCATGACGTACGCACGGTCTACCGTAACACTATTTACATTAATACCTACGCCCCGTCGCCGCTGTCCAGCGAAAAAAAATGTGAAAAAAGTTAAATCTTAGTCATCCCTCTGCCCACAGTTCCGAAATATGCGTTTCCAAGACTCCCATATCACATGGAATATATGTATAACGTATCGTTATTACGTGACATGACGTGACGCCGGTGGAATCGTGATTAATTGTGCTCGTGTGGTGGTATATTGTATTAACGCGACGGTTAATTACTAGTATTGTTGTTGTTTGTTATTGTTATTATAACAAAATATTCCGGCCGAAGTGATTTCACACGTCGGGCGTGACTGCGGACTACGCGATACGATTTTTTTTTATATACGAATTGGACAATTTTTTGTTTACCGCGTGTTGAATTACACGTTATACGTGCGTCGATCAACTCGTATCTGTATTGCGCGTATTATGCTCTGCGCAATGGCGCGTACGAACGGCCGCATGCACTTGTCTGCTTAGGATAGCGCAGAGATAAAATGATCGTTAAAGTAACATAAATAAGTGACGTGTGTCTTGGGTAGTGTAGAGTTTTTCAAATTTAAGGTGTGTCCCAGAGATTCCGTTGGAAATCTATATGATATATTCATATAAATATAAGTATCATAATTATTTACGCATACTTGAGACAAGTGAGAAAATGCAATTTGTTATTTGAAGAGTAGGCGTGGAATTGTAGTATTCGCCAAGAACACATAGTTTAACATCAAATATTTATTTATTTTAGAATACTCTTTATATTATCGTAATCAATGGCATAACGTACAACAATATGTTTTTAAAAATATTATTTCGTTCTATTTTCTTCTTCGAAGTCTTTCGATAAAAGAAAACTAGAAGGATTCTACAAATACAATTGTATTTACTATTCTAAACGAGTTCTTATTAAAAAAATATAAATTCTTATGCTTACAACGGTGATATAAGTTTTTTGTTGATTACATTAAATTAATTTGATTTGATATTTTAATTTTCATTCTTCCTGTTTATCATATTATTCGTATTTATCTAACCAAATCTATACTAATTAGGATTTTAAATTTCAATTTAATTATGTAATTAATTATTACATCTAACATTGTTAAAATATATTACTATTAGATATATCAATTAGAAAATGTTTAAGTATTAATAAAATATATGAATGGCCTAAATGGCCATTAAAGCAAAAAAAAAAAAATAATAAAAAACTATAATTTGATTATTTAACTTTACAAATTTGTTATGAAAAAAAATAAAATAAATATCATTGTTATTACTTTTCCATTAATAATTTATCGAATTATCGGCTGAACACGAATTGCATCCCAGGTTGTCTAGATGACTACACGATAAATTAGAAAATGGCCAGTTAACTCATCACAATTTCATTAAAAAAGTATCGTTCAAGTGTTCACTGATTTTATAATTTTTTAAATTTAATCTTTTGATTTTTTTAATATAATTTAATTTACATACTTCTAATTTCATAACAACGACCAAAAAACAATATTTTTATTCTACTGTTAGTAATCATTTGTTATTGATAGTCCCAAGTCTATATCGATGGGACGCAATTCATGTGCACCGGAATTATTAAAAATAACAATGTTAACAGTGTCTGTTGGCGACACCTATCATTTTTTCCTTCAATTGATTACAAAAAAATTAGGTATACAACGAATCAAATGTGGTACAAAAAAAAAGACGAAGGCCACCGTATCATTCCGTACTAAATTTAGAATAATATGTTTTCAAATTCAAAAAGAATAATTAATTTTGTTATTCGTGAGGTTTTATTGTCAATAAAGTATTTCCTAAAAATAAATTATTTTCAAGAATAATGTAATGACGTATTTTAAAACTATTGTTCTAGTTTGAATTATAATTCATAATGTATTTTAATTTTTTATTACCTTGTAACTTACTACGTAAGTTTCATTTATTTTCAAACACGAATGTTGGATGCTTATAATAATTTTTAAAATTAATGAAACCAAATATCTCAAAACAATAATAAAATTTATTAGAATGAAATGCTTTTGAGTTGCATATGCTAAATACTATATTATATGATAGAAATATTGCAATAATAAATACCTATAATTGATAGACTTATTGTACGTATATTTATATCTATTCGAAAACTGGTTTTTTATTTTCTAACCGTGTTCCTACGTTTTGAACAGTTGACGGCTCACGGTCATTCGACTAGACAACTAACAAAAATTACACCCTATTTACACATTTGGAGTACTAACGTACAACGAAAAACAAGCCTCCAATAGCACCTGGCATATGTATTACGCATGTCAAGTACAATATGTTCTTTGTAATAATATTATTGTTATTATTATTATCATCATTATTATTCGACATAAAAAACGGCTTTGTCGAGCACGTGAAATCGTATCGTATGCATTGTCGTCGTCGTCGTAACGAGCAGAAAACGTTACCGGCGGAAACTCGTTCGCGTACGGTATTTCGTGTCTCGTTGTTATGGCTGCATCGACGCGGCGGCTGCAATTCACGGTCAAATGTGTACCACCACCCGGCACAACAAATGCTGCCCGCTCGCGGCGGTGCAGCAGCCGCCGCCACCGCCACCACCACCATCGCCATCTTAATAGGATCGACCCCTAGCCTCGCTGCTAACGCCGCCGCCGCCAATGGATTGCACACACGCACCGCACCACCTCACTCACGTATATAATATGTATGTAAGCTCGACGGAGCTCTTGCCCGACGGAAGTTTTCTCCCACGCTTCCCGAGCGGAGCGCCGCCGTATTCAGTGCGACACAACCTGACCCGCGTTTGGGCTGGTTCAGTACTGTCATTTTATTATTATTATTATTATTTTTATTACTGCTCGGGGGGGTTTGGGTCCCTCGGCGGCCGCCGCCATAGCCATTGACCTTGACGAGTGACGTCACCCCCGGAACGTCGTATGTTTGTTTTTGTTTCCCCCTCACGTGTGTATCTTACCGCTATCGGATTTTCTGGTCAAAACATTGAACGTCACTTATATTTACATAAGTTGTATTATGTGATTTTGACGGACAATACTGTTGGTCGACTTTAGCCACTTGCCACTGCAACGCCTTCGTAGATGTTAAGAAACCGGAGAGCGTGGCTGAAAGTATTGTTGTTGTAGTGATGTGGTGGCGATGGTAGAAGTCAAGTATCGGTCTTTCATTCTTCTTGTACAGTCATGTTTCATTACTTATATGATGGTGTACCATATGGTGTATGATGTTGAGCGTGTGATCTAATGGTTACCGCAGATTACAGAAGTGTTGTAGCAAAATAATATAATTTTATTGTATTAATGATTTAACAATACTATAATCAATGAGTAATTGTAATGCTTAATACGGTTTATCGATTGCCTCCACGTTGTAGAAAGCAATTATAACTCGTAATTGACATTTCCGCACGCCCGATATCATATATTTCCGAAATTGTGTTAATTTATTTCTATTTTTCATGATTTGGAATAATTTAGTAAATAACTTTTATTCGCTTCATTCACTTTTAGAGGGGGTATCCACACAGTACCAACTTGTCTAGTGCTAAAAAATGTACCGTTCGTTTTTCAGAATCTTATATTTATCCTTGCTGACTTCCTGATCGTTTTTTAGTGGCAAGTGCTTTCATATTTACTATATATTATTACTTTGTCTACAGCATCAACGTTTAAACTTCAAAATATAGAAAATGTTATCTACGAATTTATTGATGGCAATAAAAATCAATAAAAACTAAATAAATATTGGTTCGTACTACAAATAGCCACATTATTGGATTATAATTTTACATGTTATTATTAGACATGGTGTATTATTATTGCTTCATTGTTGGGGTTTTTGGTAATTCATTACGGACATGAGGATAATTCAAAATTAATCTTTCACCGGATATATCCAAGAATGTTATTTATTTATTTAACTACATATTATCATTCTCTTAAAATATAAATTAATCTTTTTTTGGACTACGACTATTTTTAAATAAGTTTCTTTCGGATACCATTGATGTTGGAGCACTATGTCTGTTTCTGTATTACTGTAATGAATATATTTTCCATTCAAAAGGACCATTAAAATAAAATATATTCTTTAACATCATTTACCTAGATGGAAATTTTATAAGTTCATAATTTATTGTAATATTAATCGAGGATTTGTCGTGCTCTACGTGTACATTATTTTAAATATTTTTATTAAACTAAGATTACTTGCGAGGTACTTAAGTGGGTTTTCTTCAATATGAATTAATATGAATTATGAAAGTATCAAAAATTATGTTGGTGATAGTAATTACTAATTTCAATATAATATTCATAGATAGTATTTTTTTACTCTAAAATAATATAATTCTAATGCATTTTAAAAATGCAGGATTCTTGAAAATTATTATTTATGTTGATCTTCACATTCATTGAAGAGTTGAATTACAAAATTTACTGAGTTATTTTTTTTTGAAGCAATTATACCTTTATTATTTAGCTATTTAACATGTTTTTTTTTATAAGTAAAACTATATTAATTAATAACTATTAAAAAAAAAAAAATGATTTTACACGCCGTACCATTATAAATGTATAATATTATTTTGTATGTAAAGGGGGACATACAATATCGTATTTAGATGAATTAATTATTTTATGAAAAATTTAGTAAATTTACATGCGGAATGGTACGGAAAATCTAAATGTTTCTCTAACCTTGAATAATTATTTACATTTTATATTAATATAATCAATATAACATAAAAACTTTGGTTATAGTAATTCATCACTTCATATAACTTAAAAACCTAATCGATGTTCTCTATCGTTTATAAAAACTATTAGTATTCAACATGTTATAATAACATTTTTTCATATCAAAAATTTTATATAATTTCAAAGCAAGGGCGTATTTTAATTGAGACTATGAGGGGGGGGACGAAACTAATTTTTCTTCAATACAAACTTAAAAATAATTTACAGTTCATTACCTACAGCTCATGTTCCTGTAATAATGATAACATATTATAATGTTAGACTAGCAATTTATATTCTTAATGATTTATACATTAAATTTTTTAAATAAATCAATATATTATATTAAAAAAAAAAATAGTCATGGGGGCGAATGCTCCGTTCGCCCCCTTCAAATACGCCCTTGTTTAAGAGTACATATTCAATGTTTAATTAAATGATCAAATTTATCATTTAATGTATCTTTACAATAAATAAAAAGTTTTGTTATAAAAATGAAAATGCGTGTATTCATTCCTGTAATCAATAATTAAATATTTTGTAACTCAAAATACATATGGCCCACGACAACTCGCTTCATATGGCCTATTCGTATTATAAGGTTGAACATCCTTTTGTTATATATTAATACATTCTCAAATTTATACTGAATTATATGTTTATTAATATTTTTTTTCTGTAAGAAATATTTGTCCTTTTTTTTTGTTATTTATTCAGTTTTTTTAGTTTATATGATTTTTAAGGATTCAAAATTATATCTATAATTTCTATAATGATGCATGTTTCAAAGTGTATAGGTTATTTCCAGAGAGCAAAAGAAATCCCTAACTTTTCGTTGTGTAAAAATATATTTAATTTTATTTTTAAAATATAATTGTAAATTTTGTATAATGGATTTGATATTGATTATTCTAATGTTATAATAATAATAGAGTGTTTTAATATAAGACAACTTATGGATTATCATCTTAATAGGTTCGTAGGTACTACATTTTGACTGAGTTCAAAATGAGTTGATTATTTTGAAAATTTTCTTTTAAATAATAATAAAAATTGTAATTCACTTTTATACGTAAAAATGTATGTTAATTATGTAAATAATTTCATTATAATTTTTTCCTTTGTGTTGTTTATTAGGAAAAAGACAACTATGGCAACGAAGTTTCTAAATTAGCCCGTCCACTACCTGTGGAATACTTGTTACTAGATGTACCGGCTTCCACACCTTTAACTCCATTGAACACGTTCACATCAATCCCAGGGATTACAAAATTTCCTGTTGGTAACAGATTAATTGATGGACATATTCAAGATTTTGATTCATTGTCCAGATATCTTAGACAGTTTACTCCTTCACAATTTCGTGAATCCATTGCTGATTTCCATGTACTGTTATATATTGCTACAATGGAAATGCTTCCAATGAAAGTAATTATAGTTTAATATTTATATTAATAAATATTATAGTTTAATAATTATATTAATATAAATATTAATGTTTTAATATATTTTAATTAAAATATTTTTAGGATTCAATGGGTCCTCTTTTAGAAGCACTAAGAATTAATGATACACAAGCATTGATCGAATGGTCTAGATCAGATGTATGGGCCACGTTGGAGCAACTTATCAGCAATTCTTCTGATTCTGCTGTATCAGGTCATGTAGGAAATGGTTTTGCATCTGCTCATGCAGAATCATGGACATGTATTCATTGCACTTTCCTGAATAATTCTGATCGACAGTCATGTGATATATGCAGACTACCGAGGGATATTATAAACTAAGTGCGTTTCATTAAGCATGTATTTCCTTCACAGTGAAGATTATTAAATACATATTATATATATATATATATTTTATATATATATTTTTTGTATGCATTGTTTATTATTGAAAAAAGAACTAAATAACACAGATAATATTGTGTAATGAACTTTTATTTTGTTTTTAGATCATATAAATGTATGTACATAAAAATATTTTTAAAAAAGGTGAATTATCCCAAAACAAACGAGATTTCCAATTTTAATTAAGTTTTATAATTTCACTAGAAATTTATAGTAATTTTTATCTATATTGTACTGGTATTTTATTTTAATGATTTTTCATAATATTAAAACTGAAAAACAATAAAGTTTATACCAAAGGTTTAATAAGACTTAATTATTTAATATTTGTAAATTACACTATTATATAAAATATGGTTCCAAATTTTTATTTAGTCAATCCATATTGTTGAAGTGGAGATTACTCTAGTTGTTTATTTCAAAAAGTATTTTTACAAACATGAGAGTATAATATCATAAACAATAATCAGGTGTAATGTATTAAATCATTTTTTTGTTTTACAACTATATAACTTAAATATCTTTTTAAGTATGAAATACTTATTCAAAACCTAATCGTTAAAATAAGTATTTCATATACTTATATGTTTTCAAATAAAAAATAACAAATTGAACTACACATTTGCAATATAATATAATTATTGAAAATAACATTATACAATTTGATAATATTAAGCAAATATATTGGGTCTTAATAACTAACATTTAAAAATATTTTGTTTATAAGTATTTATAAAATATGTCACAATTTTTAAAGAAAGGCAGATCAGAAAAAAATATAATATTAAGAAAAACGGTTTAACAAAAAATGTCTGTTCAAATAAATGGTTGGTATGCAAGTTTCAAATAACTGGTGGAAACTCTGAGTCATCATTCAATTTAAATCGATCTACAGATATATCAGTCAAGCTGTCAATATGATTGTCTGCATCTGTAATCATACATTAAAGATGACTAAAAATCAAGCATAAATCCTACAAGTTGTTTTCAATATTATTTTGTATTTTTTATACATGGATGCGTCTTATCATCAAATGAAAAATCCACCAATGTTGTTACGAGTTGTTATAACAAATACCTGACTGATTGAGCGAAGGATGTCCCTTCAGGGCACCAGCATAACTTCCGACTGGATCTTATTAGGTTTAATTGTATACACAAAGAGACACACAGATACATCATGTTCATTTGAAGAACACCAATTTAGAGGGAAAGAATCGAGCAGCAGAAAACAAAACCAACAACGGTGTCAGTCAAACCATGTTAAAGTTAAGGGCTAATGCTGAATATACTCACTTGTAACAGATAGAGTGCCATCCAAGCATTCCTCGGCTATATGATTAGTGTCTAACATTACTGCAGGCCCATTATCTGTTCCAAACAATTTAAGAAACTTCCAATCAATGACTCGAAGCAAATGTTAATTGTTGGTTACAAATGGAGTATGTTCAATTTTAGAAGAATATTTAGTTGAATATCAACCTCGAAATATGTGTAAGATATAGATTTATAATTTAATAAGAAAAATCAGCAACAAAAGAATGATATAATATAATGTTTTTCTAATTCAAATTGTTAGTAAACTCAAAATAATATATTTCTATTAAAATTGGTAATTGTAAGATATTAATGAATAATGCGTATAGTTGAGTCGAATAATTTTAGTTGGATTTATATTATTTAGCATAAACTTTTTAACTGCTCGTTAATCTGTTACAGGCAAATTTCTGACACACAGTTTACATTCAGTTTGATCACTTTGAATTTATTATTTTTTAACGGTTCTATATAATGTAAAGTCAATGAAATGTTATTAAACAATTTGCCTACAATTAAATACAATGTTGATAAAATAAGCTAAATTGCTAACTCATCTAATTCTATATTCATATATATGTATTTAACGCCTCATGCTTTATTATAATTTATTGTAGGTTTTAATACAATAAATATTATTAATGTATTGTAGATTTACAGATAAAATACTATTATAAAAACATTAAAAATTTTCTCGAAATCCTAAGTCCAAACAATAAATACACCAAAGTTTATGAAATAATATTTCATGAATAATATAAAAGGACATAATAGAATAAAATTAAAAATTAAATACACCTCAGTAGTTATGTCTATGATAATGAAATGAGTGTTACAATGAATTTATAGATTAAAATGTGCAAAAGAATCTTTTGTTAGATCTTTTGATTTTTTTTTTAATTTTACCAACCTAGATTTTTATTAATTGGCGATTCTGCTTTAATATTTTTATCCATTTTAGTTGTATTAAGCTCCTTTGATTTGACTGGTTTAGGGCTATCCACAACATCTACTTGACCATCCAGTCTAAATAAAATTAAATATATATACAATTATGTAAATAATACAAATAAGTAAATATACAACAAACCTATGAGTTCGCCAAAGAGTACATTCACCACCCTCTTCCATATCTAAATTATAAACATATAAATATCCATGAGATGAAGCAACCAGCAACCTTAAAACTTTATCAACCCTAAAAAAATTAAATTTCAAAATGATAAATACAAAATATTTTGATTAAAATCAAGAAGTCACTTACATCACTATGGTACAAATATTTTTTAATCCTTGGAAAGGCAGATGTATTGAAGCCACAGCTCTTCCTTGATTGAAAACATCAGTTACTTGAGTCGGCAGATAATTAGCCGATGCAGTAACAGCTTTTGATAAAAATGACATCCAACTTTGTTGTTCTTCGGGCATTTGTGGACTGTTTTATATTAAAAATTAAATTAAAATTTTATGAACATTCAATGAAGACAATTTAAAAATAAATTACATACATTTCTTTAGTATCATCCAATTTGAACACATGTACTGTTTCAGTATTACTAGATGAACATAAGTATAAACCATCAATACTAAACGCCAAGCTACAAATACTAACACAACGTTTAACACCACGGCGAAACTCATACAGCTTGGAACCATCAGCAATGGTAAATACTCTTATAACAGTGCCACGTTCACTAGCTGTAGCTATTCTATTTCCTTGGTGACTAATAGCCATTGCTGCCAAAGGACTTTCGTGTGCTGAGATCATGGACACGGATTGCTAAAATATAACAATAATAATTAATTGTTAACTCATGTAAAATACAATGCTAATGAAGCAATACCAAATTGATGGCATCAAAAATTTGCACTTCACCAGTTGTACTAGAACCTGGATATGCTAAATAACACATATCACTATTTGTAGATAAACAACAAAGTCCTGCAGGATTTGGAGGAGTGTCTCTGATTGTATGCAAGACTTTCATGTCATGTATATTGTGTATATACAATGATTCTTCTAGGCACACAACTAATCTCTAAAAAAAAAAAGAATATTAATTAGGTACAATCAGTGTATTAGTAAACATAATATGAAACATATATAATTAGGGCTAGAATTTTAATGCTCTAAAAAAATAATAAAAAATTCACTATAAAAATGCATAAAAAAATGTATTTATTTTAGTTTAAAATTATATTATAAAAATCATGTTACCAAACATTTAATTATATTTATTTAACATAATAATAACAAAATAGGTATTTACAGGGTGCCTCAAAAAGAACGCAGAATTTAAATCTGTTATAAATAATCCAGGAACTTCTCACGTTGTAGAGTGATTATTTCTCCTGAAGTGTAACAAGTTGAAACCAAACCTTTTTTATGTTCATTTAGTCCAAATAATGCCAAAGAAATTTACTAAGCTTAGTAGGTATTCTTGTAGAGTTACAAAAAGACGGCGCAACTTATTAAATTACAAGAAAAACAATCCCTCTGCTATGTGAGAAATTTCCGGACAGACTTATCTCGTTGCGTGTCCATAACTACTCACCTCGATTTTGCGACTTGACGCCGTGTGATTTTTTCTTATAGGGATACACTAAGTTACAAGTTTATCAAAACAAAGTTCGAAATGTCTTGGAACTTAGGCAAGAAATTCGTCCTGTCCTCAACGAACTTGATGGAGCATTGTGTTATCCAGTGATGATATATTTTATGGAAAGAATAAGAAGATTAAGAATAATTGCCTGTAGGCTGTATGCCCAATATTGTTTTTCACTGTTAAAACTTAACTTCTCCCGAAGAGAATGATATATTTGTTATGTTTTTTTTTTTTAAAGAAATACATTTAAATTATAACAAATTTAAATCTTGCGTTCTTTTTGAAACCTATATTTGTTTAATATTTACATTTTATTTAACTTTATTTAAATTTATTTTATAACTCACTGTTATGATTTTTGTTGGACTCTTGTGAATAGAAAAATTTCTTTCAACTATATTCATTTTATTCTGTCTTTGATGAAATAGGTACATGGGTCGGATATGCTCGAGATGTATTTATTAGTTTATCATTTAGTAGATTACACACTAAACCTGCAAGTTTTGAGCAAAAAAATGCCGAAACGCATAGTAAAATACCCTAATATTTAAGAATTTAAAGATAAATTCTGAAAAATGCTCTAAAAACTTGAAAGATGCCCTAAAAATAGCAACATATGCCCTAAAAATGCATATAAAGTTAAATTTGTCGTAAAATGCAAAAAAAAAAAAAATGAAAAATAAAAACTACATTTAATTAATCGGTATTATTTGAAACCCAATTTCTTCTTACGGGTTAGTAAGTATATGTTGGGACTTCAGAAAAGAAAATCTATTTACATCAAAATTCCAGCCCTATTGATATAATCAATATTGATAATATATACTTACCGCTCTATTTAGTTTTACACCAAGAATAGTATTTGAGTAGCTGTAATTACATATTTCATTTCCTTTTTTAAAATGGCACACTCTCAACTTACGTGGCGACGACAAGCTGACCACTGCAACCAGGCTACTGCTGAATAACCTCTCCACAATACAGATATCTTCAGATTCTGTTAGAAAAAAAAGATAAAATAGGAATTATACTATAACTTTTACACAAAATAATACATAATTAGAATTCTAAAAAAGTTAGACATTACCATTTTCATATATTTGGTCTAAATTATCAACAGAAGACAACGAGTACAAACGATATCCGGTTTTTGTACCAACTGCTAGCGACCTAAAACAAATTAATTTTATGTATTTCATTTTTACATATTTTATTAAATCATTAAAATAAATCAGAATAAAAACTAGGATATTGTGAAAAAAGAATTTATACTGCAGGATGAATTGTAGGATAATATATATTACACGTTTGAGGCTGATTATGTAGTATACAAAGTAATGGAATTACGTAATATATATTTTTTTGCATAATAAAGTTAACCACAATGCAATTTTTTTTCATTTATAGCTATATACAAAAAAAAAAGTCACATTTATTTTGAAAGTATTTAGTGACACGTGTAATTTGAAAAACCTTGCATCGTGAATGCGATTATGAAACATATGCACCGAGTGACCTTGATAGATGCACACAAAAGTATACCTGCAGTATTTGCTATGCTTCTGGTCACACATCAAGGTAGATATCCCTAGTTTACTATAGACCTTGGTGTTTAAAACGATGGATAAGGAAAATAAATAAAATACACCGTAAAAAGTATTAAGATGATGATTTAATTACGATATGGATAATTTGAAATGTTTAACTTATAATGGAAAGTAACTTCAAACAACAATAAATTAAAGTATATTTTCAAAAATGTGTTACTAAATTATAATTGAGAGAGATCTGTTATGAGAACTTAACTCGAACATTGTTCACAGTAAAAATATAAAAATAAAAAACAAAATATTCATTATTAGATACATAATGTAATATTATTGTTAGAGGTACATGGATATAAAAATATACCATGAAGTTAACATTGAGTTACATATTTTTTTTTTTTCATTTTAACTCGTCAAAGTTTAATCTATCATTATAATAGAGAGGAAATAAAAAAATAACAAATTTATTATAAACTAGATAACTATATAAATATGTGTAGTAAATAATGCCAAATTTTTATTTAGATAGAGCAAAAATTAAGTAAAATAATCAAATATTGAACTGAATAAAAATACAAAGAATGGAACGAGATTTTTATACAAACAATATCAACATTTATATGCATATAAATATATGCACATATACCAGTTAAATTTTAAACATGTTTTTAAATTTAATGATTTTTGTGACCCAACTCCTAGTGCTAGTATTTTAATGCGAACTCCATAATATACAAAAATATCAACGACCAACCAGAAATTTTTACTTACATAACAATTTTCAAATTTAGATTTAATCATTTTTTACAACTAAAATGCTACAAAATGAAATTTATTGATTATGAAATTAATAATATATCAATGAAGAGAAAAGTCCTACTTTTAATACAAATTAAACGATTACAATTATCAATTAAAAGAAGAATAAGCACCTACAAAAATTGTATTGTATTATAAAAATTGATAACTATTATCTATATGTTTATTACTCCTTTATTACTTATAATTTTATTCAATAAAATAATAATTATATGTGTATTATGGTGAAATAATATTAAGTATTGAAATCACGCAATAGGTACCTACTGTATTTTAATTTCAAGTAGCCACACGTGTGCTGCACAGTAAAAAAAAAAAAATTTAAATTTTAAAAAGTAGTTATGGTTAAATTTAATAATATATAAACGAGAATACTGTTCATAGAGATAACTGAGTGTTTGAATATTATTTTTTTATTCAATTAGTTTCGAATTTTTTTGAAACTAAAATATTTGAATAATTGTTACATAATTTTAGTTAATCATGTTTATAGTTGCAAATTATATAAGTACAATTCAGCAATATAATTTAATATTTATACTTGTTTGTAAAATTAGTTTATTATTCATAATTAATATACATTATTAATCGTTTTAGTAAATTTTTAATGATTATATTTAAAATATTATATTATTATACATATATAATGTAATATTATTGACCCTATTTAGAAGCTTTTATCAGTTTAAATAATATGATTAATTAATAAAACCATTTACACATATAACTTAGATATTAGCTTTCTTGGTGGAGAGCAAGAGCAAGAAATACGCCTTGCACACCAACAGCTCCATTTTTTTTAGATTAATCATACTACAAGACGGTTATTATAATTTGTTTTTTGTGAGTATATATTATTATTAATATTAAATATACTGCAGTGTGTAAAAAACAGCTAATATTAATCGAAGTCTTAAGGACAGCTATGTTTTTAAGTCATATTATTAAAATTTTTTTTATAAATACCATCAACAGTCTAAATTAGTCCAAAATATTTATACAATAACAATTACAATGAAATATTTCGTTCTTAAGATATATAATAACAGTCATCGAAAACTAAAATTATTACCGAATTTTAGTCATTTTTAAGCCATAACACAATTGTAATGTACCTAAGTATTAATTTCATAACATAATCCCTTAAATGCATTCAATAATATTCCACGGGTTATAAATATAAAACTCTGAGTCTTTGAGGTCAACTAGTCAATTACTGAATTACACAACTTTAGAACAGGTCCACAATACTTAATGTTTCATGAGAATTGAGAACCACTGGTTCAACTAAATTTATAATTTAGTTAACAGGTGTGTTGTCGTGAAGAAATCGAGGAGAGTATATCCCACGCACAAGACAAAGCGGACAAGTATCATTTATTGTTTTTTATACAAGTATGAAACATAAACATATTTATAATAAAAACTTATAATGAAACGTTCAAAAATCAAATTCATATAGTAAACACACACACACACACATACGCACATATATAAACAAAAATACACAAATTTATAAATATGAACTATATTATAACGTTTTAGCATGTACATTTTGTCCTCGTTTGCAGAATAGACGCTAGAATAAGTATTAATATACGGAGTATGTTATACCTGTTAGCGTTTTTAAATTTTATAATTATAGATAGGAGATTGCAAGGTAAGGAATATGACGTGTTAAATAAAATATTGCACAAACCATTAAAATACATATACATCGAACCTTAGATTTACGAACAGTAACTTAGAATGCAAGAATACGGAATACACGAATTTAATTATATTCGATATTGATATTAAATTTGCGAGATATTTCGGAATACGTGGAAGAATATCAATTCGAATTATTGTTATTGATACACATGTTTAAGTAACGGACGAAGTAAAGTGTATTTACGCAACGATAACTGTAAACCGAACACCGTCAAATTGTTCAAATTAACAAGTATGCGCATAGAACGTATGGCATTATATTAATGTAAACAATTCTAACGAAATCGCTAAATTGGTGATATCCTACTACCCTAGACGGAAGTTAAGTAGACGGAGCCTGCAAAATATAACAGTGTAATAATGACATAACGAAACGCATTTTAATCGTTGTATACCTACTTAAACAATAAACAGTGAATTCGCTATCGTAGAAACTACAAATATAAATAAATATGTAACGTTAAAGAAGAAAAAAACGTATCAAATCGTACTTGCTTAACACTTTTTTACCAGCCGTACCGAAACTGAAATATTTTAGTTCTAAAGCACCGTTCGACATTAAATTTAATGAGAACAATAAATGAATACGATTGCGGAGGTATCGATGCACCACCGCCTCGAAATAGGAAATCCGATTTTTAGCACATCACGGAGAAGACACACTCAATGTTGAGACTGAGAATAAATACTGTTGAGTGGCAAAAAAATTCGCGCACACGCGTACGTTGCGTCGCCACGTAAGTAATTGCAAAAAAAAAAAAAATGGAAAAAAAAAATAAAAAAATTAGGTTGAATATTTATTTAAAACAACCGACGCACTGAAACAACAATATATTGGCGCGAGTGAAATATTATGTACACACTGAGCGGGAATAAAAAATTAAACACAACACGCACAGTGCGTTTTATTATTATGCAAACCACAGCTGCGACGGACTGTAGCGATCTTCGCGTTAAACTGCATCGTTTAGCACCGTTTCGAGCACTTACTGACCATGGTTAGTGGCGCGACGTCAGTTCCACACGGCACACGCATACACACTCATACACAAGCACAACTGGCATGCATACAATAATACCGTTGTATGTTGTAATAATATCGCGTCGTGTATACGCACGTGTTCATTACCTACTATTACTATTTATTATTGTGATTATTATTATTCTATCCTGTGTACAACACACGTCGGACGACCGCGGCGCGCGTTACTGGGTTAGAGGTTGTTATCATTCATCATTACGTATAACTACGGTAGTGTGAGCACACGGCAATCGTTTCATAAATAATTAATAATAAAATACGTTGTTCTTCCTACCACCGCGACCGAAGTTCGCGAGCGCGAAGATTGCGTGTGGAGAGGGGAGAGAGGCCGAACGGCACCGAGCACTTGTTTGTTTATCGTCGAAAAACTTGTACGACGCGTGGATACTCGTCGCGAATTCGTCGTTGGAAACGATTATTGTGGTACACACGCCGAATGCTCGGTCCTAGGTCCTTAGCAACGACCTTATACGGCGATCGGGCGAAACACGAAAACCGCGGACCTCCCCGCAAGTTTCTAGCGAGTAATACCACGTGAAACCGATATCGCAGCATGCAATTAACATTGGCGAATCGACAACGAAAATGAACGAAATGCATGAGTTAATGTGTCCCGCTACGTCGGATGGAAAAGCGTATAAATTCGACACAACAAAGCGCATGCGTAACGCGAAACTGCAACGCGGGTCAAGGCAGGATAGTGGACCAGGCACGGTGCAACGGAATATTGTAACATAAATTTTGTTTACATTGAGGTTATTGTAAATTGTTATCATTCAAACCAACGGAGACTCACTTACACTGTTGAAAATGTACGCACGGGACTGCCGTATAACTAGACCTCGAGCAGTGGCGGATTTAGGAGGGGGGTTCTATGGGTCTAAATGACGATCTACCGTTCCGCGTGTTGAATATTTTTTTTAGTGTTATAAATTACATATATATCACCCTGTATAGTGTACTTATGAATTAAATATTAAATAAATAATTTTTCCCAAACATAAAAATCCTATTACAAATATTTACTTCTCTTCCAGTTACTACTGCAACCGTTAAAAGATCTTTTTTAATATTATGAAGGTTGAAAAATGATATGCGCTTTACAATTACCAAGTCTAGACTAAACGGTTTAACAATATTAAATATTCATATCCTAATATAAATATTTACGTAGTTTACGTATTTAAGTAATTAACTTGAAAAAATAATGCAATTAGAGGACTCGTTGTTTAAATTATATTAGAGTAAATTACAATACTGTGACGTATTAAAAAATAATATTAGAAATGTCTATAATTATTAAATTCAATTATGTACATCTTATATGTTAATAAAAATGTATGTGTTAAAAAAGTAGCATTTATTTTTTTGCTTAATATCAAAGACATTTTTAAAGAGGGGTTAATGGAGATCTCCTTCTTGGAGAATAAACAAAACACTTACACATAACACAATTGATTTCCCTGAACATTTGAACCACAAATTATTAGTTTGTTTTTAACCCAAAATCGTAAATTAAGAATTATTATTTACATAGTAGCACCCACCGTAAAAAAATACTAAATCCTCCACTGACCTCGAATATGACCTGGTTACAAGAAAATTAAATATAATTTTTTTCGAATGCATTGCGACCGCTGACCAGACCACCTTGATGTTATAAATGGATAAACTTATATATGTTGCAGCTGCATTAATGCATTACACATTTTTTTCATAATATAAACACATTTGACTTCGTTTTTCTACATTGGTATTCACTTATAATATGTAAACGCATTATTTCATACCAGCGATGTATTTAAGTATTTTTTGGTGAGAAGTAAAAATGTATATGTATAAGGCTATGGCGTAACTAGAACCTCTATTGTGCGTGACAAAATAATGGCCATTAATCTTATAAATATCCACCCCTGTTATTTCTCTTCCAAAATGATTATTATATTTATATATTCTAATATCGCAAATACCACGCGCCGATGAGTAAACGCAGCACATAAAATAATCTATAAGCCTGTAACACTATGGGCTTATTTTAGGGGGCGAAAGAGCGATCATCCCCCTGAATCCGTATTTAAGGAATTGATTTTATATGAGATACACATTTCAAATTTTTTTAATGTGGATAATTTTATAACAAAATCAAATTACGCGTGGCTGTGAATATTGATTTGGGATTTAAGTCGGGTCCATACTCAGTGAAAAATAAAATAAAATACAAGTGTAACTTTCAAAACACAGACAAGTGTTAAAATAAATTTACACAAAATCGACTATTGTTACAAAAAATATTTTACGATATTAATTTAAAATCATATATTCCGATAGTAATTTTTTATTTAAGAACAAAAAGTAGGAATTGTAAAATAATATAATTAATATAATAATAATACATAATATTAATACGACTGAAGTGCTTGCGCGGTCAAAACACACCGGGTTAGGTTAGTTGTTTTTAGCAGTGTAGGGCAACCAGAACGGGAGAGTACAGAAAATTCTGCAGACAATTTTTTGCACTAAGCCGGGTTCGAACTGATGACTGCGCGCGTCGTAGCTAACTGTGAGACCTTTGCACCACACTACCAGCGACTAGTTTGGGCTACACTTAATGAAAAGCGTCGCCGCCGCCGTCTCAATTTATCTGGCAACGACTGTACCTATATTATAAATTTTTTTTAATAAAGTGCCCGAACCGTAAATAAATGCTGGAACCGCCCTTGCTTGCACTAAGCCACTATGTCACACTTTGAGACATACTCCATAGCAGTGGCGTAATTAAAAATTAGATGTTGGTGGAAAGAATTATTAATTATATTAAACTAAAAATGCGTTCAATTTATATTATTCCTTCAAATAATCCTTCTTCTATAGAGCAGCGGTTCTCAAACTATGGTACAAGAAAGACTACAAAGTAGTAGGTGGAAGACCGCGTGATGGTAGAACGTAAATTAAAAATTTGATATTTAACTTATATATTAATTTAAAAACACTAATAAATTTGTACTAATAAATAAATAATAATTTTATTGTAATATTTTACTGCCTTTGTTTTTAAAATAAATGTATTTAATTATGTAAAGTTTGTATGATTCTATTTTTAATCATTAGTGGTACGTGATTAATTGATAATATACTCAAGTGGTACGCGAAAATTTTTTTTTTTGAAAACCGCTGCTCTATAAAGAACACAATTATTTATATTACAGTTTAAAAGTTTAGTTACAGCAATTTAAAAAAAAAACCTGTAAAATGCATGTCACTTTCATCCCTATTGATTAAGGTGATATTTACACGAATTAAATTTAACTTTCAACAACTGTTAATTTGTAAATATCACCATAAAAATAGGGATGAAAATGTCAAGCTTACACAATCCTAAAAATAATTATTTTCAAATTTACAGTTAAAAAGTGAACATGGCACACATTTTAGTTTCTTTTTAAATTGATGTAACTTGATTAATTTTAGACTTAGAAAATTGGTTTAACTTATAAAAAAAAAAAAATTAGTGGTTCAAATAGGTGGTTGCCATATAAGAAAAATTTCTACTGCAGATGTGCTTCTCATAAGTTAAAAAAGTTCAAAGGTCATATAAGTGTATTTTAATGTTATAATAACCAACTAAAAAAAATTAAAATTAGTTTTCTGCACAAAAATATAAGTGATCTCAAACTGCGTTTAAACATAGTTAATATTTTTATTTTCAGATGTAGAAATGCATATGACTTCATATCAAATACAAATCAATAATCTTGGATTTTAAAATATGGATAATAAACTTTTTTATTTAGGTACCGTTTTCCTACATCAGTATATTATTAAAATAATATATTTCAAAAATAAATATATTAGGAGTTATAATTAAATCAACATTATGCTTTATAATAAGATCAACATCCAAATGTATTACGTGTTAAATTATCCAAAGTTTAAAAAATTTTTAATTCTAGAAATATGAACTCAAGATTTAGAAGAATAGCCATTTTATGTTAAGATTAAATTCATATTATAAAAATAAAAAAGAGATAAGGTTCATTCCCGTAATAGTAAAATTTTTTTATATATATATACGACTAAATTATGGACCAAAATACTTTTCCTCACAGTAAGTTCTTAACACTAATAATGGCTAAGTAATAAATATTTAATATTTTTGGGCAAACAAGTTGTGTAACTTTCAAAAGTAAAAAAATTATACTTTTGTTTTGCTGATGTAAAATATAATATTGATATTCTTTATTTATAAAGTATAACTATATTTTTTTTACTTAATGCTAATAATTAAAAAAAAAAAAAACACAAATGGTAAAATGTTAACTTAAATTTCAAACAAAAATATCATGACTGGTTACTTAAATATCTAAAATGGATATAAATTAATAATTATAAAGAATATCCCAAAAATTTAATTACTAATAGACTAAAAATAAAATGTAATTTTTAAGTTGACAAACATTTAACAAATTACTTACTAATAATACAAATTAATGTTGTACTGGAATTATAGTTATCTTGAATAAGTTGTTAACTATATTGATTCATTTCTTAAGAGGTAATTGTTGTAGGTAGAAAGTTACATTATTTTTATATTAATAATAAGTAAATCAAGTATAAAGGATAGCATAATTTCTATGAGAATAAGAAAAAACATTTTAGCTAAACGCTACAATTTTATTGAATTATAGAAATACAGTCTTTTTATTAGTTAATATCTTTTAACACTGATGTATTAATAAAAACTAAAAGGCTTTAATAAATGTTTATACATAATTATATTTATATAAATATATAAATATAAATGGTGTACTAGTTATAAAAGCCCAGTGACTAATATATTAATGCAAAATTATAAATCTAATATTGTAGTATTCAAATACAAAGAAACATTCTTTAGTTTTAATAGTTTTTTCCAAGGTGCTTATTTAAAATGAAATCCAAACAAAAAAATTTATAATTTAAACAATAAAAATACATTTTAAGTGAATGTTTGAATAAAATCAAATAAGATGAAAATAATTAATTAAATTGTCAGCTTTTATTCAATGGAGCCTTCATCATGATCGTGTGAATTTCTATTACCATTGTTATCAGTATTATCAATTGCCCATTTATTAGTTTCAACAGCTGGCTCTGGTGGAGTTTTTGGCTTATTGTTAGTAATATGTTGTAGATCTTCACCACTACCAGAATAACGTTTTCTATGATAATCCTTTGAAGAATTTCTTGATCCACTACGGCTCTTACTACGGCTACGGCTCCGACGATTTGGTGAAGCTGAATAACTGCGCCTTTCATAGTGTCTATTTCGATCAAATTGCCTAGGTTTGTAATGGAAGAAACGCTGTCTTCCACCACCTCTTTGACCTCTATTATTCCAATTATTGTTATAATTATTATAATTTTGGCGGTGCATATATCCTCCACGATGTTGAAAGCCACGATTTTGAAAACCACGATTATGATGATTTTGATTTTGGAATCGTGGCTTATAGTATGTACCACGATTACGGTTATTATAATATGGCATGCGATTATTACGATGATACATGGAACGTGAACGGGAACGTGATCGAGAATATGAACGTGAAGACGAACGAGACCGATTGGAGCGTGAAGATGAATAACGTCTATGACGAGGATATGAACCTGAACGACTCCTAGATTTCGACTTGGACGTTTCTTTAGGTTTCTTTTTAAATGGTGATTGGCTTGAACGACCCCCAGAGCTTCTGCTTCTTAAATATGCTATTCGTTTTTTAGATGCGGAACGACTTCGAGATCTTTCCTTATTGTTTGGACTTGAATAAGATGGTTTTTGTTGAAATTCCATGTTATTCAAGTTATTTTCAGGTACCGGATGAGTAGATCCAGAAATATTAAAATATCCTTTGCTGTTTGTTGTGTCATAAGCAGTAGGAAATGAATGATCTCCAATATTGGGTTCAATATTATTTGAAGTTTGTGTCCTCATTAAATCATGATTAGGTGGCAACCGATTATTGTCCCAATTATATGATGCACTTTCAACAGGCTCTTTCTTTTTAGGTTTAACAAAAGTTGTAGTCGTAGTTGGTAATTGCATTTTAAACTTTGGTGTAGGAATTAAAGAAGGGTCTTCTACATATTTATAAGTATTTGGCATTTCTATAGTTTCAGTAGCTTTAAACATATCTGATTGTTCATTTTCCTTATCATTAACATTTTGATCAGTAGGTTTATCTTGTTTAACATACTTTTTAAAGAAAATGTTTTCTTTTAAGTTGGATAAATTTGATTTAACACTCTCTGGATCAGGAAGACTGGACTTTTGAGCCATTTGCTGTTCATTTTCAAATGGTATATCACTAAATTTGTGCTTTTTAGATTTATTTTTTTTATGATGATGTTCTTGATCTTTAGCACCTTTTTGTTTATTTTTAGAATCTTTTTTCTTGTGTTTATGAGATTTCTTTTTTTCTTTAGATTTTTTAATTTTCTTTTCTGTTTTTTTTTCTTCGTTCTTCAAGGCATATGCATCTTGTAACAATTTTTGAAGATTAATTCCGATTTGTTTACTTTTTTTTCCTTTGCTTGTTTGACTCAAAATTAATAACTTTTGAATTCTAGCTTCAATATCATTTTCTTTTTCTACATTTGACTGTTGAGATTGAGAATTTTCTGGAGAAATAAATGAAGGATTGCAAGGTAATCCACCTCCATTTGTACTATTCCTATCCATAACAGCTAAGCGTTTACTAAATGGTGACAATGACCTTTCTTTTTCAATTTTCTGGGAATCATTACCAGATGATCCATCGCTCGAACTATCAGAAGAAGAAGAATGATCAGAATCACTATCAGAAGAACTATTACTATCATCTTCAGAAGAACTTCCCATACTTGAACTATCACTCGAACTACTATTGCTATTATTTGAACTACTACTACTGCTTGCAGATTTTTCTAAATCTACATCAGTATCAATTTTTTTCTTATTTAAACTATCAAATGAAATAGAAGATATAGTTTTGCCAACTAAAAGAGTAGATTTTAGATATTCAATAGATGCTTTAGCTTCATCATGATCAGGTATAATATGTAAGCATTCTTCATAATATTGTAATGCTTCTTCCAATTTATTTTGTGATTCTAAGGTTCTAGCATAACCCATTAAAGTTTCGGCTAGATACTTACGACCATTGGCATGTTTAGGATTTATTTTTAAGGCAGACTTCAGATCTTCAATTGCTTTTTGAAAACGGCTTAGATTGGCATATAAAGCACCTCTCGCCACATAAGCTTCTACATTTAGCGAATCTATTGTTAATGCTTTATTAAGACATAAAAATGCTTCTGAATGTTGTCCAGCTTTAAAATATTTTATTCCATCAGAAACACTTTGTATAGCCCATTGTGCTGACTGAACTTTTCTCAGCTCCAATGCATTTTCTTTTTCGGGAAAACTTCCAGATAAAGCAGGTAAAATGGAATATCTATCTTCAGATAAACCTGTAATTAACTCCAAGTTACAAATATTAGATGGATTTTTAAATCCTGTAGAATTTTGTAACATAAAATCATATGAATCATCATTTTTACCGGCATGAAACAATTTAAATGTCTGAGGGCAATTATCCATATTAAATAAACCAAGTAGATCCTTATACTTCTTATGACATTTAAGTCCTTTTACTCCACAAATTAATTTACAAGCTTCAGGAACAACTTCTAAAACTTCACAACATAAATTGTCCCCAATACTCAAACCAGGAATAGATGCTAGACAAAAACCACGCACAACAATATCAGAAACACATCTAATAGGTTCAGTATATGTGCATAATACTTTTAAAATTAATCCTGATACAGTTTTAGAAGATATTGAAGTAATTATAATTTCACCCTCTGATAGTTCATTTAAGAAATGTTTTAATTTCATTTCTTTGTTGGTATATCCAAATACTTCATATGGTGGCATGACAGTAAATGAGTTTGTTTCAAAGTCTTCACATTGTTTAAGCTTATTGTTAGCTAATAAATCAACATTAAAAAATGTCTTGGAATGATTTACAATAAATTTATGAATTTTCAATTGTTTTTCATCGTCCAAATCATTAGCTGCATTATGTCCATTTGCATAAGCAGGGAAACTCAAACTAGAAAGTCCTGTGAATACTTCAGAATCACCTACATGACTTTCTAATGCTTCTTGTAATTTTGGCCCATGGTATTGAAGGGCTGTATACAGCAATTCTTGATCCAGTTCAACTTCCATTTTTAACTGAAAATTAATTTGAGTTCAATTATTTTTTATTTAAATGTAAGGTTTAAACAAGTATAAAAATTAAACATCTAAGTATTAAGTTAAGTAAATTTAATATTATTTATTAGTTACATAAACAAGCAAGCCTATGTAATTAATAATAAGGCTGAAAGTTGATCAACACGATATAAAAATAATAAATATTTGGTGATTGAGAAAATAATGTATTAACCACAACAAATAAGCTGCTAAATTTTAATACACTGACACAAAACCATGGTAACAGCTTTTTATTAAAAAAAAAGTTGTTTACTTTACCTGTACAATAATATAAATGTAAAAACCAATTTGAAGGCAGTTTCTATGATAAAATAAATTTTACATAATGTAATTAACTAAATATACGTTATGACATTTTTCACTTCAGTTTAAACCAAGAGTTTTGAGGCTATATTAAGCATTTTATATTGTTGTTGATCAGCTTTGCCTGATAAAATACTAAATTCTAAAATTGAATAAATCAAATTCTAAGGTTTTACTAATTATTGGTTAGATATAAGATAAAATTCTATTAAATATATATATGTATTTAAACTTTTGTTTACCTGCAATATTCTCAGTAATAACGATGAAGTGAAATATATTTTTACGTAGATTTGATTACGACCAAAAACTTAGCACAAAAAAAATACATATCCAAAATCATATCATATTTGAAAGAACATAAAACCACAAAAACACGTTCATTAAAGTTAAATATATATATATATTTTTATATGAAAATTCAATTTTCACAATTAACACCTCTAGATTAAACTCAAGTGAAAAATATTTAAACTAATTTCACTACTCATTCTAAAACATTAATTGAAATGTATTTATTAAAGATCATCGTTAATGTCATAATTACACATTATAAATTCAAGAAGAAACTAATTTGACAACTTAACACTATATTAAATAATGACATAATTAAAAAAAAAAAAAATTGATTGAATAAAAAACGAATAACCCTATATAAAATCAAAAAAGAATATAATTTATGTAGAATTAGTATTAAATTAATTGTAATTAAAATTAATTAATAAGTACCATAGTTATGTTATTTGTTACCATGGTTACGTGACATGTAATTTATTTTTAAGCAAACCTAAACTATATTTAAATAATTATATAACATAAATTATTTGTTTTTGGATGGTGTAGCATAGTATTACAAATTATCAAATAAAATCATCAGATATATAGAAAGAATGTTTAACTTGGATTAGATTTATCAAATATAATTTTCATACAACTTTAGAATTTACTATTCATAAATGTATATGTTGTTATAAAAGGCAACATAAGGTTATTTAACATAAAAAAAAACTATGAAATTTGCACTTTTTTAAAACTTACCATTTTAAAAATATTTATTTATCAAGGATTATCAACTTAGGTTGAATGTTTTCGGTATTTAAAATAAAACATAAATAGGTTATAATGATTAATAATTGTTTTACATTTTAATAGCTTTGTATTATAAACTAAGAAAAACAATGAATATTAATTAATTTATGATCTTGCATAATTATAAAATTAATTAAAGCAAAGACTAATGAATTAATAACTTTTTTATAAATAAAATTGATTGTTAAATTTATTAGATAAAATATAATTAGTACAACTAACCATAAATTAAGAATTACACTTATTAAAGATATTCAATAATGGTCCATTTTTAAAAAGTATTAAAAACAATTATTCATAACCAAATAAAACATATCAATTTTAAAAATCATATAGTTTAAATAGGTAAGATTAAGTAGACAATGGAAAATTAAATAAATATGTATTTAGTATTAAATCACCATAATAAATGTAACAAATAATTTATTAATAAGAATTAGAGACTGTATATATTTGCATATAATTGATATTTAAATATTAAAAATTAAGAACAAATAATTTATTATTAATATAAATTAAAATAATTAAGTTAAAGTTTATACCTATTATTTTTCAAATATAATCATTATATCACATTTAACAAACTTAATTAGGTTTAAAGTTCAATAAAAAGCTATGCCTAACTCTTAAACATTAGAAAACTTAAGAATTATTTCTATATATATATCACTATTTAAATAATTAAGACCCAAAAATAATACCTTATAGTGCAGTAAAAAAAATTATCAGTTTATTTTATTAAGCTCTTAAGAATAATTTTTGTATAAATACTTTGTTGTACAGAGCTTAAAACAATGAATCAATCAGAATTTGTGACTCAAATAAAACTATTTGTTAGGTTTTAAATTTATCATAATAAATAGATATTTATACGAAACGCATACTGCTGCCATTTAATATATTTTCTTTTAGAAAAGTACGAGTAATAATGAAACTCAATCATTTTTCATCTCTTAAAATTTTCTTAACTCTATAGTACACTAACTATTAAATAACTTTATAACTAAAAATAATTAACAATGCAATCAATCAATAAAAATTGTATAACTTTAGCTGTTTTATCAATCTAATGAAAGTAAAGATAAATAATTTTATAACAATAATTATGGTATTCCACAATACCACGCCATTAATACTTGCTACATTATTCTACATCATTGTCTGGCCAGAACAGGCAAGAATTTTAAAACCTAATCCAAGAAATAATTTCTGACCACAATATCATACTAAACTCATTAAAATATGGATTTTAAAAAATGTTTTTAATTTTCAAAAGTATAATTCAGTCTGGAAATGTATTCTGCAAAAATAAACCATGACAGTTTATAGTAATCTAGATACTAATAATTCTAAATATAATTTGTTTAAATTTATTATCAATATAGATTTAATACCAAAGAATAACAAGTTACAACAAAAGGATTGAACTAATAATCTCACAACAAATAATTTAATCTTTCCATACCAAATATATAGTAGATCTAAAATAAGACATGTTTAATATAAATTGAGGATATAGATGGAGTATATAATTTGATAAAAATAAATAACATATAATTGAAGGGCAGGAATAAAAAGCGCACAATTTATATATTCATTATAAGTGTACATCGACATAGTTATATTATAACTTACGTGCTGTCTTGGTTAAAGTTGATAAAATACAAGCGTTCGTTCAAATCGGAATTTGAGAGGTTCATTTAGCCTGAAACATATCGAACGGTGTTAAACGACTAAGAATTCCTGTGACATGAAATAATTTAGTTGGATAAACAGAAGAAAAATTCCGGCATTTAAACTACTGCGCATGACCTTGAGTGGATATTGATAAATTTTGTCATCGAGTAAACACAAGCGACTGCAATAATAAAATATCAACTATCCAGACTACTAAAGTACTCACCTTTTCTACTTCATGAATCAGCCGAAATAAATGGACCGAATTATGTATGTTTGACAAAGAAAACTCAACACACTCACTCGAAAACAGCAGACATTGAATACACAATGGTGAACATGGATTTTCAGTCAGGAGAAACACATTTGATGTTTAACCAATCATTCGTCCAAATACGCACAATAGAATGGAGAGTGCAGACAAAATCAACGAAATACGAAAACAGTACACAAAATGGGTATACAGTGTAACCAACATTGAATGCGCGTCTACTTATTTACTTAGTTATTTAATTTTCATAATAAACAAGTTCGTCTAAAGCAGCTCTAATAGTTTTAATAGTTTTAACAATTCAAAAGAATTTGGTTTTTTCTCAAAAATGTACACTTTACGACAGTTCTGGAATTTATTTTTTAATTCTTGTAATTTGATTATTTTGTTTCCAAAATGATATTGTTGGTTATGTTGTACATTAAAATGTTTTCCAGAGCTTGCAAATTATGCCGGCAAGGGTGAACACCTAACAAGTTAATCGGTCATTTAGATATTAAATATTTATTTATTATTTCCTACCTCGGACAAAAATATATAATATTATTTTTCTGTGTTCCATGAAATGTATCAGTGCCGTTCTTCTTTAAATTTCTTAATTATTTCATTGGTCTACCACTCTTGGAAAATTGAAGAAGACCCTGGTATAACCCATAAAGTAATATTCCTCTATGGTATAACCACAACATAGTAGTAGTAGTTACCATAATTTTTACTTCGTATACTCCCCGGCTCAGTTTGTTAACCGGGGTTGGTTACAATCTTGATAGTTTATATTGATAACATGAAATTTGATTAAATTTGAAATTGAGTTTTAAATTATATGCAATTGTACTTGTTAGCAAAAATACCAACTGCATTTCTGTTCAACATTAAACAAAACAATTTTTACCATAGAAATCTTAGTAGAGCACAGATTATTCAAAACTTTAGAAATCCGAAATTTTAATACTGATATTGTACACTCCATAGTCTGGTAGTTTATTGTTTATTTTAAAAACAAATTAAATTTGATAAATAAATAAATGTACTTGAATATTACCATTATTTTTATTGTTATTTTTAGTGTGAAGACAGAAAATTTGTAAAATCTGAAAAATTGAATACCTCTGCTACATTCAGTATATCCATCTTTTGAACAATATTTGCTATCCTTATAAATAAATAAGATATTTAATACACTGGTAATATTTGCATCAATTTTATTCTTTGATAAAATAACAGTTGTAAATATTACCGTTTCAGGTTATATATAATGTGTTTAACCAATATTTAAATTATTATACAACATTATTTTACGAAAATGTAGCAAATTTACAAATTACAAGTAATAAAAACCCTGACAATATGAACATTTTAAGATCCTTTATATTTTGGTTTTCGTTTTTCTACAAATGCTAATAGTCCTTCCATTCTGTCTTTTGTTGGTATCACTTGATTATAACAACATTCTTCTATGGCACAGCCATTGTTTATATCTACTTGTTGCCCATGACTGATTGCTTTTTTAGCCAATTTTACTGCTAATGGTCCATTTGGTAAAATTTCTCTTGCTATTTCTAGAGCAGTATTGTATGCACTTGTACATTCATCATTTTGTTCAATTACTCTGTTTACAGCTCCATATTCTAAAGCCTGCTGTGCTTTAAATAATCTTCCAGTATAAATCAATTCTTTGGTTAGTGGACCACCAATTGCACGAGCTAATCGTTGAGTGCCGCCAGCTCCTGGTATTATACCAAGTTTAGTTTCTACTAACCCAAAGATGGAATTTGAAGCACTAACAATAAAATCACAACTTAAAGCCAATTCAAAACCTCCACCTAATGCAGTGCCATCAACAGCAGCAATTACAGGAACAGGTACATTTTCAATAACATTAGCTAAATTACGTATATCAGCTACACGTTTTCCAACTTCAGAAGATGGTAATGTTAAACGTTCTTTTAAATCTGCTCCAGCACAAAATATACCTTTTACAAGGCTTCGAAAAATAACTACTCGACTACTATCATCACAGTACAGTTGTCTAAAAATGTTTAACAATTGATCAATCATGTGCTTATTAATTGCATTTTTTGACCAAGGTCTATTTAGACCAATAATTGTAATACCTTCATCATCATTTTTAAGTTGTTCCACATTCACTAATTCTTGAGCATGTTCTTGAGTTGGTTTTGTTGAATAATTTTTAAATTTTAAGTTTTTAATATTGAATTTTGATAATAAAAATCTATTCCTTATAAACATTTTTTAAACTAGTTTAAACTTTTATTAAACGTTTGAACATTTGTAATTATTAACCTGTACTACTTTTGTGATTTTTTTATTTGGTCCTATACATTCTTAAAAATTGTTGATAAGATAAAACTTATCCAAAAAGTTATCTGTAAAGTTCAAAGTATCTAATTAATCATAGTTGCTATGACAACAATTTTCAAAACAACTAAAACTTATTATATTTTATGTATAAATAATAGATAAGAACTTACTATAATTGAAAATAAATACCATAATAACAAAATAATTCCTTAAATTATTAATATTATTATAATTAATAATTAAATAATAAAATAACCAATGGTTAAATTTTATATTTATAAATAAGATACTATAAGTAAAATTTATTGTATTTTTTTTAGTCCTGTTCATGAAAATTATAACTTCATGTCGAAAGAAGTGTTTCCATTATGGTTAGAAGATCTATCGGAGTAAGCTACTATAATATTTACTAATACATTTCATTGCTAAAAATAATATTTTACATAAATTAAGAATCATTTTATACTCCAAATTAAAAATATTTTAAAAAAATTATGACTTTTAGGAGAATTGGTAGTTCTCGAAATAGTTCTATGCGTTCCCGAAGAAATCGAAGAGTATCTAATACAAAAAGTGCACGTTTTAGACCAATTGAAACTTCAGTCCCTATGGATATATCTCCAACAATACCTAATAAAGCAAATGATTTATTTGATTTACTTGATGAAGGTATAGATGTACAAAAACAACATAGGGAAAATTCTGCCCGTTATGGCCGTCGAGCTATTTCTAATGTTAAAAATATATCCAATCAAACACTTAATTATGTTCCTGATAAAATTACAAATCAAAAATTAAATAATCAAGTTACTGAAGATTTTCTCGAACAGTCATGGACATCATTAAACATATTCAATCGAAAGCAAAAAGGAAGGCTTACTAATAAACGACAAGGTAAATTAAAATATTTAACATTGTTTAAAATACATTTATATTTTATCTATAATATATGTATTATATAATACAACAATTAAAAAAAAAATTTAAAAAATACCATTACATTTTATGAATTACTGTACACTTTTAGATCGTATAACACCAATGAGTTTATCTGTTGAATCTGAATTAAATACTCAAATTCCAAAAAATGAATCTCAATCACATACACCATTTATAATACCTGAACTTCCATCTGGATCTATTTTAAAATTGGATATAACTAGCACTTGGGGTGATCAACATTACGTTGGTCTTAATGGTATAGAAATTTTTAACAATGAAGGTCAATTAATCAATATTACCAAAGTATATATATATATATATATATAAATAAAAATAGTAAACATGTAAAAATGATTAACTAAGGTTTTTATTTGTTTAGATTTGGGCTGATCCATCAGATATAAATGTATTACCAGAATATACAACAGATCCTCGAATTGTTAAAAATTTAATTGATGGAATTAATAGAACAAGAGATGATATGCATTTATGGCTTGCTCCATTTACTCCAGGTGCTCATCATTATATTTTTTTGGAATTTGATGATGTACATACGATAGCTATGATAAGAATCTGGGTATGTTATAAAATAATATGGAAACAATTTTAAGTTATAATTTAAAAATATTTGTATGCCAATAGAACTATAACAAATCAAGAATCCATTCTTATAGAGGTGCCAAAAACGTAAACATGTTTCTAAACTCAGAGTTAATATTTCAAGGTGAAATAGTTAGAGCATCTGGTGGTATTGTAGGGTGTACAGATGCTTTTGGTGATGTAAGTAATTATCATTTTAAAAAAAATTGAAAATACCTGTAATAATAATTAATTGTTTATTATATGATTTATTCAGACAATATTATATACACTAGATGATGATATATTAGAAAATATTGCACAAAATGATACATCATTTTCAATATTATTAGAAGCTAACAATACAGTTAACTCAATTTCAATTGAACCACAAGAACGTCCACTCACTGCTGATACTGGAGTATAAAAATAATTTAGTATATTTAATAATATAAATTGATTATTAAACATATTTTAGATTATTAGGCCATTAACATGTGCACAACCAATTATCACAAATATATCTTCTGATTCTTCTGAATCCCATACAAAAACAAAATATCAAACAACTGGATCAGTATTATGTCAACAATCATTGACTATTACTGTTATTTCTACTTGGAATTCATTAGATAATTCAGGATCGATGAATACTTTTAATGTTGTTGGATTACAAGGATTAGAAGTATTTGGAGAAACTGGTGATGTAGTTAAAATAGATAATATTAAATGCAACACAACCACATCTAATGTAAACAAGTAAGATAATTATATTTATGACTAATTTTTTAATGGTAATATGAGTAATCTTTATATTATACTTAACTCATAATTATAAAACCATTACTTCTTTTCTTGTTTAATTTATATTTATGGATAGTAATAAATAATATTATTTGCTAAATATTTATATTAAAATAGATAAGTTATTTAATATAATATATATGTATAATGTAATATAATTTAATATAATTAACCATTTAATATAATTTGACAAATTTACCTCATGGGGACATTCAGTTTATGATATAGATAAATATTCTATAAACTTTTTATAATTTATATAAGTTTACATTATTACCATTAATAAAATATAATCAATAATATTAATAATGTTATATAAAACACATATACATACAACATATATATGTATATATTTTTTATTTATCAGTAAAGAAAGGTGTAATAAATTAATTTTAATAATTTTTTTATTTATTGTTAGATTTATGTATTATTTATAGTTATATAAATAATTATAATGTATTGCAATTTTTTAGCATTAAAAAGTATACGTAAACATATATCATAATATATTTGTAAGATGTAATTAGTTCATATACAACCGAATCATCATATACCTATCTATATATATAGAACTCAACTGAATACTTTAAAATTTTATAGACTATTAGAATGTAGTATTACTGATAAAGATGAAGATATGTGGACTTGTGAGTTACCAGATGAACCATTAACTTTGACGCTCAACTTTTTAGCACCAGTCCATTTGTCAGCATTGGTTATATGGAATTACAATGGATCAATAGAAAATTTAGATTGTGGCGTATGTACTTATATGTTATTTCATTTTATGAAAAAAATAATATTTTATTATGCAGGTGAAATTTATAAAACTTAAAATTGATGATCGAGAATTGGTTGAAAGAGGTACAGTACATATAAGGCGTGGTCCTGGACATTGCCGATACAATTTTGGTCAAAAAATTCCTTTACTTCCAAAAAATTGTCCTACTCAATTTAATGAAATTGTAACTATTAATCCTAAACAACATTTAAGTACGTTGAACTATATTTAGTTATACTTAATATAATAAATATTTCTATTATAATTATATTAATAATAATTAATAAGTAATTTTGTTATTTAAATTGTAAGTCCTAACAATTTATATTTAATTAAAAGAATAATTTGTATTGTGTACTGGCTACTCACTATTCATAAAAATAAAGTTTCTTGTCTTAACAATTTTAATTTATTACCTAATTAATTAATTTAATACAATTCTATTATTTTAGTATTATTGTTTGAAATTAAATTTATTGATATTCATAGAAATAATTCTAACTAAAATTTTTTTTATTTTTTTTTTTTCGTATATGAACTGTTTTAAGAATTTGCCTATTTTACCCTCTTTAGAATGAAGGTGTTACCAATATTTTTACTGAAAAAAATTACATAATAGTATATAAAAACTTCACACAATTAATGATTATTAGTATCCAATAACAAAAACCAAAATTAAGGAAAATCTATTAATATAAATTAATAATAATAAATAATATAATTTATTAAACTAATTTGTTGTAACTTAAAATATATGAATTAATGAATTATTACTTAATAGGAATCAATAATCCTGATTATGAACATATAACAGTTCCAACTGGATTTGTTTACCAAATAGCTTTATTATCAACTTGGGGTGATCAATATTATATAGGTTTAAATGGTATCCAGTTATTTGATAAGTTGGGACAAATCATACATTTGGAACCTAGAAGTAAAACAAATAAATTACATTGTAAATTAAATTGTAAATAATATATTATTTGATATTATAGATATAAGTTGTTGGCCAAGCAGTGTAAATATATTACAAAGTAATAAGAATGATATACGTACACCTGAAAAACTTATTGATGGAATCAACGATACTATGGATGGTTCTCATATGTGGTTGGCTCCAATTCTACCTTCCGAGGTATATTATTTATATTTAACTAAAGTATTTTTAAGATTAATTTATTTATAATCCTTGTCCAGGTAACCAAAATTTATATTGTTTTTGATGAACCTACTTCTGTATCCTTATTCAAAATCTGGAATTATGCAAAAACTCCTTTAAGAGGAGTAAAAGAGTTTGCAGTAAGACAAAATGTTATTAATTATTTTCTTAAAGCTAATATCTAAAATTTTATTTAGATTTTGGTCGATGATTTACTTGTATACAATGGCATTTTAGAATGTTTTAATACTGCTTCAAACCTAAATCAATATTCTACTGTAATATTTGATATTTCTAAAGAACAAAATGATTCTATATTAGAATTGTCTACGTATGTATTTGTTTTATTAATGATAACAATTATTTTCAATTAATAATCATTATGTTTTAGTGCAAATGAATTAAATAGTTTGAATATTGAAGGCATGGTATTAGATAATGCAGTTGATCAGTCGCAAAGACCATTTACATCAATGTTACCATCATTGAGATTACTAAATTAAAAAATCCTTAAATAATTAATAATTAAGGTTTTTATTCTCTAAAAATTTCATAAACTAATAATAAAAATTAAAATATCTATTATTCTTAAATAAATACATTATACATTTGTACAGTCTTACTTTTTTAGTATTAACATTATGCAATTTTATATAATTCTAAGCAATATAATGTATTCAATATAAGTAAGGCCATAACTGGAAACAAATTTTAGGGGGAGGGGGTCCAACATTATTATTTAATACAATTTATAGTTAATAAACTATATTCACCGCTAAAATGTTTCTACTTTTGAAAATTTTGGGGGGGTCTGGACCCCTGGACACCCCACCACCCAGTTACGGCCTTGAATATAAGTAAAAATTTACCATTAAAAAGTACTTCTCCTATTTTAAAATTTATTATTATATCCTTATGTATAAATAATAAATATATAATAAATAATTATGTATATTTTTCTGATTGTACATCCAACTAGACTTATAGTTATTAAAAATATAGAGAATCAAAAAATATTTGGAAAATGTAATTTATGATCAATACAAAATATATTTAAACATTAGAATAAGGTACTATTACTTCACCTAATTTATTTATAATCATCTACCAAATTTATTGTATTGAAACTTATAACTTCTCAGTTTATTTAATAGCTGTGTTTATACAAAGTGATTTTAATAAGTTTTAAAATCTGTCTCCCCAAAATGTGTATTCTGTGTGAATATAATGGAAATTATTGGAAAACTTATATTGCAAATTTTCTTTTTTCTAATATGTCCAAACAGAGTTTTAGTGAGCAGTGAGCATTGTTCGTAATTTTAAATAACTATTCTAATACAAATTATTCTATTTTTATTATACATTATAACTTTATTATTGTTATTTAAGTAAGTAATAATTTAACTATGTTTTTCGGTCAAACGTAAATTATTTTTATAAATACAATCTGTATACTATGGTAAATATGCTATAAAAAAATTTGATAGAGAAAGATAAACACAATAAAAATATGTAGGTATTTATACAAAATATAGAATAAAATATAAATTGTCGGTTATTAATATATTTAACACAGTCTGAATATTTTCTATGTAATACTGTTGGTAAATTATTTAATGATACAATTCAATTATTATGGCAATCTGGAATCTAGTGTAAAATAATATCCTTACATGTAACTGATGCTGCACCACAAATGGTGAAGGAAACTGACTAACAATCAAAATCTGATAAATTTAACATATTTAACTTACATAATTCATAAAATTTGCAAGATAATTAGAGCACGGTAAATAAAATAATAGCCAATGAAAAAAAAAAAAAATTAAATCTCTAAATCGAATGTTTAATAATGTAATATGTTTCCAAATTTACTTATATGTTTAAAATCAGTGTAAACACGACGTACAACATGGTAAACTGCAATATCACTTGTGTAAATAATTTCAGTTCAGTAACTAGTTACTTCTGAGATCTTAAATATAGATGACAAATCAAATTCAATAAAAAAAAATTAAGTTAAAGTTCGTAATCAAAATTTAAAAAAACCGTTTATAATTTTTTTGTTTATTATTTATTTATTTCTTTGTATATAGTAGTTGTTTATTTATTTATATGTTAATTGTTAAGCATTAATTATTTAATAACTTTTAATTAATATTTTATTATTTAGTAAAAGTTATTTTACCTTTTTATCCCAAATCAAAATTTATCTACAAAAAAAAATTTAATACTTCATAAAAGTCTATTGACTGTATAAAATTATTATTTTCCTGGTTAACAGAAGAGTTGCAATTATAATAAAAAAAAATGTTCTTAGTTAAAAGAAAAAAAAAAAGTTAAAAAATCTTCATATGATAAATTAAATACCATGCGGTATATTGGACAAAAACTATTTCATTTAATTAAATATCCACTAAGGACATCATCATGAGACGATAAAAAAAGCTCCAGCCAGCACAAATGAATACTACGTTCCAATCTTTAATGAAATATTATATTTCCACCAATTCAGAGTACACTTAAAATAAACAAAAATTGATATAAAAACTGGGTACGTTCGTAATTAAAATAATATATATTAATATAATTTATTATAATTAAGGTGTCTTAAAAACATTCAATTAAGTGCCGAAAGAGGTAAATAATGCATGACGCTAGATTTTTCAACAATACGGAGTTCATACTGATCTTATTAAATTATGAGGGACGGCGCGTACGCAGTCCCAGCTACCAAAAATTATGCGTCCGAGGTATCCACATTAGGGATACTCGCAGGGGTCAACCCACTCTATGTGCAATGAGCAGGCCTCACCCTGGAGGAACCGCCTATTTGATCACGGTTGACCTCCACGCCAGGTAAGTATGCTTGTTTGTAGTTTTCAGGGCTGTTATATGCTGAATATGGTCCGCAGAACCTATACACTATGATTACAAAAACTTCCGTTTCTGAAGTCATTGTTTTCGTGATAGACTAGACATTGGACATTCCTTCATTTTATTTGCGTTTAAACGCAAATTGGTAGATATCAAACTGAACGCAGATCATTTAAAGCATTGTCAATCGCACGATTATCTAGTTCTGCTCTGTGAATATTTTCCGATGTTGATTTAATGCCATCTAACGGCACAAACATCAACTTATTGAACCGATAGAGATTAGATGCCCTTGTTGTTCTAACTGTCTCCAATACAAACGTATTCATGTATTCATGTTTGTACGCATATGCTTATGATCGGTCATCCAATTGGTACCATCTCAAAGTATAGTATTTTAAATAGTGAAAACACACGAAGACCTCAACTGGCATTGCATCAATATACAAACAATCAAATTCACCACTAGAGCGCGGTCAATATATCGAAAAAAATATTTTAATATGTTAAATTATTATTTAGATTCAATTGTTATTATACACAAAAACGGTTCATAAATATTATATAATATTATATTAAGTTATACTGAGCATCGAGTGTCACTATTGAAGCCTGAGGGCTACAATTTTATTTAAAACATAATGTATCACATTATATGTCGCTAACAAAAACAACCATTCAAATTTTAAGAATTTAATAAAATACATTTAAAATTTTAAATAATAATTTTTCGCAATTTGAAAGACATATTGAATTAATAAGAATTGAAGTGTGAAAGCCTAAAATATTTAGCTGATGAAAGTATTTATTATTAGATTAACAATGAATTGAATACAAAATAATTAATTTCTTTGTACAAGAAACAGTGGATACCAAATTGATACAATTTATTGTGTTATTTGGTTTTTTATTGATAATTTTATCATGACTTAAAATAGTTCATGTTTGAACTTTGTCAATTATAAGAATTGTTATAACAAAAAAATAAATAAATACAAATAAGTGTGATCAGTTACGGTAAAGGACGTTTCACCCTCGTCGGTTTGTTACGTCCACGTAAAAAAAACCAGTCCACGGACGTCAATAATTGACTTAATAATAATTATTAAGATTGAATATTTGGTTCCCGGGAATTATATATTATTTATGCATAGAACTTTTGGTCCCGCGTTATTTTGAATATCTTGGTTTTTAATTTAAAATTTAAATTACTAACAATACAAATACATTTACAATATTATTATTATTAGAACACTTATTTTTTAAAAATATAAAATTTCATTATCATTATTACATTTAAATTCATTAAAATGTTGTTTTATTTTATCCTCATAATGATTTGTTACTAGCAAATTTAAAATTAATTTTTTTTTTTTCAATGCAGTAACTGCAGATCCATTGCACATCTGTAAGGACTCAATAAAAATAAAGATGTTTGGGTGTCTAATTCTTATAACATTTTTAAATTTATTATTAAACCTCTTTGAAACATTTTTAGTTCGATCATAACTTTTTTTGTGACATAATACATGTTCCTCATATATGGTAAAAATATTGACGGACATATCGCTTCTCCGGTGGAACAACGGCGTAAGTGAAAATGTAATTGTTCTTCAGAAAACGTAATTGTTCCATTGGACATGCGATTAAAAACCGGTATTTTCAACAATGACGAAACTGTTTTCTAGCGGTCAATAATAGGTATTATACTTATGTCATTGTTCCATTCATTAAAATGAAATTTCATTGTACTGTTGTCGTACTTATGTCTAAAAGTCAAAAATTTGCACCTATGTCGTTGTTCCACCGGAGAAGCGATATGGCGTTTTATACATTTATATAAATAACATTTTATAATTATTCTATATGGTATTACTATAATCATAATATAAAATGTAGTAGGTATAGAACTACTATAATAGAGCTCCGTTATTAAAAGATAATAGTATGAATATTTAGTAAAAATTCAGGTGTAACTCACCTTGGAATTAGAATGTATTGTTTTTACAGCATTGTTATCGATTACTCCGATTCATAATTAAGAGTCATACGGCATTCTTAAGATCAAATGTAATTTGTTTGTTTCATTAGTAGTTTATTTTCAGTACATTATTTCTACACGACACATTACCATAGTCTAGTAAGAATTCAAATGGTTTGTTTACTTTCATTGATACAAACCATTAACCTTGTCAAAATGTTAAATGGAATAGTGTTCTACCACGGCTACTATTGCCAGCATCAAATGTTTTGTTGGCAAATTTTGAACTTTTTCGAGCGTATCACGTGTTTTGAGAAATGCATTACGACTATGGTCTTATATTTAGAAAATGGTAACGTCGGCCGTCAAAACACATTTCCCTATATAACCATTATAAGTATAATAATATAATATTTAAAAACATTAAAATGTCCTTGATCCAAAAAATTGTTATTATTAAGTCGCGTCTACACTATGCCGAATGGTGATCATCGAAAATGTCATGTTATTATGTTATTATTATTATTATTATGTCCGGTCGAGTCGAACGCAACCCGAATAATGTAGGTAGGTATGGATCAAAGACAATAGAATTGACAACAGTAGTATGGACGTATCGAAGCACGTTGCTCAACTCTAAGTTATGATTGATTTTATCACGCAGGTAACTGTATAACTAACTTCAGAAACTAATTAAAACTTCAAAATATTAATTTTAATTAGTTTTGTTTTGCTAAGTACATTTATTTGGTTTTTAGTTTCATGCATTTTAATTAACCATTATCTCATGAATTGGAATGACGAACGAACAATTTATTTAATTGAAATGTATAGTGATCAAAGTTTATTATGGAACTCAACTGAATCACGATGAAAAAATAACAACAAAAGGCACGATGAACTAATAGAAGTAATATTATATAAATATTGAGAAAAAAAAGTTATCGTGTGGCTTTATATCTCTGTATTTTAAAAAATTTCAGTGACCGTCAAACGGAATACAAACCTAGAATTTTAAATATTTTGACGGTAAACTGCAAAAAATAAAAACATCATTAACGCAATGCCAATAATATTTACTTGCGCATTCTATCGCCATTATGTTAATAAACTCAATTGCTTCAATTTGTAGAAAATTAACTGTAAAATTATATAAAGATTTTTCTTTAAATTTTAATAATTATAAATTTATAAATGTCTAAATAAAAATTTTAAATAAATAATTTTTAAAGCATATTTTCATATTTTTAGTGCATATTATAGCGCATATTTTACATTTTTTCGGTGCATATAATAGCGCATATTTCATGATTTAATTGTGCTATAAGTTTCGAGCCCTGGTCATAACACACTATAATACTTCTATAGTCCTTGCATCTGTGTTTGGTAATCTAGTTCTCCGTCACAGCGCGCTCTTTACCATCATCTATTCATCGTGTACTGTTGAAAGGCGCAAAAAGTGTATGCACGTTACATCAAGTGTTCCAGAACGGAATAGCGACCGTATTATGTCGCGGCTAAACGTACCGGTAGATGGCGGTCTTATCCAGTACCGTCTATTGCCTCACGTTTTCGCACGCTTATTTTCATCATCCTTACACCGAGGAGTCTGGTGGCCATAGCCAAAAAGCTTGATTGGCACGGCCGTGGTGGACCGGAACCATACCCTGGACTCCGTAGACCGACCAACCGTTTGGTTGTCGTACGCGCACTTCGATTCTGCACAGGTTCAGCCGGACAAACGCGTTACTTAAACGAGAATACCGTAGCCGAACGGCATACTTACTTGGTGTCGAGGTCAACCGTGATCACCGAGGCGGTTCCTCCAGGACGAGACCGTCCCATTGCACACCGGGACGGTTGACCCCTGCGAGTATTCCAAATAGGAATATCTCGGACACGTAATTTTTGGTAGCGGGACTGCGTTCGCGCCGTCCCTGAACATATTGGAATCGTGTCTACAGATCATTAATTTTATGAAACACTTCGATGACAATTATACAATAATTGAAAATATCGTTTTACCGTGTATATATCTGTGTTAGTGCCAGTTATTCAAATTATACAATTTTAACAATACGTTAAGTACTATTTCGTGTAAATTGTATTATATGAGTCTATTCGAATTTAACATTATAGGATGATCATATATAATAAAGATCACCAATATATGACAACATATATGTTGTCACATTATTTTTTAATTCTAGACCTTCAGTCTTATGTTATAGACAGGTTAAATTGTATTTTAAGATATTTTAAATATAAACGGAAAAATAGATTGAGTAACACAAAAATTATACCGAATCATTTTTAAAAAATGCTAACAAACTATGATAATTACTAATAATTTAACTTCAATGTTACCTAATTACATCACAGATGAAATAACATTATAATCTGTGACTATATAATGTCAGGGTTTGTTACACGGTTAATAAAAACAATTATTTGTTTCGCACTACTTTACCATTGCTAAGAGTTCATATTGATGATCTCAGTGGTTAAAATCAGATGTTTAATCGTTAAGATTATTTAAAAGTCGTTATGGTTTGAATATGACATTTATTTACGCGTGTCCTTTGATAAATAACAAATTAGTCTCTGCATATACTTTTAGTTATTTAATTACTAAATTCTCTTGCCAAAAAAAATTATGGATTTTTAATTTTTATAACTACGCGACATAATTATTGTTCATGTTCGGTTATTAAAGATTTTTTTTATACTTCCAAATTATCAAAACGTATGGTATAAATAATAAATATGCATGTATAGGATCATTCTTAAGTATTTAAATAGAATATTTTATTTTTGATAATCTTCACCTAGAGCGCGCTATAAATACAGCAAATTTGAAACCTGTCATTTAGATAAATTATTGTAAAATGAATCTAAATTATTTTCCTGTTATTTTTCTAATTATGTATGTATACATGATTTTTTAACTTAAATAAAATTTACTTTACTCGATTTTCTTAATTTTCCTATTAAATATTAATATTAAAATAACTCGGTATTAACTTGATATTTTTCAATGTTATACTATTATTTACATCGATAATTAGTTAACGAATGTATTATAGGTATTATTTAAATAGGGGAACTTCAGTGGCGCCCAGACAGGTTACCAAGGGGTGCAATTGCATGTGTTTTCGTAGGGGGTGGGTGTATGGATGGATTGGTGGGTATATAATTGGACAACTTGGATACCAAACATTATGGAATATGTTATGCAAATAACATTATTATCACAACACAAACATTATACCTATACGGCACTGGGTGTAGACATCTTAATTTTAATTAATTATAATAAATCTTAATTTCTTAAATTTATAGTTGTTTTAAGAGTTAATTACAGTTACAGACAACAATTTAAACGAACTTTTTTTTTTTTAAAAAAAATAATCGGTATGTGGGTGGGTATATTTTTTTAGTTGCATTTGCTCTCAAAATACTTCTGTGCGCCACTGAGGAACTTTTTATTATCATCAAATAATTTTTCGACCAGCAATCTAGGAAAGATTTAATACTACACCAAAATATTAATTCAATGTTTATGAATGGAATTAAAATAATTTTAATGAACTTTAAAAAGTCTTAATAATTTATATGTATATAATAAAGTAAATTAACTTAAATATTGTAAGTATTTTTATAGTATAATTAGCAATTTTAAATAACCTGCATTTGGTGATAGTGGACATTTTCCAATCATTAAAAATGTTTATAGTGTTTAACTTAATACACTAAGTATAAATTATGGTTTCATAAAATATTATTAATTAGCTCGAGTTATATGTATTGACATAATTATATTTCCTGTTTCCGTTACATCCATGTCTTAAAAGTTATTCTTATTATTAAGCTTATTCATTAAGCTTAAATTGAGTACGATTTAAAAGAAAACAGAAACTTTTTAAAGTTATATTGTATCTAAATAATTAAGATCTACTAATATATAATATAGCATTATACTCAATAAACATAATATTATGATGTATGACCAAACCCAAAAACTATTTGAATATCAATTTACTTATATTCAAAAATAGATTTGTATTAAATACAGCTAGGATTTTATATTTCTGGAAAACATGTATAGTTGCTGAACTTGAAAATAGAACAAATTGCTATTTTTGTGACCGCCTTAAAAAGCATCGACTCATCACACCCAGTTACAACCACCATCAATAGATATTTCAAATTATAAAAAGTAATTTATATTTAATGACCCTTTTTTTTTTATGTAAAGTTCATAAAAAAATAAAAATAAATATATAATTTTGTAATTCAAATACTTATTAGCTACTGCAAAAATACATTACTATTGTATATAATTCCGATTAGATAAACATAATATAATGATATAATGTATAATATTATTCTGTTTTAATTTTAAACAATACAAAATAAATTTTACTGTACATTTTATTATACATTTATTACAAATACAACGTTATTTTCTCTCAGCTTCTATTAACTGAGACAAACTTAATGACTGAATGATGATAATGGCTGGGACATGTCTTTTAAACCAGCACGAATGGCAAGCCTATCTATGAGTATAATATAATTTATAAAAAATGTATCTATTAACATATTATAGTATTAATAAATATATACTGCTTATTGATTCTAGTTAATAAATATACATTAACGTATATATAAATGGTCCAATAGATTATTTAAAATGTACTTTTCCATAGAAAAGTAAGCTTTAAATAATTATTATATATGAATCATTTACCATTCATATACAGTGGTGCACACAGGATTTTTTTTCGTGGGGGGGGGTCAAGGTAAAATTATAACACATTTTACAATTAACAAAATTATGCAAATCCTTAATATATTTTAACTTAAATAATAGCATTGACAATAGAATAGACTATTCTATAATCAATAATACTAGGTATTCAATACTAGCTCTTCATATTTCAAATTTGTAAGATTTGTAAATTTTAACCTAGACATTGGAGAAAATTTCGGGGGGGTTACAACCCCTTAACCCCCCCCCCTCCACTGCGTGTGACAGTGTTCATATATGATATGTGTAGAGTGGAATTTATAGATTATTCATAAATCAAAAATATTATTAATTATTTATGAATAAATTAATGTATATAAAGTAATTTATAAGCATAAATTTTTAAACAATAGTTCCTACTAACATTTAAAATATATACATTCATATTATTTACTATTTAAATTATAATATAATATATACATACATACATACATATATATATATATATAAATTTACACATACTATTAGTATTTGGTTTCCTGTGGCAATAAAAAAAATACTCGAAATGTTAATATATACATTTTACGGGACACTTGGTACTCGCTATTTTCGCTATGCGATTGAAGATTTTTACTTTTACTCATGGCACAAATTAAGAAGAATGACTAATAATGTTCCAGTAATGTGTTTGTTCATAGCATAGTACATAATTTGAATGTGTATGAGTCATATCACAGTCGCAAATTTTTGTTTTCCACTATTCCGCGATTTTGTTCAAGTATCCGGATTCATATTTTTTTAATTTTAATTATTTCATATACATGTATTGTCGATATATAAAAACTTATACATAGAATGCTATAGTGCTACTATATTATAGTACTTATGTACTGTTATGTTTACTCTTTTATTTCTTATTTACTCGTATACAAAAATATTTACTAATTGTAACACAACATTACAAAAGTGCACTTGATGATGCCTTATTAAGAATATTAAATTAATTAATACTTTATGAAAAAGACGCTTTGCATTCCATGAATTTATATTTTAATATTCGTTTCATGTTTATTTTTATACCAGATATTAACTAGGTTACCATATTATATCCAACGTTGTCCGAGCCAGAAGTTATTTTTTGTATACATGCCTAACTAATAAATTTATAAAATAAATATAAATATATATATATTAATTTATTTATTTTTAATACACCGTATTTTAAACGAAGAGTACAGAAAAATATTTTGAACTATTAAATCAATAGAAAACTGTAAAATTCAATTATATAAACCATAGTAGTATAATATTAAATATTTCGGTAACTTTCACAGCAATATATTACAAGACATGTTTAGGAGAAGATCATAGAAGTCGGTTATTCTTTAAACATTGTTTAGATCAGAAACAAAAATAAAAATTAAGGTTTAAAAATTATTTTAAAAACATTATACATCAAAGTCAATCACGACGGTATACAGAAAAATTATACTGTAATATTTTTGACACATAATAAATCAATATATTCAGTGTTTTATAGATTATTTTAACTGTAAACAGATAATCAAACATTTTCACGAGAAGTAAAAGTAAATAATATCTATTTCAAAATTGTCGGTATCTAAGGGCAATACATTATTGTAAAAGAAAGTAAACATAAAAGTAATTATAATTAATTAAAACTAATCCAATATTTTATATTTTTATGTTGAATATTTTATACACATATATTACCTTCTTTTAAAATAATGTTATTTAAATTTTAATCGAATATTTAGGTAGCAGATAAATACTAGTATAGTTACTATTAGGTAATACGAATATATCCAATTTATCAAAAATAATATAAATATTATGTTCAATTAAAAAATTAATAAAAAAAATTAATTGAGTTACTTAAAATGTCCATATATGAGCTATTATTTGCAAATTGAATTATGATGATTATATTTTGGAAAAACTATATAATAATATTAACTTTGAAAGAATAGAAATAATTTTACTTTTTATTTATTACCTTATAAAATTATATTAGCAAACTAATTTAGTGCAAGAATAAATAATATAATATTAATAAAGGATTAATAATACATCACATACTTGAGCTCTGTAAATAATGTGTAAAACGTGTATTTTTTGCTGAGGTAATACTTATATTAAAATACACAAAACCGCAGAAATTTAAATATAATAGGTAATAAAGTTTAATATTAATATAATAATGAATTAATTATACTCGATCGTTTAAAATTTTTTATGATGAGTACGATAAACTGTGTTCGATGATGGTTATAATGTTAGCTATGTTTTCAATTATTACATTATTATAAGTTTTAATATTTTGAATTTTTTAGAATTTCATATCAGTTATACTCGTAGTATTAAATAAAATATTATTCAAGTAAAATTTTTAAATTAGTAAATAATTCTACAATGGTTTTAGCTTTTTTTCACTGTATCTATTTTTCTGTACTTACACCATATAATATCATATTTATATATTTAAATAAAATTATATTACTGAAGTAAAATAGTAATCATAACTTACTATGATAAGTTCTATAATTTTAAAAAATGAATGCATTTGTTATAATCGTTTTGTCTAATTATTATCAAAAAATATGTACACAAGAATACATAATACATTAATAAATAATTATTGTATTCAAATAAAAATGTTTATAAAATATTCTCAAATATATGATAAATCTTTAAAACATTTCTTATTTCATAGAATAGATTACTTATGTTAATTATTGAAAGAAATAAACTTTTAACATTTGTATAGAAAAAATCATGTAGTCTAGCTGATGTTCATATTGTTTTTGTAAGTATATATATATGTACCGAGGTATGTATGTACAATTATAAAATTCCGCTCTCTAATTTAATGTATATAATTTGTTTCAAGACGATTTAAATTTAGAAATTTAAGATTTTATAAAATTATTTTGGCACACAATAATTATTTCTCCTCTCTATCGTCCAAGTTAAAATTTTTCATTAATGCACCTTAGGCTCCTCTTTGATTATTATTTTACTTATTTTAATACTATTACTATTATTATTATTATTACTATTATAAAATGGAATGCGACCTTTATCACAATTTTTTAAATATATAAATGTTATTCAGTAAACAGGCAATTCGCTTCTCTTTTCTCAGGCATTATTTCCTCTAGACATAAAACATAAAAACATAAAACTACTCATTTAAGTATACTTTAATAGCTTAACGTGTTATCATTATATTCCGGTTTCTTACCGTGAACTCTAATAGTTAAATAAATTATTTGAAATAACTGAATCCAGTAGAAATGTAGAATATTATTATCCGCGTAGATACGCAGTAGATGTAGCAGTAGAATCCGCTTATTACGATATATATTGTTCCGGATAAAACGATTCCTAACCATGTTAGTTTTACATCTCACGTAGGTAATGTTTTCGTCATCCGGATACAAAGATCTGATTCTTCAGGTCCCTTGAAGATCGTTATTAGCGGATTGTTTGTAATATGATCAATTTACGTTGTTTTGGATGCATATATACATAACCGACACAAAAAAGGCCGAATGGTGTTATGGAGCAATAGCTTGGTCCACCGCGTTATTGATTCTCACACGAATTAATCATAATCCAAGATAATATTGGCATGTTGTGTAATATATCAACCCAGAGATCCAAGACCTGACCTTGAGTTTGGTGATGGTAGACAGGTGTGTTCCCACGTCCCGTAGTGCTGTCGAACGGAACCGTTAATTCTGCGCGGCCGACCCCGATCAACAGCAGTCTGAGCACGCCGGCCACTACGGAACCGCGTGGTTATCGCGACTCGCAGCACTGTGTGCGCGCCAGTCGTCCGTGGGCATCGTAGAAAGTTTAACAAGCGCTTTCGAATTCACTTCGAAAAATCGGACTTTTATGCCCGTCAGCGTAATGGAAACGCAAATAAAACGCGTTCGATGAACAATTTCGCCCCCCCCCCGAAATCCTCCCTCGTAGGCGAAGTTCGCTGCCGCGACCGCGAAACGGGCGAACGCGTTCGTCGCAACGGTGGCGGGCAGCAGGTGAACGAAACAACACGGCAAAACGTGTGCCGTACACAAAGCGTATATTATGGAACCATGCGCTGCTGCGTATCGCCGCGTTGTACGCACCCACGGGGAGATATGATAACATAACGCGCGGTCAAGTGCACGTCGTCGGCACCGCGGCGCGTAAAAATAAACGAAACGAATATTACGTTTTGGAACGCGTCGCGGCGGTGGTTGCTGAGTTACGCGGCCGGTGCTCGCATGCGGTGCGCTGGTGCACCGGCCGGTGGCGGAGAGACCTGTTGGGGGACATTGTTCGGAAACGGCTCCAAGGTCGTTGCGACTACAATCCCGGCGCGAGATTTGGCAATGCCGCACGTATAATACGTGCCGCCGCGACCGGCTATCACGGGCGAGAACGCGCGACATCATAAAATACGTTTCTGGCACGTTGATGCTGTTCCGGTGTCCGGCGCGGAGCGATAAACACGTTTAGTCATCGCTACAAGATAATTGTTGCACAGCAATACACCGTGGTGAGGAAATCAATAGCGGACGGCGTGTGCGTTCCGAATCGAACACGCGGAACACGACGGACGACGACCGGCCCGGTAGAGCGGCACCAGCAGCAGTGCCGTCCGCGAGTTATCACTGTCCACCGAGTATCGTCGGTATCAGCTTCAGCGATCCTACGAGCCGTGCAAGTGTTCTACGGGCGCGCGCGTGCGTCAGTGAACGTGTGTGTTAGCGACCAGTGACTGGCACACGAGTGCGCTCGTGTGAGTGTTCGTCCGTGCATGCGTGTACGTTTGTGTAATTGTGTGCGTTAGCCGAGCGCGACGTATACGCCGATAGACTCGCGCGAGGCCGTCCGCGCTTATCTCGTCAAAGGTTGTGATCCGTCGGGCCAATAAAATTCGTGCGACGATAAAATAAATAATAATAACAAGTATTTATATTAGTACTTACATCGGAGCAACGCGGTCCGTGTCCCGGGCGAACAGCAGCGGCCCAGTGACGAGCGAGTCGTCGTCGTCATTCTTCTTGTTGTTTTTGTTGTTTTCGTAATTGTAGTTATAGCTACTACTGTCCGTTCTCTTTAGCGCGGCGTTGTGTCCTCGGCGATTTATGCGCTGAACGCGGGACGTTGACGTGCGCACATTACCAGTAACCACGATGGAAGCCATTGCCAAGCACGATTTCACGGCCACGGCGTCCGACGAGTTGAGCTTCCAAAAGGGCAGTCTGCTTAGGGTGAGTACTTTTTGAGGACCCGTCGGGTTCTGTAGCCACTGCTGGGGGTAGTGGTCTGCGTCTGTCTGTCACTGTGTGTCCGACCAAAATCTAACTTTATTTCCTCTTTCTTACCAGATAATCAACATGGAGGACGATGTCAACTGGTTCCGTGCCGAGTTCGAAGGCAAAGAAGGACTGATACCTAGCAATTATATAGAAATGAAAAACCATGAGTGAGTATCGATACACCACTACACACTGCTATTATTCTAGTTTTCACTTGCCGATCAAATGTGCCTTACTAATAATGTTTTTTGTCTGTAGTTGGTATTATGGTAAAATCACCAGAGCGGATGCAGAAAAGTTATTAGACGAACAGCCTGAAGGTTGTTTTCTTGTACGAATTAGTGAGAGTTCACCAGGTGATTTTTCACTTTCTGTCAAGTGAGTAAAAATATTACAATCATTGTTAACTAATATTTTTTACATACTGTACATAATGTGTCCTTGAGTCCTTAATTAATTATTTATGCTTTCGATGATTTATTTTGTTTACAAATATTTTGTTATACTCAAAAACAGATGTGGTGACGGTGTGCAACATTTTAAAGTTCTACGAGACGCACAGGCAAAATTCTTTTTGTGGGTTGTGAAATTTGATAGTTTAAACGAACTAGTTGAATATCATCGGGAATCATCTGTATCCCGCTCACAAGATGTAAGACTTAGAGACATGCCAGCAGCAACTCAAAATGGATTTAACCAAATACCGGTATTTATTATCAATATATCAATATTAAGCTAATGTTATTAATAATTAAATAATCATTGTTTCTCCCAGACACTGGTAATTGGAATGTATGACTTTACACCCCAAGAAGAAGGAGAATTAGCATTTAGACGTGGAGATGTTATAACTGTGACCAATCGCACAGATGCAAATTGGTGGCGAGGTGAGATTGGTACTCGGGAAGGACTATTTCCAGCTGCCTATGTTTCTCCTTATCATGCCCCTTAATCTACTAGTGTCCTTATTTATATGAAATGTGTTTTACTACTGTAGAGAACATGTGACCATGAAATGCATAGACTTAGCAGTTCTAGATTTTTCTCCTTGAATCTAATGATTTATTGCAATAAAATTAAAGTAAAAAATTATTTAAACACTTAAAATCTTATAGGTTTTTCAAGTTTGTTATTAATTAATTAATTGGTGTATTAACTTAATTGTTTTGTGCTTGTCCGTTAATTTTTTTCGTTATTTATACGAAGTTAATACTCTATGAATCAAAATGATATAATGTTACCTACTATTCTGTCTTCATAATTGTTTGAATTTTGTCATCAATTATAGTATTTGACATTAGTAATATAAAAAAACACTGATACCTAATGACCGCTAAGTATAAGACCACTATTTTTTCATGTTAGATAAATGTTAATGAATTTTTTTGTATCTATAGTTTTGAATTATATATCTGAATTTTTTTTTTTTTGCTCACATGCTTAGTATGATATGTATGTATTATCATATGGCTTTGATAACCCGATATTATTTATAATGTACTATAATAGTTTTGTATATTATTGTGGCTAATGATTTAAACATACAAATTATGCCAATAAACAATAAGTAAAAATACTAATGTTCCATAATTATTCATTAAGATTAAGTTATATTAAAGTAATATTTTTCCAAACTCCAATCATTAAAATTCATAAACTTTATCAAAATTCAATCCAGTGACATCTGTCTAAGACTCATAATGATTAGTGTTATGGCATTTTTTTTTACAATTAATGTTTTATTTATCAAAAAAATGTATTGTGTTAAAATGTAATTTTTGATAGATTTTACTTTTATCATTTCTGTATACTATTATAATTAGAAATATTAAATTTAATACAAGTTTGATAATTTAATCTTTTTTTTTTTATACTGTTTATGCTATCAGTTCTTTATGAAGTTTAATTTATAAATATATTCTATAAATTATATTTTTTAATGATTGCATTTAAACGAGAAAATGTTTTTTTTATTAAATTTATTTCCATGTTAATGTTTTATTTTTTTATTTTTAAATTGAATATACATGAGTATAACGACAATTATGGACATAAACCTTACTTTTTTTCTTTGGACAAGTTAAAAAATTGCTCAATTCCTTTATCTATATCATACAATTTTTTGAAGTATTTAATACTCAAAAATTAATTATATTTAGTTTATTTGTAAACAATCAATTATAAAATCATTGTGCTTATCAATTTTTTTGGTCATATCGAATATTTTAGTTTTGATTTAAAATAAAACAATACAATGTCAATTTGTGATATATAAATAATATAAAAACATCTTATTTAACCTATCTTATGTAGTCTGATAATAATTTGTTTTTCACCTGTTTATCTATATTTAAAGTATAAATTCTTCCTAATTTTATTGATAAAAGTTATATACCCTATTGTTAAGTACCTGGCCTTACGAACATTTTCTTCATATTCTATAGTTTAATTTTTTTTATTAGGTAACTATAAAAAATTTATTTTTAGTATTGAAATAAGTATACATATATTGTGAATATAAAATGTTTTAGTCATAGGATTTAAAGACTCGTATACTTAAAGATAGTAAAATATTGTCTGTTAAGTCTTTATCAATCTATTATACTATACGTTATTATAATATAAGTAATTCATTAAGTAAACATTTTATAATATTATACTTATAATAAATTTAAAATATTTTTGTGCCACATTCAATATTATATTATTTTATATTGTAAATAATTAAGCTATAATAATTCATAAAAATGTTTACTTATTTAAACTTGATTTTTCATTTATACCTTTAAATTCTATTATCAGTTGATAGTAATTTAATTACTTATATAAGTAATAATGATCAATGTATGTACAGATTATAATACTGTCTGGTACAAGAATAGTATTGAAAACCAAAATCTAATTCTCTCTCAATTCTATGTATTGCCTTAAATATTTGTCAAAATCCAAAATTCTATATTTTTATGCAATTCAACTAAAAAGGTTCATTATTATTTAATTTAAAAGATTTATTTAAAAATTATTATATTTCTGTAATTTGTTTATAAAAACATAATACACATATTATTACACAACAAGGTTATATTTTATATATTATTCATAAATATTATTTAATAGAAAATCTTTTTTCAAATTTTGACTTAATTAATTTGCTGTAGTTTCAATTTTATTAAGTTAGTAGTTAAAAATGTGTCCAATAAACTGTGCATATACTTCTGAGAAGACTATATTAGACTATAAAATTGATATTATACATATTGAAATTTATCACATATATTTAATTGGTTTTTAAAAATCATAGAAAACTTATCAACCATATTGTGAAACAATTGCCGTAAAAGGCCTGTTATACAGTCACAGTTTTAAATCCGTCGTTGGTGATATTATATGATAATATCTAATATGTAATTAAATTGTATTAAAAATAATTCTATATGTATGTTTATGTATTGACTATTGATAATAATAAATTATAAATAAAATGACTAATTCCTTTAAACAAATTTATTATTCATAGTATGTATTTTAAATATAATTTATTTTAATTTAATATTCTTTTAAAGTTGTGTTTTGGATGTTAGTAATATTATTCATGTATACACTTAAAAAATGAAAACCAGAATTAATGGTTTTTTTATTTTATTTTTTTTATATGGTTATAAAAGACAAAATGCTATGGATGTACAAGGTGCTACTTCTGAATATTTTTAAAATTTAAGTCACCAGATAGTTGATGGAATGTATTAAATTATAATAATAGATTTTAGTATACTTATACTGTTTTAGCAGTTTTTATTGAAAACATTTTAATTCTTCAAAGATTTTGTTTAGGGAATTAGTTTGGTCAAACTTGCTTACTAGATGTTTCTAAATAAGTAGTGTAATTGGTGACAAAAGATTTAATCTCGCCAACTTTGTTAAAGTACTATTTTATGTTATGGCATGTATGAGATTTTCTTTAAAAAATATCTTTTTATTAATTATTCTAACAAAAAAATTTAATTATTTTTAGTTATTACAATATATAATCGAGAGTAAAATATAACTTCATTAAACAACACTCATACTCTGTTCTATTCTCCTGTTTATCGTCCAACACTTTAGTGTAGTAATATTATATATATTATAGTTGACCTCACTACACTTTTGTAAAATTTAACTTTCAACCTCATTGGAAATTCCAATTTGGAATTGTCTTATAGCATAAACGCCCGACTCTTCTCTCCATTTCATCCAATCGCACTTAATCTTATGTTTCACATCCATGTCAAAACTACGTTTTAACGAAAAAAAAAATCTGTCCAAAATGTCATTAAAAATATTTGACTGTTCGAACCTAAATATTAAATCTGGAGAGCGGAAATCAAAATTGCACAACTCTTACATCATTTATCATGGAGTAAAGAACGTCGTTTATTTATTTGTCCATGCATTGGGACACTCCAGGGGAAAATGATTGAATTACGATCCTAGGTATTATCTAGATAACTGCACTGTGATTATTTCATAACAAAACATTCAATTAATATAGTCTTTACTTTTAATGTATTTTACCACTTATATAGTGCGAAGCGTAAAAAATTAGTGAAATTACGTGAAACTAGATGAATTACGTAGAAATTACCAAATTCGAGCGTAATGTATACGTATAAATTATTACAGTCTGTGATAATAATAAAAAAAATTGCAAAGAGAAAATAGTCTTAATCATAATGTGTTCATATTTTATTTAGTTAACATTTTTATTTTTAATTTCTTAAACATAAATTAATTGTTATTAATATTATAATTAATGAACAAGTATGTCTGGATCTTCAGGTAGCAGGCGATCTGGAGGAACAGCCAAAATTCGATTAACTGGTCAGTGATTCATACTATATTATTTTTTAACTCTCTTCTATTTTTGCCATTTGCATTTTAATAATTTTGTTTACTCACCATTTTTTGTGCTTAAGTATTGTATCATTTTGAATATTATTAATTTTCATAATTTTTTTTGTACTATGGTAAAGTACATTATGTCAATATAGTAATTTAATAGTACTTATTATTAGTATTTACTGTTTTATAGTCCTGGTTCTTTTCCTTTGCCTATATCCCAACTATTTGGGGTCTTTTTTTATTTTGTTTTTTATTGTCTTGATTAATTATTTATTAATTTTAGAGTAAAATTTAAATATTGAATTTCATTTTATTATTTACAATATATATTTACTGTGTTTGGTATGTACTCATACTATTATGATACATTTAATATGAACTCCTATTAATTTAATTTTAGAATATTTTGTATTACTTCTCTAATGATTATAATTTGGTTTCAGTGCTCTGTGCTCAGAATTTGTTGAAAAAAGACTTATTTCGTGAGTTTAATTTTGTTATACTTTTATTTATTTCATATAGTTAAATTTATTTTATAATAATATTTAATTTGGAATCTAATATTATCATTTATAGGTTTACCACCAGATGCATTTGCTAAGATAAGTGTTGACGGATCTGGACAGTGTTATACAACTGATACATGTAAAACAACCTGTGATCCTCAATGGAATCAACATTATGATTTGTATGATAAATAAATTGTTTTAATGTTTGTATATATTGTAATGTTTATTAAATATTGTATTAAAGATATTTGAGTAAAGGTGACCATGTAACAATTACTTTATGGAATCATAAAAAAATACATAAAAATATTCAAAAACCTGCTAGTGGATTTCTTGGATGTGTAAGATTATCGTGGAATCAAATTCAAAGATACAAAGATACTGGTTGTAAGTATTTCAAAGAAATTTAATTTGGTTTGAATTAGATTTATTTGTTTAAAATTGTTTGCTTGTAGATCAGAAGTTAGATTTAATTAAATTAAATCCAGATGATCCAGTACCAATTAGGGGTCAGTTAGTTATTTCTTTATTGTCTCAAGATGGTACTGCAGGAACTGTATTATCCCAACAACTGGCATCACTACCTGATGGATGGGAAGAAAGAAAAACAGAAAATGGGCGATTATATTATGTTAATCATAAGACAAAGACTACTCAATGGGTTAAACCAACCAAGTATGTGAAATGTCTAATAGTAATTTACTATACATTATATATTTCGAATACTTAAGAAAAAGTTACACATGCTATTTTATTTAATATAAATTAATTTCAGTGGTGTTTTTGGGCATAAAGCATTATATAAATCATTGAACTTCAATATTTTCAATTAAACTGTTTTTACATTGAAATTTCATTTTACAATTTTATTATAACTGATATCTCATAATAGATAATTTTTATTATCAAAATTATGTTTGAACAATTTATTTATTATGATTAGTTACTATTAATTTACATAATGTTTACTTGATATTAAAAGTATTTAAAGTGCCTTTGTATCTTGAAATATAGGTCTCATTCAAAAGTTACTTCTTGCAGTAATAGTCCTCGCCCTCCTGCACCAACCCCTACAGAGGATGCAGAAAACGAATCTGATGTCATAAATAACAATGATGGTAGTAGCAGCACATTGTCTAGTCAAACGTAAGTTACAATTTCATTTTTTTTTTTTTTTAAGTACAATATAGTAATATCGCATATTTAGGAATCCTAGTAATCGAGCATCACTCAGTTCTACCAGAAATACACCATCTCACAGTTCCTCAATTCAACAACCACAAAACTTGCCAACTGGTTATGGTAAGAATTAAATGTTACTTTTATAATAACAAACATGTAGTTGTAAATAATATTTTTATAACAGAAATAAGAACAACACCACAAGGACAAATTTATTTTTATCATACACCTACTGGATTAAGTACATGGCATGATCCAAGAATTCCAAGAAATATTAGTGTGACTCCAGGGCAGCAACTTGGTCCATTGCCGGCTGGTTGGGAAGTACGTCAAACATCTAGTGGTCGCTTTTATTATGTAGATCATAATAATCGAACAACAACTTTTTCGGATCCAAGACTTTCTACTTCAGTTATAGCTAATTTATTACAGTAAGTTAAAAGAATGATTAAAAAATAAAAATACAATTTTTTTGTGCTTAATACTCTTATAATAATAATCAAATATTAATATACATTTGAATAATTTCAATTGTTATGTACAATATATTTATTTATATACTTATAATAATTTATATAAAAAAAAAATAAAAGTTTTGGAGTATTATTGTATAATAACAAATTACTTAACACTATCACTTTTAATTAATTTATTTTAAATTTTTAGAAAACTAAATGATCAAAGTTCATCAACAAATGAACATAACCCAATGAACAATAAAGAAAATACTAGAATATCAAATACTAGTGAAACTTCATCAAGTCAACAAAGAGTTCAACCCCGTTCTGGTTTTGATGGTCCCCAAAGTATTGAGACTGATTCTGAATGTTTGCCCAAATATAAGCGTGATTTGGTAGCAAAACAAAAGATTTTACGTACTGAATTAGCTGCATTACAACCCCAAACAGGACATATGAGATTAGAAGTTTCAAGAGCTGAAATATTTGAAGTAAGATTATTTTGCTAATAAATATTTGATATTTGATAACATTTATATTTAGGAGTCGTATAGAGCTGTGATGAAAATGAGACCTAAAGATCTTCGAAAGCGGTTAATGGTAAAGTTCCGTGGTGAAGAAGGTTTAGATTATGGTGGAATAGCAAGAGAATGGTTGTATTTATTGTCTCATGAGATGCTTAATCCTCAATATGGATTGTTTCAATATTCTAGGGAAGACAATTATACATTGCAAATAAATCCAGATAGTTCTATTAATCCTGTACGTGTTCAAACTGTTTTAGAATGATTTATTTGTAGTTAAAAACATTTTTAAATTGTTACAGGAACATCTTTCTTACTTCCACTTTGTTGGTCGTATTATTGGAATTGCTATTTTTCATGGACATTATATTGATGGGGGATTCACAACACCTTTTTATAAAATGTTATTAAACAAACCTATTACTCTGGAAGATATAGAAGGAGTAGATCCTGAGTTACATCGTAGTCTCACATATATATTGTAATATTTAATTAGCTTTATTATAATTACTTTTTTTTAACTATCTAATTAACATAATATTTTATTTTTTCTTCTGTAGAGAGAATAAACTTGAAAAAGATATTATTGATACAAATTTTGCAGTTGAACAAAGTAGTTTTGGTCTATTAAAATTACACGAGCTCAAAACTGGTGGAAGAAATATTCAGGTGACAGAAGAGAATAAAAAAGAATATGTCAAGTATGTTTATATTCTTTATAATCTAATTGAATGTAAAATTTCAAGTATTATATTTTTGGTACTTTTAAGTATAGGTCCAAAATATTATTTAAAATTAATGTATATTGTGTAATACATTTGTCTTTAAGTAATACTATGTATAGTAAAAAAACCCATGTTTATTACACAGTCATTTACTAACTCTTTTTTATTAATTTACTTGATGAGTATTTTTTCTTTTTTTATGATATTTAATAACTATTTCTGTCTTGACTATTATTATTTTTTATACAAATCTCTGAAATGTAGTGTATAAAAGAAACTAACAAAAATAACCCAAAAATAAGGAATTTGATTTAAGAATGCTAAAAGATAATAACATAAATAGTCTACACATGCTACATCAATGAAAAATTAATATTAAACCCACACATTTTCAAGTGATACCAATGAAGATAAATAGAATAAAATAAAAAATGTAATACATGAAGCAGCCAGTAACTCTTTCAAAAGAAACTTACCAGAGCCTAAGAAGCCATAGATAAACTATAACATTATAAGATATTGAAGAGAGAAGAAAGTATTAAAACGCCAAGGATAATGAGAATCCATGGAATACGGAGTTATTAAGAGCTAAAGAATAAAATTAATAGTGAAGCGAAATTTGCAAGAAAGAAATGTTTAAAAGAAAAGTGCCATGAAGTGGAACAATTGCTTAGAAATAATAAGATGGATCATGCATTTAACATAACTAAGAAATTTTTTTGAGGAAAAAACAAAATTAAATAGCAAAATAAGAGATATAGATAGAAACAATATCTTGAAGCTTTATACCAAGAAAGAAAAACAGCCAATCTCAATAATTATTATATTCTCTAATTTGAAAGTTCAAAATATATGACATATAGATCGATATATTTAGGTCTTGTGTATTGAAAATTATTTATGATTACTTTTTATTGCTAATATATTATGTTTTATAATTATACTGTACAAATACATACTATATATTTCGTACTTCAATTTATTTAAAATACTTTTTAGTATGTAACTATGATTTATATTTTATTTAGATAGCTATGAGTGTATTTTAATAGATTAGATAGTCTTATTAAGGTTTCCTTTCTCAGATTATATTTGTTTTAATTTTTGACCATTGTAATGATAATGGATAATTTTTTTTTCTTTTTATCTAAATTAATATTTTTTTACCTCTTTTAGATTATACGTAACATACAGATTTATGCGAGGTATTGAACAACAATTTTTGGCATTACAAAAAGGTTTAACTGAAGTAGTACCTGGAACATTACTAAAACCTTTTGATGAACGCGAGATTGAATTAATTATAAGTGGTATTGGCACCATAGATATTGAAGATTGGAAGAGGAATACTCGACTTAAAGTGATTATTAATAAGTTTTACTTTCTAGAACTTTTATTAATTATATACTTACTAAAATTATTTTATATTCAAGCATTGTTCATCTGATATGCCTGTTGTCAAATGGTTTTGGGAAATAATTGAACAACATTACAGCCAAGAAATGCGTCTTAGACTGTTACAATTTGTCACTGGGAGTTCTAGAGTACCCCTTCAAGGGTTCAAGGCACTTCAAGGTAACTTGCTTATCATTTTATACAGTTAAACTTATATATTTATTATTATTTAATTGTCAATTTTTATATTATTTTTAGGGTCAACTGGTGCGGCTGGACCTCGTTTATTCACAATACACTTAACTGATGTACCAACAAATAATCTTCCTAAAGCACATACATGCTTTAATCGTCTTGATTTGCCAAAGTATGAGAGTAAACAGAAGTTACTTGATAAACTCAGTCAAGCAGTTGAAGAAACTTGTGGTTTTACTGTTGAATAAATGATGGCAAGTGTTTTATTGAGTTATATTTACCCGCATACTTTATTATTTGTTTATAAAATGTTAATTGTAAAATCGGTTTTTATAATTGTAGCTTATTACATGTTTATTGATTTTTTTTATTTTATGCTAAATATTTGGATTAATTAAACGATTGTTATACAAATGTGATAGTTTTAAGTTAAAATATGCGCCACATAAATGTGTTATTAAGCATTTCTTATGTCTGTTTAAAAGTGGCCAAATGTTTTCACTTAAAATATATGTTAAGTGGCTTACATAGAAACACTATGCATGTTCTAAATTGTCAACTTTTATTGAAAAGCAGCCACAACTTGAGCTGTGTTCATTGATCCATTATTGTGACATGTATTATAGTTTTAATAATAATGTGCAATATGACAGGGTAAATACTGTTAGAACTTAGAAGCAAAATAAATTAATTAAATTAAAAAAATATAAAACAAAATTTTGCTGAAAATTATTAATTAGACATAAATTTAATCATATTTATAAATTAATTATAAGTCGAGGATCAATTTTAGATTTAGATTATAATCTTTATCTTATTATTTACTTTCATAAATATTTATACTATATATTATAATTACTTCATTTTGCTACTTAGTTCTCTTTAAAATAATTTTAATATTTTATAACTTTATTATTTGGTATTATTTTTCATTAAAAAAAAATCATTGTCGTCTTCCATGGATTAATTATATTATGGACTGCTAATATATGACAATCCAAAAAAAATCTGATTATAAGTGTTTTTTTTAATGATTATTATGTAAAATAAATAGATTAAAATTATTTTATTTGTGTAATTGAATCAAGTATAACTACATTTTAACTATTTATAAGCAACCAATTTCGTTATCAACACCAAAATTTAACATAAATAGATTTGTGTGTTATTAATTTATATTGTTATAATAATAGTCCGTGTTTAATTACTATAATAACTACATAAGATTTAAGTTATTAGTAATTGATAGAGAATCTTACAATATATTTAACATTAAAATGCAGACTGTCAACATAGTTACAATTTTTGCAGATTGTTACCAAAATTGAAACTAAACAATATCATAATTTTATAATAACTGAATTTTGTTGATGATCTCTAGAAATTATTATTATTGTTAATTTTTTTTTTTGTTTTAAGTCTAATAAAATAAGATGATTTAATCTCATTATGTATACTACACATTTTGTCGCATTGGTTTATTTATCAGATGTATACTAAAACCAAAAAAAATTAATGTTAACTTGTAAACATTAATTTAAAATTCATAAACTGTATAATTATTCCTTCATTTTAAATAGTAAAAATTCTACTGATATTTATATTATTTATTAATAGTTCAATAGATTTACATATAAGTAACCTAATAGTATTTTTTTTTATGAAATATAATCAATAATTATACATTTTTATTACAAAATATTTGTTAAAATCTATATTGCGCACAATTTTTTTTCATTTATATGCATGTTACATTAAGTATTAAAATTTATTTAATAGAAATGAATATAGAATTTTTCTGTTTATTTATTATTATTTTTTTTTTTGTTTTGGTTTGGTTATTTAAGATTTAAACATAGGAGCATAAAAAAATTTATTTAAAATTTGTATTAAAAACAAATGTTTTAATACATTTATAATAAATTAATAAAAATATGGATGGTAAATGAATTAAAAATTATAAGTACTTAGTTAATATCTATTGAGTATATTATAAATATTTTCCAATCTGTAATTATGTATAAATATTATGCTATGGCCTGATTATTGAAAGTACAAAAATAATTTTTAATTGAATATACCACAGCAAATAGTATAACATACATACATACATCTTTATACTAAAATAAATCGGATTTGGGTTGTTTTTTCCAAAACTTTCTTACATCATCATGTCCATCTGTACTAACAACAATGTTTCTTCTTTTCTCATCGGACCATACCAATGCTCCAATTTCAGCAGCATAATTTTTTATTGTTTCATAGTCATTAGGTGTATTTATATTGCTATATAACACACCATCTGTAAATCTAAGTCGATTTCTTTCATTCTCCCACAGATAAATTTGATCAATTACAGTTTGTGGCATGCCACCTTCTTGCATTTGTGGATGAGTATGTACGGTAAGAAATTTCACTATTTGTGCAGCAGTAATACCGCTACGTAGTGCTGTTCGAACTGAGTCTCTAGTCAGTATACCAGCAGCCATGTTTGGAAATCTAGAATGAAAACATACACATGGATTTTAATTGACATTTTTTTTTTAAACTTAATTACAATTATTACCTGTAGAGCATATGAGTGAATAATGCGACTAGAGCAACTTTAAGATCAGAATCAGTCAAGGCATAAATTCTAAAATTGGTTTCTACAATTATATAACGTTCTTTATTTTTCATACGTTCTGAAGTTCGACTATTTCCTTGACCCATTTCAATTACTAGTCGAGTAGGGTAAAAACGTCCAGCCTTACGTTTTCTTTGATATACTAATCCAAATTCTCGAAGATGTTGCAAGAATGCTTGTAAGTTTTCAGACATTTCATCAGTTATATAATCCCATCCTAAAGTACCAAGATGTATTTGAAAGAGAAATGTTAAACATGAAGCAAGATCAAGACCCCTGGATTCTACAGTTTCCATATAGCGGAGCATAAAGTACCATACTTGAGTAGCCATGTCTAGCAATAGAAATTGAAAGCCAGTCGATGTAATTACTGGACTATCATCTGTATCTCTGACCTATAATGTAATGACATACAATGTATAATAAAATTATAAAAACAATAATGAATTACATTTTTTGTTCGTTTAACAAACTATGCTTACCATTAGACCAGCATTTAGTAAAACTCTGACTGCATCCGATGATATACCTTCATGTTTAGAGCCGACCATATAATGTAATATACACTCCCATCTTTCATATGCATATGCATCTAAAAAGTCTATATCCCTTGCTTTTGGGTCTGCTATTGCATCACTGTTTGACACCGTAGAACGACCACCACCCATAAGCGCTACTTTTAGTTTCTTCTTAAACGTAGAATTTAAAATCCATCCCTTAAGGCCACCAGTGACACTAGCTAATTTCCATATGTGTAAATTAGTGGCTACCTCAATGGACTCATCTAGTTCACTTGAATAATTTACTGGCACCCAGGAAGAAAGAACCGATTGTGGTACTGGCTGTTCAATGAATAAAATACGCAACGTGAACTGTTGCGCGATATCAGGCAGTACTCTAAACACCGTTAAGCAGGTAGGTGGATGAGTGTAAAGACGATCCTGAACAGCTTCTGGTAGTTTGGTGAGGTATTCATACAAGGTAAATACTTTGAGTATTTTAGAACCTTCATCTTTACGCGAATTCTTACGTTTTTCCTTGCTAGTGCTGGGTTCTTTGGACATAATTGTTTGAAGTTTATGGTTTTCGAAATTGCCTAGAATAATATTACATGGTTATTTTAATTCAACCCAACGTAACTCACCTAACAAACATTAATTACAATGTATTGGCTGGGAATGTTGGGATACATATTTAAAAATTTAAAATAATTTTAAATCCATCAACATAACCTACAAATGATGCCGTATATTATTATAATATACAGATAACTTATCATTTAATAAGTATTTATTCAAAATTTGGTTGAAATTTTGATAACTTTTTAAACAATGTTTATCCCGGTAACTCGACAAATACGGATTCAGAATTAATAAGAAATCAACTGAAATTTAAAATCGACTTCAATTTTTAATTACTAATAGTAAGTATTTACTATTGTAATTTTTAACACATCGTCAAACAAACCAAAACTGAGTAATACAACTAAAATAAACACCTTATCATTCCATTCCATAGAATTCGTGTAGAAGACAAATTTACTTTAACAGTTATAATTTTTATTAAAATGTATACCATGACATTAATTAATGGTTTGTATATCTCAGAATTACATTGGTTATGACCCTAGGCAATATATTTTAATTGTTTTAATGTGAAAGATGTATTTCTATTAAAGATTTATGATTGCATAGGCTAATGTTTGGAAAAATAACTATAAATTATCAAAGTAGTAATTTGTTCTTACTAACTACATAATTGAATATCCAACCATTGAAGTATAGTGAAGTAATGTGTTCTATACACGTTTTAATATTTTATTGGGACATTTAATTCTTTTAAGTATATAGCATTGTTTTTATTTAATTATTAGAAAGAACTAAAATTATTTAAACTGTTGTATGTTCATTTTTTAGGTAGGTCATTGAATTTTTTTTTAAATACATCTGAAAGTTGAAGTTATTAAAATGGATAACCGTTCAAAGAAGTTACCTAAATTTGGAACATCTAAAGTTATGTTTACTCCAAATTTAGGATATAAAAGGTAAATTAATTATTACTTATTTAAATAAATATTTTTAATTTTAAATTTTATACAGAATTGTAGCAAAAGATTCAGACCCACAAGTTAAGGTCGAAGTTAAATTAGAACATGATTCTAATTCAAGTGCTGAATCGTCATCACAAAAACAAAAAAAAATTAAAGAAAGATCTACAACACAGGTATATATTATTTTAATTCATATATAATGTCATTCATTATATCATAATGTAAAGTTGTATTTATGATTACATATTTAATAAACTTAAATTATACTAATTTTACAGTTCAAGTAAATGTCTGTTTTTATTTCATACCAAAATGTATGTATAACATTAGATTTAACTATTTAGGATAAAAAAAAATACTTCATAAGTATAATTGTAATATGTATTGTATGAGTCATTACATTGATCATAAATGTTATTTTTCATGTTTATTTTATTACTTTATATAGATACAGAGTGTTTTTTCCAATATGAGTTCAACTGGTCAAGGGAAATCAGGTTCTTCACGAATGGGATTATCATCTGGTTTTCGATCTTATTCAAATCAGGGTAGTTTCAATAGTTCTGGGTCTTTTGTAAGTGATGTATGGCTTAGAATTGTAATTTTGAAGTGATTGCTATAATTTAATTAGGTTAAAAATGCATGTCAAAGTATACAACAAATGCAAAATATGATGGATGAAAATCAATTTGATGTTGATGATCCAATGGATGATTTGAATAGACCTGTTAGGTTACCTTTCATTAAAAAAGGTACACTATTATACCAATTTATTTACTTTGAAGATAGTTATTTATTATTATTTTAGATAGGATGACACAAATTAAGACTGAAAATAGTTTAGAATATCCATTTCAAAAGAATATCTATCCCTCTTTAAGTGAACTGATGGCACCAGAATCATTAACAATTTTACAGGTACTTATTAATTTACTTAATGTCAAATAATTGTTTTATAATTATGTGAATTTATGATGGTTTGGTTTTTAGTTTTATGACAGTTCATTTAGTATTCAACAAAAAATCACTGATATAAGTTTAACTGAAAATGATAATAATGATACACCAGATGAGACAGAAACTGAAACAAAAGTACCATTAATAAAAACAGAATATAATAGTCATATTAAAGTTGAAGTAATATTTTATTATGATAAAAAATTAATAATTTCTAAGTATTTGATAATATTATTTTCAGAATGATTCAGAACGTATCCATAGTTCTCAGCCAATAGGCAAAATACAATATTATAGATCAGGCCGTGTGGTTTTAATTTTTAATGGAAAAGAATATGAATTATTAAAAGCCAATGAAGATAAACATCATAAGGTTAATTGATTTAAAAGTAAATATAAATATTATATTTATATTGTATGTATATTTTTTAGGAATTATTTAGCCTTACAAAAGTTGAAGCCGAGAGACCTGACAAATTAGTGAGTTTAGGAACTATTCCAGTACGATTTAAAGCTGTTTTAGATATCAAAAGTATAATCAATAATTTCTTAAAAAATACAAATTAATGTACATATATTTTTTGAAAATTGTTTTATAATAAATACATTTTTTAATATTATTAATTTTTTTTTTTTACTTTATAGTTTAACAATACAATTAATAATGTCTATACAAATTAAAAAGATTTACAGAGCGTCATAATCTTCCAAAACATTTGCTAAATGTTCATTATCTCTTGGTCTCTTAGAAATTCTTTTCTTCGTCACTGGTTTTTTTCTTTTGACATGATTAACTTTTTTGATACCGTTATCTTGCATGGAACTTATACCCTACAAATATTTCACATATAATGTGTGCACGCTACTTAAACAGTATAGTTAGTTAAGTGATGATCATACCTGTTTTTCCAAATGTTCTTCTATTTTTTCATCGTCAAGATTTTCCACTGTAATACTCCTCCACATTTTTTTAAAATCTTCATTAATATCAATAGTTGCAGATTTATCATTGTAGAACATAACTTTTTTTTTATCTCCTGGTCGAGATACGTATAATATTTCATTTTGCAAATGCTATTATAAAAATGATGGAATAATAAGCAACATCATTTTAAAAAAATAAAATATTTATTATATATTATATAATTGTTAATTTTAACAACCTTAAGAGCTTTTTCACAATTTGGTAAAGATTCTTGAATATCATCCAACATAATTCCTCCTAAACCTTTCAAATCTTGTTGTTTTAATAATTTTAATAATGCTTTTCTATCTTTAAGTTTATAAGGAGGCTTAAACATGTATTTCCCATCAGGTGTACGTTCAATTTTAGGATTCCCTGGAAGTGCTTCAACCTCTAACCACTTAGGTAAAAAAAAAAAAAAAGGTAATTAATGCAAAAGTTAATTATTTAATAATAATTTGTAAATTGTTATTTACTATACCGTTTTAACTTTAGTTCCCACATCTAACTGATTAGTTTCGTCTAATAATTCATCTAATGTTAAAGGATGATCATCACCGTCTTGATGCCTAGCTCTTATATACTTAACTATTTTGGTGAGTACACCAAATTTATACAGAGAACTTTGCCCATATGACTTGTAACTATTATATATATACAAATTAGTATTAGAATTAGTTTAGTATAGTTTTTATATGAAAAATTAAATTTATAAAATAAATATAGTATATATTTCATACTTCAAAGAACTTGATGTATTTGGTGGTGAAGGTGGTCTTGGCATAGAAGGTAATGGTTTAGATTTTCTTTTAACTTCATCTTTATTGCTGGTTTCTTCTTTTATTCTTTTTTCAACACTGAAATATAAACAATTTAAATATAGTTTATTATAAATATTATAAATTATATTTTATAGATAATGTTATAGAATCATGTAAATTAAAGTATTGTTTATTTATGAACTTACACAGGAATAGCTGAAGCTTTGAGTTTGAATAATTCTCTTTCCCTCAGTAAAGCTGGATCCATTTTGATTTTATGGTATACACCTAAAACTCAATTTATTTTAGTTAAACTGAAAATTCAAAATGCATAATCTAAATATAAACATTCAATTAATAAAATAGGAGTATGGCCAAATTTTAAATTTTCATTACAGTATTGTTTTTTCATTTGTGGATTATTTGTTACAAATACATATTTTTAAACATATAGAAGTATTTAGCAACACTAATTTGAAGTATATTGTACATACATTTACATTATGTTGGAATTTAAATACTTAAATTAGTAACAAAAGGTGGATGAGAAAATTATTAAGAATTATGTTGAAAATGATTGGCTTCGATTTATATTGGTAAGGTAGTTTTATTGAAATTTTAATGAAAACTGGTTTTTATTTTCATGCTGAAATTTATAAGTATTAGTTGATATTTATTAAATTACAATGTTTATATCAACTAAATTCGTCATGCAGAAATCATTTTAACAGATATGCTATGATTTTATTGAACTTTTAAAAGGATTATTTTTACTTACTCTATTTTTTCATCATTATTAAACAATTTTTATTTTTTTGCGTTTGTTCATTCAAAACTTGTTTTATTTATGGTACATTATAATACTACAGTAATCAGTACAATTGTTTAGCTTTTACGGAAATCCTCATTTGAAGCATGACAATATATATATATATTTTAAAGTGTTTACTGTTTACACTTAACATTTGAGTTTACTTTTATTATCTATTATTATTATGAAATATTTATCATTACGATGATCAGTGTTACCATTTTGTTCCTTCCATATACCCCTCTGAAACCCGTTAGCCGCTAATTGGGTATTTTTGTTTTGAGTACTTTCTTTGATCTTTATTTGTTCGTGAGAAATCGTATAGTTCGTCTTTCAATGTATTATTTAACTATCCGTTAATTTGCGCAATTCATAACTGAAACCCGTTGATCTTAAGTAAAAGTAAACAACTATATAGTCTGGGACGTGCAAATTACACGAAAAAAAAAATGTATTACACATTACATAAAATCACTGTAATGAATTAAAATTTTATTACGGTAGGAAATTCGAGTAAAAATTAGAAAATGTATAATTGAATTACTTACAATTATAAAATATAATATAAAAAAGCAAATATAAAAAGGTAGATACGGATACATAGATATTGTAGTAAATATTTATAATACTTAAATTAATTGCCGCAGTTGTGGTTTCATTTTAAAAAGACAAACCAGATAATTTTTTTAAATTTATTTATTTAATCATATTAAACACTGAACTCGAAAAAATATAATTAAAGCACATTTTTTACGTTTAAATGAGCGTGGTTTTGATTTAAATGAATATTAAGTGCTTAGGTAAAATGTATCTTTTGCGTAAAAAGTGTTACATTTAAAATAATGTATAACCAATTATTTTGATTTAGGTATTATAAAATTTTGTGTAGAATACATATTGTAATATATGAGTTGTATCATAAAAATTGTATGATAAAATCATGCTATATTTTTTAGTATAGATACTTTAATATGGTCGGAAAATTTAAGTTTTCTCGAATGCTGTCTGATATTACAGCCTTTTTAGTATTGCATAAAATTCATACGGCTGGTAGGTGTATTGTTATTATTAATATTTTTGATTTTAAAATAAGTTCTGTCGAAAATTGGTTGTTATAGCTCATCGACGTTCATATTGGTTTATTGAATTTAGAAAAATTTAAAATTTACAAAAACAATATTAACAACGATAGTAACAATAAGACAATTAGACAATAATACAATAAGACATTGTAAATACGAGACGTTAATCGGTGGAAAACTAATTTTGTACTGCAAAATGTAAACAATACCAAACTAGTATAATACGGATAGATATATGAAGATATTATTTACTAGATAATTAAGATAATTATAATTCATTATTAATTTGTTCTGTACTTGCTTTGTATTATTTTTAATACAAATCGTATACATTATTTATGTATTATTATTTATTAGTGAAATGTCAAGATTTCGACTTATTTAATTTCTAAATGAAAATTAATTTTGATTATTTTTAATTAATAATCTAAATAAATAAAATAACTTAAATGTTAGGTAATTGATTAAAAATTAAAAATTACTTAAGTAATTAATTTTCTGTGATTGAAAAGTGATCAGTTCTGTATATAGTGACGTATAAAATTAGTACAAGTTGTGGGACGGTCAGGGTATATGTTATTTCTTTCATTTAAAACAGTTCCAACTGGCAAGTGACTTGCTGAAATTATAAAAGTCAACCGAAATATTATGCACCAACAAGTATTTATTAAATATTTGTTGTACTCATGTTTGAGAATAATATACTTCAACTAAAATTATATTTCTATACTTTGAGAGTTTTATTATTATGTATGGCGTACTATACTTACTATTTTTCTGCACATTATTGGTCGATGACAGTTTGCAAACGTAATTATTATGTTTTGTTATGTTTTAATTATTGTTATTATTTTACTTAATTTTTTTTCTTTGAGATTCGTTTTATTATACACATTGGCTAACATGGTTATAATTAGTAATAACTAGGGCCCGGGATCCAATGCAAAATGCATCTTTTTTTGAATGACCTTAGACAATGCTTTCCAAGTACATAATTTACTATATGTAACAGCAGTAGCACCGAATGAATTCGAAACTGCCAGTTCAAATAATTAGATTTACCCACTCACCCTTTCCAATTTACCACCTATTCAAATACCAAAACATTTTTTTTTAAACATCTTTAATAATTAATGATGTTATATAATATTTAATTTTGTAAATATACCATTTTAAATAGAAAATACATGTCAAGTAATATATAAAATAAATAATTAAAATTTTTTAATAATTTTTTATATTTTTTTATTAACATTCAAATTTTCTAGGCAGTTCAATTGAACTACTCGGAGTATGTGTTTGACGCCACTTTAGTGTTTATGTTTTTTTTTTTTGTTGCATTTTTCAATGTTTTTTCATTTTAAGATTTTTTTTATTATTTTTCGATCATTTTAGTTGATTTAATATACTTTAATATTTGTACAGTATACCAGTATATTATATAGTATTTTTTCATACTACAAATTTCAAATGCAAAGAACATTTTTTTTAAAGTCTCTTCTATCATTTTGAAGTTTAAATTTATGTGCTCAACTCTTCCTTTAACAATTCAACCAATACTGATAGGTTAAAAACTTAGATAGAAGTTGCAGTATACTGTTGTGAATATTTTAATTTTATTAAAACAGTAATTAATGAATTTGAAGAAAACAATGTCATAGTAATAAAAAAGCGTAACATTTACGACAGTCAAAGAAATGTAATCAAATTTAATGTTTATAAAAGCAAATCATGGAAATATACCAAGCTGTAAAATTTCTAAAGTCATATTTTTAGCTGAGAAAATTGGTGTCGTAAATGATACCAAAACTTGTGTTTCAAATAATACTTGTAATTAGGAAAAAGCAATTAATAAAAAAATTGTGGTTATACTAAATATAAACAATTTTAAACATTACAAAAGGCCTAAATATAAACCTATAAACCTTTCTAACAAATATATCAGGAGATTTAACACTAGACGATATTTGTCACTTCAAATATGCTCCTCAGTCAATACCATAGTCGCCGGTCACAAATCAATATTTTCAATTTTCCGTTTTTTTTTTTTTTTAATAAAATTATAAATAATTTAATAATTTATTAGTATTTATCAGTCGAAAATTTTTACCGCAATTAGTTTTAAAATTGCATTTGTATTAGTTGATTGATTATTAATTTCAATTTAACTTGAATGTTATTTTTGTGTACATTTTAACTCGGACATTAGACTAGGTCATGGCTTGGTTGACCTAAGCTGTTGGGTACGCAGCGAGAATTAGCAATTTTATTAAATTTCGTCTGTAGTATAATTGACGCAAAAACAATAAAATCTATTTTTTATTTCTGAGATGAGTGAACATTTCAATTTTCATATTTTCTCCAAGCATTGATTTATTATTCAAATTAACCAGTATTATGGAATACATAAATATTAGATTAATATACCGAAGAATAATTACATTTTGTGATAAACACTATTTTTTTTAACAACACTTAAAATTATAGTGCAAAATATTGCTTATTAACGTGAAATAAATGAAGATTTTATTCCATTTTCATAAATAGTTATGGTTGAGCTAGTGGTAGTTTTTATATCTTGGAAGTATCAAGCACTATAATTTGAGATTACAGAGGAAACTAAGAATTTTCATAAATCTGGATATTTTAAAAACCCATAAGAAAAAAGTGATTTTAATTTCCTTCATTGAGTCCTATTTACTAGTCTTAATTTTTATATTTAGTAATGCGTATTATTGATTTTTATTCCTTGTCATACATTTTTATTAATAATACATACAAAATATATAGTTACAAAAAATTAAAAAAAATTAAAAAATTAAAAAAAAAAAAAACTAAATTTTCTTAATCATAATTATAAACATATTGGTATGTTAAAATACTTTGAAATAGGCTGTATGTACATTAATGCTCATATAATAGTTACACAAGTCAACTAATCATCTAGTAGCCATAGTCTTGTTGGCATATGGCTAAAAGCATCATTCATAATCTGTTTGAATATAATCGAAAGATTTTCACCGATATTTTCCTTTAGGTCGTTTACTACTTCTAACGCGTTTTGGTTTAAAAAGGTGTTGACAGTCCGTCCTACGAAATAATAAAAATATGGTAAATAAAAAGTAAATGTTGAATATTATAATTAAAATATTAAAATATTAATATTTTATATGTTTTATAATTACCTAACACTTTGTTGCCATTGAATAAATTGTCTAAGTTTACACGCATGGCTGCCAAGTTAAAGTCCACTTTCATACTGTTGGCCATCATAACTGTTTCATTCATATACTTGGGGAAATATATTTTTGTCTGTACGTGTGTTGTTACATTTTCTGGCAATTAGACAAAGATAATACAATATAAAAATATTATTATTTATGTTTGGTTAAGAACACTCACTTAAGTACAGTTTAGCATCACCTACTCCAACCAGTGGCAGTAATAATAAATTTCCTTTAAGGTCATACTTTGATTCAACTTTGATTATTGGTATGAAAAGTCCGATATCTAGACGATTTTTAACTAAATCTAACCTAAAAATATAATTGTGTATTATTATGTAAGTAGGATCAAATAAATATGTTGCTAATGAGCGAAAAAAAATTAAACAAAACAAAAAAACGTTTGTGTTTAAAAATATTATTTAGGTGATTTTCACAAATATCAGAAGCTTCTAAGTTAAAAAAAAAAAATACTTAATAGTTATTTTTTTTATTATAAAGTTAGACAATATTTTTAGAATGTGATAAGAACATTTTTTAAATAGACAATGAGTTAATGACATTAAATTCCATGATATTAATATATTCGTTCTCGAGGATTAACTAAAACCCAAACAAAATTGTGTTTATTCAAGTAGTATTATAATAATTTTAAATAATTTTTTATAAATTGAAGAACTGAAGCTATTTTGAGTTTTATAATTTATTTTGGGGTGGTCAAATTGCTTTTGGGTTGGAAAAAAGTAAAGATCGAACTGCATTCGGGTAAAATATAGATAGTGGTCAAACTGCACTTGTTCAAAAAAGAGGTTAAAACTTTGTCGGTTTTTACTATGAACGTTCACAGGTACGTGCATACAAATCGTTGTAACCGTGTTGTCTAACATAGCTGATAATTTTTCTTTTACAAGACTTATATACAGTGCCGGATTAAACATTTGTGGGCCCCTAGGCAATTAAAATTTTGGGTTCTACAAAATTATTTTTTACGTACATCTTTAACATTACTGTCCAATAATTAAAATTAACAGTTTTAAAACTAACCGACTATTATTAATAAATAAAATTATATTTATTATATTTTTAAATTTGCAAGAAAAATTAATTAATTATTATATTATTTCTATTTTTTTCGAAATAATTTAATTATTATTACTGCATATAACACTTACAAATTAATATATATTATATTTCATTATGATTTTTGTCCTGTTAATTCGTAAATAGTATACAAATATTATTAAATATGAAAAAAAATATGGTTTTCCGTTTTCACGGGGCCCCTTAAATGAGTGAGGCCCTAAGGCGGGCGTCTCCTCCACCTAATGGATAATCCGGCATTGTTTGTATACGAAAAATGTTATATTTTCACTATTCACGGATTATAATACCGTTTTTAAAAAAATGTTAATAATATTACCAATCTTACGTTAACGAATGCTATGGCACAATCACAAATAGTATGACTGAAATGAGTTGAAAATTATTGTAATAATGATAATAATAATATTTAACGCTTTAATTTATTATATTATATATTATTTAATAAATTAATTTTAAGATTTTAAAAAATGATATTTATAAAATATATTAACAAAATGATATGTATAAAAAAATAATTTTTAACCACGCCAATAATTAAATCATTTTTAGTCCTAAACCGGTAACTGGAAAAGGAAATAAGGGAAATTAAATTCGACCATACCCATTTATTTTAGATGAAATTTCTTAATATTTTTAATATATTTTCTTGTTAGTATAGAGATATTCAATTATTTTATAAATTATTATCTTCATTTATAATATACCTTTTAAAGTTATAAAACTAACATACTTGGTATATAACGCAGTTGTATTACTTGGTCCATGAACAATAAGATTTGTAAATGCTCCGGATAATGTTACAGCACCTTGGCCTTTAGTTAATGCAACTCTGTCAATATGCATTGGTTCGAACGGCCTAGTTCCGATTTCCGGTATACCTAGTTTAATAGATTTTTTACAAATTTAAAGATTTAGTTAAATGTTTTACTCTCTTTTTGTTAATTACCTTTAGCCAAATAGGGAAACATGTTCTGGAAAGTCATACGAAAGCATTCGTTCAAATTCGGGTCTTTCTTTCTGCAAGCGTTTAACCAAATAGCTATAAACATTGAAAATATATTATGGCATTTAATTACACTATATTAAATAATTAAGTCATAATAATTCAAAAGGTATTCGTAAGTAAAATGTATTTGAAACAACTTCAAATATAATTCGAGTCATTATGAGTTTCGAGTTATCGTGATTATACTGTAATTGTACCAATAGAGTTATTAATATTTATTTGTTTATGTACGTATTCATATTGAATCATAATTGGATTGTGTTATTGATTAGTGGATAGATTCATTGATGAAAATAATTTAAATTCAAGACGTGCAAATGTAATTTATGAAAATTTTGGTAGCATGTATATTTAACATAAATAAAAAATATATGACATACATTTCAGTACATTCATCTTGTTACATCTTGATATAAGTATTTATACAATTTAAAACTAATTTGCATTCATATAATAATATTAACTAAGCATAACAGTCATTTTCACATAAAAATAAGCCTTTTGGAACAAGTCTGTCACACAATCTTATTATGTAGTATTTAATCCCTTGTATAGTATTTACTGTTTATAATGTTCATTCGAATAAGTTTAAAATGATTAAAACAATTTAAAACATAAAAAATTTGAATAAATCATTAATTTAATTTTTGAAAGCATTTTATTTGTGTTGATATGTACCTCCAATTACAGATACAGCAGCTTATTTTTAAATTAACTTGTTTTATAACGAATATGAATTTTAAAGTGTTTCATGACCGATCGAAACATGAAAAAAAACACCGAATATTCAAATACTTTGAATATATTTTTTATTTTCGATAATATGTTTTTGTAATGTTTGAATTTATGATTTTGCTAACATTTGGAATTATACATATATGCAATATATACGTATCTGCATTCATTAATAAAGTAAAAATGTTCATATATATAGTGACTTACATGTCCATTAAAAATGACTTTTATAGGTATGTATGTGGTTATTATGTTTGTTCAGACTTTAATACTTTATCACAAGTTACGAATAAAATACAATGTAACATATAATAATACTCATGTTCTATACAATACACAGTTCAAATATATACTTATATGTATGTATGTATAATATACCTACTAATGTGAACATCAAGAATTACGAAGGATTTTCGTTATACAGTGATAAAAACCGTTTATACACGGGAATTTCATAAAGAAAACATATTTTCAATATAACATCCATGGGCATATCTGCGATGAAATATTATATACATAAAATATACGTATATTATTATTTATTATTATACTGCTGTTGTAATAACTATGGTAATTACCTTATTAATAAGTAATTATAGTTCGTTCCGTTTCTTCTGAAATTGTTTATTTTTTTATTTGATACAAGCTGACCACACACGTATTTTTATGCTATATATACTCTATAGTACACGCACATAATTTAAATATATAGGTATAAATTTATATGTCGATATACGTATATTTATCGGTATTGTATAGTTTTTACATTTTTATATAAACAATAGCAACCCGCTATCTGAAACCAAGGGCGGATCCAGCACTTACTTACGGTCGGGATACTTTAAAGGAGAAATTATATAATATAGCTGATCATGCGTATGTAAAGGTGTCTTGGGAGGAGGCTTTAACTCCTTCAAAAATTATGTAATCATATTGCACTAAAACTGTCAATATTTATTTTTATAATCTATTATTTAGTTCTTCTATATACAATTTATTTTGATTTCTAACGGAGATGGCACTTGCTCCCATTACACATGTCCCTGGAACCATCATCGTCCGAAACACTGCTTAATGGCATATGCAGGTGGCGGGTGTATAGCCAATTTTTTTAAAAAAAAGATATAGATTAATACGTACTGCGTATGTATATAATTTTGCGTGTGTATCTTATATGTATATTTAAAATATAATAATATAAGTATATAGGCTAAGTTTATTGTAATAGATGTGTATATGATTTTTAAAAATACTTAATTATACAAATATAAATACATTTAAATTCGTGGCATTGTTGAACGAGTGCTACCTACTAAATCATACACGTTGTGTGGTTATTTGCTTTCACTGCAGGAAACCGCGATGTACGTGTGTAAGTAACGCGAGAGGAGAAAAATACACACATTCAAACGAGATGTATGGTGTGTGAGTTTGTAAGAGAGCGGGAGAGTAAAGGAATAGGAAATTATCATTTTTTTTTTTTTATAGACGTTTTGAACTATCACTTTCATTATGAAGGTGCTTACTTAATGGGTCTATAGGTCGATCTCTGTGTACCAAAAGCAGGTTCTGTGGCTTGAAGGCAATATTTTATAATAATAAACAAACAACTATGTACTACATAATAGGTACGTACAGCATACATGAGCCAACGATCTGCCGGTTTGCGAAAAAAAAAGAGCCACCGATGTCCTTACATAATATTCTCGATACGGGATATATATTATATTGATAGGTATTATAAATTATAAGTTATATACGCATATAATATATATAGATGTATATTTGCGGTTATCGAAATCTCTCTCCACTGTTAAATTTAGTTTTGTATAATTTGACGATAAAAATACATACATAACGCGTGCATAACGCGACGTATGTTTGAGAATTCGAAGTCATTTGTGCGAGTTACATAAAATGTGTAGATACAAAAAGTACAAAATAAACTAATTATAATTGAAAAAAAAATAGTAACGACATAACTCATCAGTAAATGAACGTACAATTGTTGAGAGGAATTTTATTTTCACCGGAACTTAGGGAGGAGGGATTGAAAAATCGAAATGTGCCCTACTTAATCATGTAATAATATACATCATAGGTAACACTTATAATACAGCTGTGTGCGATAATCTGTTGCCACCTCGTATTGTATTCGTATATAAATGTAATTGTATGCATATGTATAAATATATCGTTTTTGACCTGTTTAGGAAGTAAATTCGTGCACAGAATGTTTAAAGGATAAACGTCGGGGACGGTCACGTGGGGTTGTTGCGAAACACGTTGAGTTACGTCGATCGGCACGGGTATCAGAGGCCACGAATACCGTCACACACACATACTCGACACACACACACACACACACACACACACACACACACACACACCCTGTAATGAATATATAAAATACGTGGGTGGTGTTGACTACTGGACGTGATGAACCCTATTTTGCAATTATTTTACGTACCTGCAGCGCTCGCGATAGTATTCGATTTATTCATTGCGATTGATCTGACAGATGTACGTGTCCTGAACTCCAACAAGGATACTTAATAAACATATTATTATTGCTAATTTCGTGATACATTTTAATGTCTTTATATGTCGCCTGTATGATATTCTTTCACAACTTGAGACAATGATAGTCCAAAAAATATTTCGAACTAAGACAGACTATAAAATACCATGTCGTAAGTACGACATCGCAATTTTCGACCAGGTCATTGACGAGTGTGTGGTAGCTAGAAACTAATTTGTTTGGATTTCGATGAATAAAATATGTACTATAATTCGCAGAGGATTTCGTTACTTCGATTTTATATTGTTCAAAAAACTAAAAAAACTAACTTATAAACCGTATAGAACAACCTAAACACGCGCTTACAATTACGTACGAATACAAAAAAAATTAAATTGTTACTCCTCTAATTCGACATGTAAATTCTAAAAAAAAAAAAAAACCCCGATGGAAAAGCACGCTATTTCAACGGTGTTCGTATATAATAACAGTAGGTCTATATTATATCCTTACGAGTGGTCTGGAGTGGCGGTATGGTGTCTTGTATAATCGGCTTTTCGTTACTTATGGCTCCGATCATCACTATGCATCCGACGAGGGCTGAACCGCAAAAGACAATTGCTGTGGGGTGTATCATTCTTGGGCAGTTCACTGTACGCGTTGCAGATCAATATATTGTTGTTTAATTGTAACGTATTGGCGTTATTATAGTATTAGTGCGTGAGGCGATCGCGATTCAAATTTATCTCTCTCTTTAATTTCGATTTATTTTTTGCACGCTGAAGCCCGGCGTTGCGTCTACGGTGTGTACACGTTTATCAACGGCTGCTGGTGACGGACAAAATACAAGGAAATCGTACGGAATATCTTCCAAAAGTCAATCCGCTAAAAAGAAATAAAAACGGACTGAACTCGCGTTACAGATGACGGACACGCGGAACGTTGGCGTAATACTTGCGACCGGCGTAATATCGTAAGCGCCGAAGAAGACTAGTTTGAACGTGGTCGACAGAGAAAGTTTTTATCCGTCAGCCGTCTCCGCGTTGGGTACGTTTGATTGGTCTATCGCCGTTATGTTATGTTTATTTATTATTACTATTATTTTAATACCGAAATGAAGACTGTGTGACATGGTAGTGTAACTAAAGATAATGCATTTGAGTATTTGGTTTAATGTTTTTTTTTTTTTTTTTAATTTTCTTTATTACATATATAATTGAAATTGGAAGCTTTGTAAGACACTAGTAATAATGTTACTAATAATAACTAATATTTAAGTATAAATAGGTCTATATAAAAAAAAGTAAACAGGTATAAAATAAACTCTAAATATTTACACATAATTCATGAAAAATTTTTTTCCGTGTATAATTTAAATTGGTAGTATGTCATCCACAGGATATTTGTGGTATAATTTATTGGCGAATTTTTTGAACATGTTACCAATTGTTTCTTCTAAGATAGGTTTGAACTCTAAGCTCACTGGTATCCAATTATCATTTAAAAAGTTGTTCATTTCAAGGGCTAAACAAAAAAAGATCTTATTAAACAAATGTGATAACTAAAATTAAAAAAAAATAATAATAATTGTTTAGACTTGTTGACGAGTATACTATTTATATTATTTTTTACCAAAACATAAAATAAAACGTATTTATTTATAACTATAAGATAATACGATTTAATGTAAATATTTCTTTTTTTTTATACTTAAAAGTTTTAAAATATTTTTATTTTTAACGTAATATGTGTTTATTTGAGTAATTTCATTACTATAATTATGCTTTTCTTTCAAATTTTGTAATATTTAATCAGCTATATTTTACAAATAAATACATCACGGGCTTATGAGCGTGAATATAAAAATAATTTAAATATCTTATTGACAAAAACATTTTTGGGGTTAATTATTATTTATAAGTTAAACTTTATAAGCTTCAACAGTGTAGCTTCTAAAAATTATAATGCAAATATTATTTATATGGATTGCCATCCATTTATACTATTCAATATATTGATAAAATGTTTATTCACATAAATTAATAATTCATACAATTTTAAGTCACATATTATACTGGTAAACTATTTTAAATATAAAAGTAAAACTAAATAATTTAAATTTTTTTTTAATTAATTAATTTTAATAATATTGATGTTTAAGTAAAACCATTTAGGTTATAGTATTTATATTATATTTAACATTTTCACATAGACATATGTCACATATGTCACATAATATAATATATTATATAAATGTTGTATAGACATAAATATTTAAATTTGTTAATAAGCTGTTTCAAAATGTCTATTATATACTTTAAAGTTGACAAATTTGATGTTAATGTTTTTAAGATGTTTATATATGTTGTTATAACATATATTTAATAGTCATTAGTTATAGTAATTTGTGTATTACCAAGTTCGCTGTCGCCTGGAAACAAATCACTAAAGTAAACACTTGCATGCCCGATATTAAAATCAATTGCTACTTCTCGAACATTAAAGTGTTTTTTGTTATGAAATTTAAATGTATTACATTGGACAAAGATATTTGCCTCGATATTTGCTAAAATATAAAAAAAAAAATCAATTAAAAAAAAGAATAAAAAAAATATTACTGTAATGACGTACTATAATTTCCCTCGCTTATACCAGATGCATTAATGGGTAACATAAGAATGTTACCAATGATCGAATAATTAGCCGTCATGCGTAAGTAAGGTAACTGTAATTTTATTCGAATTCTCATTTTTTCCAAATCCACTCTAATGATAAATAAAACACATTATTACATTTAAATTATCTATAAATAGCTAAGAAAAGTCAACATATTTTGAAAACCATATTGTCTGTAAAGAACGGTGATATTAAAATCCACTGAAAAATTCAAGTAACTACTATTATTATTTTTTAAGTTCCGATGAAAAAAAGTGAAAAGTCTTCGAAAAATGTTACATTCCGTCAGTACTCGTATTTCCATTTATTCAAATGTTTAACTGGTTTTTTCAATTATTTAAAAACTGTTGAAAAATTCAAAAAACAACTTTATAAAAGTAATAAATAGACAACATTTTCTATAAGAAATGATGTGTTTTTGTCGAAATTGTGTACAGTTTACATTATTTTGTGTGACTGTCTAAGATCCAAAAGAAAATCAAAACGCATGATGATAAAATCAATAAATTCAAAATCTAAAATAAAATAATTACTTTGTATTGTTATATTTTAACTTACTTGAGAGTTTTCAAAACAAATTCACTTGGCCCATATACCCGAATATTTCGATAGGTTGATTGTACACCGACACTATTAATGTTACCTTGATTCATCACAATTTCCGGTATATATAGTGGTTCACAGGAGGGAATAAATAATTCTGGAATACCTATAGTTTGCATAAAGTATAGAAATGAAGAATACATAATTTATAAATAATATTTTGATTCCAAGATGTTTTATTGGTTCCAACGAAATTACATTTTCAGTTTTTCAAATAATTGTTATGTTTTCTTGTCAACCAAATACATAAATTGCTTATAATTTATTTCACAAGTTATTAAGAATTATAAAGAATGATATTCTTAAAAGTTCATTTTAATTTCGTTTTATTTATTTTCGAACATTATCTACTTTAAGACCTGTTTTATATTATACCTGTTTCAATAAACTTGAGAGAACTTTTAGTTTTGCAGAGTAGAACTTTGTGTTGGGATCTAATGAATATATATTAATATAATTCTAATTAAGTACCTGAAATCTATAACTAATATAATATTAATTTGTTTTTAAAATAAAATGTATTCAATTTTTAAGTAATTATTGATTAAAATATACAGTGATTAATTTATTAAAGTCCTAGTTTCCACCCTCACAACGCGAATTGACAACGTGTACATTTGGTAAAACAAAAAATATGTATTCAATTTGAAATTATATTTTTTCAAATTGTTATTTTAATTTTTTTTTTTGGGAATTTGACATATTTGTATTTTTAATATTTTTACCTAAAATATTTTTAAATCTATAACTAATTGCATTGATTAAATAATATTTAATATCTAACTTACTAAGTTAATAGTAATACATTTTTAGCAATAGTATTTATATTTAAAATTAAAAAACTAATGATTTACCTTTTGCTAGGTATGGTCTTAGATCTTCGATAGCTTCTTTTATACAATTGTTTAAATCTGGATCACTCCGATGACATTTTCGTAATAAAGCTGAAAAATTGTTACCAAACTATTATTATTAAATACATATTATAAATAATTGATTTGAACTTACGAAGTTTTTCGAGATGTGTATGGTTGTGTAAATCATTTTCAGAACGGATGTTAGTTGTAAAAAGTATAAGTGCCAAAAAACATAAGTTATAATTACTGTTGGCCATTTTTTTGCTTTAGAAATATGTAATGGTTTTCAAACACTAAGCAAGAAAGCAGACACTAAAATAATCATGTGCAAAATATTAGGTATGCATTAAAACTAAACGTGTGGTAAAATGTTTTGTACGCAAAAAATATTGTGTACAAAACAATTTCAGTGTTCCGCGTTCACAGAAGTGTAGTAATAAATGAAGTACATGTACATGATTTATAATTGTTGTTTATATTTATTATAGGTTTTAAGTTCCTTGTTGTTAACTGGACCATATACGAGTATGTTATTATGGAACTAAAAAAAAAACAATTTTCTAAGTAAATATACTTTTACCAAATGTTGGTAACAGTAAATTTATATAAATATTAAGGGTAAAATTATTAAAAAGACATGAGAAAACTTTAGAAAAACCTATTCAAATGTTTTATGTCCAAAACACCAAGTGTAAATGATAAGCAATTTTTTTAAATCTCCATTCGAATATATAATTACTATAAATTGTTGAAAATTAAAGTTTTAATAAAGAATTATTCAAAGTAAGTTTAAAGGTAGAAAATACATATATATGTATTGTTCAATGTTTTTGTAATAGTTTTTTAATAACACATAGTTACTTTAATAATAATTAGACAATATTAATCACCACAGAATAAATAGCACTATGATATAAACTTAAATACTAATGATGGGACACGTTCATAATTGTCTCATTTAATTTAACTCCATACGAGTTAGCGGTGCCATGTCTAGCATAATTATCACCCAGTGCCAAGAATCATTTTGAGCGCCGTCACTCTTTCTACCAAATATTTTTATACCTATAAGTTATAAAGAGACTACATAAAAACAGGGAATTTTATGTAATTACTTATTTTGTATTTATTCAATTAATAAAAGAAATAATCAATAATTTAAGAACAATATAAGTAATACAACTCAAACTGTATAGGTAAAACAAAACATATAGATAATAACCTATCATACTAAATCGGTATAATTTATTTAAAAATCAAATGTATTCAATTGCACAAAAAATAACTTACCTTTAAATCATTGCCGATGAAAAATTATTAGGTATCTATGCAATTTCTACGTTCATGAACTATAATATGAACACTATCATAGATAGGTTCAAAATAAAATCGTACAATTTACTTCGACATTCGTTTATGTTATTAAAGTTATTAAATTAATTACATCAAGTGACAATAATAATTGAGTATAAATGGTATATGATCATTGAGTTGTTATTGACGATGTTGTCATTTCGGGGAAAAAAATAAATACCAGTACTAAAAACAAACTAGCAACACTACCGATCAAGTAAATTATATCGACCACGCGAAGTGGTCGATATAATAAACCATGGCGTTGAACGTGTTAAAAATTATGAATTAAATAATATGGTTAATTTTCAGGAAAATTACTTAGATTATGAAAAAGTTTTTGACACCCCCAGTGATCATAGAGCCCGGTGCACCCACAACTCTCACACCCCCTTAGGAACGACCCTGCGAGCTAGTATTGTTTTGTCGTTTTTTATCTGATACTAGAATTCACCATTTAATTTCCACGATTTATCTTGGGAAATTCTATTTACGTGAAATTGGTTAAAATGTTGCTAAAATCTAATGTACATAATATATATATATTTAAATACAGTTATTAGAATTGTGAATTTAAATTAATTAAATTTAATTGAAAAAAAAAATAAAAAAAAATAGTGAGATATGAGACCGCTTGTCCTTCGTTAATTCATCATACTAGTCTCATTATTTGTATAAAATTGAAAGTGATAATAAATCATCAGTATTCATCGCATAAAATAAGAATTCTAAATGAAGGTCTACACTATACATATACATTTGTAGTATACTAAATATCTTATTTTATATAATTAGAACTAAAATATATTACGTGTTCAAAAAATGAGGTATGTTGGTTAGTTAAACTTGTCTTGGAATACTAAATTAGATTCTCATTTTATCTAAATTTTTTTTGATAAAAACTACACTTAAAAGACTGTCGTTGTTCGTGAAAATAATCAAATATGCCATATTTCAAATTTAATATATTAAAATATACCATACTAAATCTTTTGAATTTTTTTGATTATACAATTTGGAATTAGGCTATTGTATCAAATGTTTAATCAATAAAAATTGTTCATATTATACTATGCACAATATGACAGCGATGAAAAATTATTATACAATAATTATTATTTAATATTTTATCTAAAATTGTAACTCAAAAGTTTCATGCAATATTGATTATATTTGAAGTTTAGGAGTAGGTAACTTATTCGTACATCTCTTAGGTATTTAAAAAAAATTTGTTTTTTAATACAAAATACTAGGTGTGATTTATTTAGCTAATAGTCAAATTATTGATTAATATTGAGCTGTTTGCTAAATATAATAAACATAAAATAATATAATATGAAATGTAGAAAAACTATAATATTTTATTTTATAATAACATTTTGTGTCCATGCTCTAGAGATTCCAAATTTATTAATTATTATTTGAAATATCACAATATAGGGATAATTAACATCATAATCTTGGACATTACATGTAATTATATATTTTCATATTGTCGAAAATTGATTTAGTTTTAAAGGAACAATTGTTTTGGTTCTATTAAAAAAGGTTATACATTTTAAATCGAAACCTATTCTCAAAAAAGTTTAATGAGAGATAGACAAAACTTAGTAAAACTATAAGACTACATTTCCGGAACATAATATGAAGTATTTAAACAGTGACGGATTTAGCGTTTTAGCGCCCCTAGGCTTAATCACTCTGCCCCCCCCCCCCATCACTCTACTAAGGAACCAACAATATTTGGTCTAAACCCTTCTCTTCAAATTTTATTCAATTTTTTTTATCAAAAAAACATATAAAATATTAAATCTTTAAAATTGAAAACTTCTAAAAATAAAATATTTCATGTGTATTGATTTACTTTAGATACCATTATTACCAGTACAAATAAACAACGCTTATACAGCTACATAACGGAAATATAAATAGTCAAATATGAAAATACCTATACTCAGATAGCCGGATGTTCCCAATAAGTAAATAGGTACTAATAAGTTATTAATAATGACTATAAAATAGTAACTAACTGTAATTATTTTATTACAAATGAAATATTTTCAAATTGTAATAATAATTGTAATATTCTTTCTATAGCTTAGAGGTACACATCATACAATGTACATATTAATATATTATTATAACTTTTTAAAATTATTTTTATTCATATTTATATGACAAATATAAAAAAAAATATTAAAATAAATATACCTAATAAGTCAATAATAACACTTAATTCTATAAAAAAAAAGCCGCCCTAGGCTATAAGCCTTTTAGCCTGCCGCCTAATCCGCCACTGTATTTATAGTATTTATAAACAACATCAAAATATTTCTATTTTGTGTTGAACATTATAATTTATAATTTATTGACTATTGTAATTGGCGCATATTTGTATTATCGGTCAATTTTAGTATTTCGAGAACAATTTTTTTAGCATTTCGTATAAAATCATAATAAAAGAAAAATTCACTAACTAAAAATACAAAATCACATATATAAGAATGTCAAATAAATTATCAACAGACTTTGTATCTAAATCCTCGTTCTGATAATTATATAAATTTGTTTTAAATTTGAAATCAAAATTAATAATATTCAAAATGCAACACTGAGTATAAGACGATGCTTTTACTTTATTATTATTAATTTTTTTCAAAAATAATAAGGTTTTCAAATGTATAGTCAATATAATGCGTTTATGCGTCTATACATTTTTATGATTTAATAATTAACAAAACAACTATAATTTATTCGTTAATTTACTGACAATAATCTAGAACCATCTAGAGTCTATAGTAAAGGACAGTTGTTCTCAAATTGGAGTAATTCCCCTGGAGTGAATTTAGATACTATACGAGGAGATTATAGTGATGATGAAATAACAAGAATTTTGTCGTTAAAATAAATTTACCATTCTACAGTCATTAAAATTGAAAACCAATTAATTTTCGGACGGTCACCTATCGATAACAGTTTTACAAATATTTGATCATGATTAGTCTTTTTGCAGGTTACCCCGAATCCAATTCGGATGTAAAAATAACATGCATTGCGCATTGTCAAAAATATCCTCATGGATTTTGGATTTGGTAAAAAAACAATCCCAAATTTCTTAATATATTTTTTTTTAATTATAATATTTAGTATAAAAATGTATAAAATTGTATTCAAATACGTAAAAAAATAATATTAATAAGTTGATTTATATTTTGTTTTTAAAATTATATGTCATTATGATTATAATATATATTATACTTAGTTATTTTCTATCACTAAAACAAAAATAAGGTAATTTTTCCTTGTTTGATAGACTCTGTGTTAGTAGATCAAAAACAATATCAAATTGCTTATGGTCTAAATTGTTATTCAATTTACTTAGGTCTCATACACTATATGTAGAATAAATACTAATTATAAATTAATATCTATGTTAGTATTTTACATGGTATGTTTATTCGATTAATGTATACAATTTTTGAACATTAAAATATGAAAAATTATACAAACAAATATTCACTTGATAGATAATTACATAACTAACACTATCGGTAATAAAAAGGTATTTTGTATATCATGATTTGTTCGAAAATATTGTGTGAAAATAATAATTTGTTGGTAGAAGATAAGCCATAAGACATGATAAAATGCTGCCTGTTTTTTAACTATAGTACATAGGAATGCGATTTTCCCATTTTCACCCAGATCTATCATAAGCTAAAAAAAATTACTTTGAAATGTCGTTTAATTGTTGTATACGAGTAGTATATAAAAATTGGATACAATTAAAAATTAAACGATTCGCGATAATTACTTTGAATATTTTAAATGTTGAAATTCAATGGAAACATTTTTCATAATAATTTGAACTATTGGATACTATACTAAATTTTAGGAATTTAAACTATTTTAAGTCAAGCCTAGTTATCATTAAAAAAATAAAAAATATAATTTAGTTAATTTTGCTCCGCTAAACATAAATGTTAAAATTATAAACTATCAACTGTCTATTTACCGATGTACCAAAATTGAGTAAATTATTTTTACGTTTATAAAAATGTCATTACAAGTACCTACTTAGTTGTACAAATAATTGTCATCAGTTGTATTATAACTGAACAAAGTTGGGTTGTAATATTACGGAAAATAACGCATCACTGTAACTCCGTTACTTATATACTGATACGTTACGTAATTCCATTACAATTTTCAATTTTTAACTGTGCAACAAAAAATGTAATGGAAATAATTTTACATAATGTTAGCAACATTTTATTAATTGTTATCATTCATTGTTATTTGTCAGTTGTTCAATAGTTTTTAATATTGTTATTGTACTCAATGTATGGGAAGCCCAGAATAGCGCGTACCGAATTAGCGACACTGCATCGGAATCCCGCTTAGGCTAAGAATGGTTCTTAGTAGGAAAAATTGTTTGTGGAATCCATGACGTCCTAACCCATGACACAATGATGACAATGATGACAAGGATATCAATTTTGTTTTTTTTTTAATTTGAATTTAATATTAATTTTGGTATTTTAAAGTTTTAAGTTAATTTCATTATGTTTTCCCGTCAAGTTTCCAAGACAACGGTTTTTTCTATTTCAGTTTTCAATCAGCATAAAATGTTATTTCTTAAATTCTTAAATTTTAAATTTTATTATTTTAAATTAATTCTTGATTTTAATTTAAGAAATAAACATAAGGATATAAGAAAAATTAAGTTGTTAAACGTAACTTGTACACGTGTCATTGTTTTAGTGAACATTTTGATTTTAAAAAGACATTAATTCAACATATCAAAAGCCATTTGATGAAAAATGTACATCATCAGTCATAATGACTCCACACGTCAATGTGTAGATTAATAGCTCATTTACAGAGTATAAGTAATGTAAATTTTGAGTCTAATGTTTAAAATTATTTTTTTTTTATTTAGAAGAAAAATTTATTATCTATACAAAAAAAAAATTACAATAATAGAAATAACATAATCTCTACATTATTTTCGCTTCAGTCTACGTGACGGGTTTTACGGTAGAATGATGTTAATTTGCACAGATTTTTCGTTGTTTATCTTGATTGATGATGTGTACAAGTTACGTTTAACAACTTTAGCTTTTTTTTTATATCCTTATACATATTTCTTAAGAAAAAATTAAAATTAATTAAAATTTTTTTTTCAATTTACAAATAATAACATAATAAAACATATTATTTTCTTTTTTTTTTCATTAGGAACATCATTTTTAAAATTAATTTTGCTAAAATATTTTGCTACCCCTAAGACTTGACGCCCCCGGGTATGAGCTTACTCGTGCCCCCCCTTAAATACGGGCCTGTCTTGCAAACTTAACAGAAAAACATAATGAAATAAACTCAAAACTTAAAAAAACACTAAAACTAATTTTAAATAAGAATTTTCGAATTTCAAAAATAAATAACCAAAAATTGATATCCTCGTCATTATTGTTATCATAGTGTCATGGGCAATGACGTCATGGATTCTACAACAAGTGTTTCCTGTTAAAATCCATTCGACTTTGGCTAGGTTCACACTGTACACGCGTATCAGTAAATCCTGCGTAAAATCTACGGGTTTCTTATACACTGTTCACATGATGCGCGTGACATCGCGAATTGAAATACATACTGTTGTTACGGATCGTTCATTTGGCACACGCGTTTATGATGAAACATGGTCCGTTGTGGAATTCATATTATTATATTAAAATATATTATTGCGATAATTATGTTTTATTATTATAATTTATAAATTTATAATAGAAGAAATTATATTTTTTATAGTAGTTATTCTATTTTAACTCAGCTCAACCCAAATCATACTACTTAGTCGAATTTCTCTATATTGTTTATTATTTTTACACCGAAAAAATGAATATAGAAATAAATTTATTGGTGAAATTATTTTTCTTATGATGAAATACAAATACAAATAACTTCAGCTTGTTCATTTGCTTCCAGGTCGTTTTTAAGTATATCCGACAGGTATTGATCGATTGTTTATATTGCACAATAATTAACCCTATAATAGAGTAGACTAAAACAGTCTACGTATATAAAATATGATTTACATATTATACGTACCGGTGTGCCGCGAATACTTTGTTGGAAATGAAGTGTGCCTGTATTGTTAATATGGTTAAAAACTACTAGGTACCTAGTCTAGAATATCGCATAATATGTTATTATTTAATTATTTATTATTGTTTATTATAGTATATTATGTTATACTATATTATATTTTATTATATTATAATTATATTATATTACACATTGATATAATATATCAATACTTGACAGACTATAATAATAATTATAATTTATTATTCAAATATATTTTATACTAAATATATTTTTTAGTAAATATTATGATTTAAAACTATTTTAACTACTTAGAACTAAATTTATAATTATTTAAATAAAGGTACATCGGTATGCAAGTACAAACATACTGGCAAAATGTTCGCTTAGTGAGCCAACATTTTTATGTGGATTATCGACAAACAAATTGGTTTGGAAACACATCTACAATATATTACATTTACAAACGCTTTTTAATTTTTTGTTTGGTGTAGACGTTGCTTAACACAACAAAATATAACTAGACATTGGTGAACAACATATTACAATTGTATAAAACCATAAACGAATTCTATAAAATTTCGATTGATAATAATTAACAATAGATTATAAAAATTACATCAAATACAATTACCTCTGGTTATCGTTAACTGCGTCACAACTCACAATTAATTTCTTTAGATTTGCGCATTGTGTAACACGCATTTATCATATTGTCATTTTTATTATTTAGTTTTACGTTGTATTTATAAATTTTAAAATAAGTCGTGAAATTGTATTAAACATTCCTTGGGTCCCTTAAATTTTATGCGAGTAGGACAATGAAAAAATTATTACGTTAAATGTAAGTTATATGTTGGCTATTCAAAACTATTATCAACATTCAAAATCAATTCATTAAATTTAAAAAATCACTTTACACTTAATGGTATTATTTTTATTTTTTTATTTTTTTTTTTATAACATTTGATCTTAAGTTATTTTATTTTTTCAATTGTAACTTGAAAGGAATGTAATTACTTTTTTTTATTGAAAAGTAAAGTAATTTCATTAAAATTTTATTTGAGTAACGTAAAATGTAATTTCATTACATTTAGTATTAGTTAACGAGTAAAGTAAATTATTACTTTTTTAAAGTAACTAACCTAACACTGTAAATACACTATCCAACACAAATTATGGTACGCACTGTAATGGACTTACACAATTCTTCCAACTAAATAACAATAGTTTTAATTATATAAGTATTACATTTTCTTTTTTTTTTTTTGGAAAATCTGAGGTTTAGTATCGTCAAAAATTATTGTTTTTATAATTTTTGTTAACTTGTGTTTTTAATTGCTGTGTTTTCATACTTATTCCTAGGGCGTCAAATAGATAACGACTTAAAAACTGTCAATTATAATGTGCTTATTAACTTACAATTTATAACTTATGACCATGACAATGGCTATCATGATTCATAATTAACATCTAGTGAATTTTACTTACTTTGTAACTTTTGTAGAATTGACATGATTATATTCAAGAAGAATATCTAATGACCAAACACAAGGTTATTACCGATGTCTGATCATATATATAAAGCAAAACATTACTTAAAATATTCCCCATTTATAAATCAGCCATAAAAAAAAGAGATTTGAATCATCTAGTTTAATGTTGTAGTTCGAAATGATATTTAAATCAATAGTACTCGTTTTGAGCATAATTAGTATTAATGAAATCTCTAGCCGGTCATTGCGTAAGTAATACACTAATTATAATTTTAAATCCTAAATTTCGAATTTTAAAATATTATTTGCATTAGCATCTTACATCAAACCTTGTAAACGAAATGACCCAAACATTAACGAATGTTTAAAGAAGATGCTAGAAAATATCCGACCGTATACCGGTAAAGGAATACCAGAAATGCACATATTACCATTAGATCCAATTAAAATACCAGCTGTGACTTTAAATCAAGGTTCCGATTCAGTTAATTTTGCTGCCTTATTCACTGACTTGAAAGGATATGGCGTAAAAAGTTATCAAGTTCAAAAAATCAAGTAAGTCATCATAGTAATAAAAATGAAAATAATTGTAATAATATTCTAATAGTAATACAAATGTACAAATTATTAAATTGTACATTTCTACCAATTATGTGGATATTTAAAATAATAGTGATTTGTGCATGTATGTAGATGTTTATTGTTTAATAGAATACACGAATAAACAAAAACTTGTTTTTAGTTTTAATAACGAAATTATTTCATAATTAGTTTTATAATAAATATGTTAGATCTTAATTTGCATGATTGCACTGTTTACGAGCTGAATGGCGTACATTACAATAAAAATAACTATAATAAATATTAATAAATAATAATTATAGGTAACAACAAAAAAAAAAAAACTTTGATATTTATTTTTTTGATCAATCAATAAAAATTGGTGTATAAATGTATGTATAATATTTAATTAGTAGCGTCTCTAAACCCTTTTATAGAGTGAACGAATCTCATATATGTAATCATATTTATGTATTTTTCTAGTGTTATATAAATAATAAGTAACAACAATTTAAATAAAAAAAGCTTTGTGGTGTTACTGCCCCATTTCACCCCCGAGGATGTCCCTGTATTTAATCTTATTATGAAATAAATATTATTTATTGTTAATATTAACATTAAATCCATAATAAAAACCTTAACTTAACTAAAACTTCTCTCGTATTCGTTCGTTGAACAAGAACACATATTTACCATCTAAATTATTAATTGTCAGAAAAAATCAACATTTCAATTTTCTCTAGAAATATATGTTATCAAAACTAGTATTAAAAGGCTTGTCAATACAGATGATTAAAAGTAAAAATAATATTAATTGTGTACATATAATTTTTTTTGTAGTGCGAATTTCAAAAATGAAACTTTTGAAGCAGACATATATTTGCCTTTATTAAGAATTGAATCTAATTATGAAGTCAAAGGAAACCTATTATTATTTCCAATTGAAGGAAACGGCAAGTTTGTTGGGAATTTTAGTAAGTCAAACATTATATTACTTACATAGATAGGCATGTGGTGAGCTGTATTTCAGGGGGTGCCTACAATACTTTTGGGCTTTATCTTAACAAATCGTGTAGGTATATTTAATGAATTATAATGTATAAATAATTGAATAAACATAAATTTAATATTGTGATATATTATTCCTAATAAATTCTATTTTGAATATTTTAAATATATTTTTCAAATAGCTTCAATTATTTGATTTGTAGGTAAATTGGTAGTCAATTATAGTTGTTATATTATCATAGAAAGTTTTTGTACAAACATTTTGTAATTTTATTTAAATTCTATATGATAAAGATCTATGTTCGCTGATAAGCATTTGGTTTAATTATAATGTTGATATTTAATATACAATAGAACTACAATTAAAGTAGAGTAAACTTTCGTTTACTTAATATTGTTTAAGAACCGGATGCTAATAATTATTCCCTCTTTTATAGCTGATGCTCAAACAAACATAAAATTCGAAATGAAAGTTGTTCGAAAAAATAACAAAAAAGCTTTTATAGAGGTTAATAAAAATAAAGTAAGTTTCAGAATTGGTACAGCTAAATTACATTTTAGTAATTTATTTGATGGGAATAAAGAATTAAGTAAGTATTTTAAACCATAATTCATTTGTACATCATCAAACTATTACTTTTTATATTAGGTGACGATACCAACCGATTCATAAATGAAAAATGGAAGGAACTTTTAGAAGATATAAAACCTTTACTCGAAGATACATTAAGTGGTATTGTCATGGGAATTTTCAAGCCTGTACTTGAAACTTATAGTGCGGACGATTTGTTTCCAATTTAGACCGTTCATAGAGCGTTTTTTTTTTTAGTTATTACATATTATTAAGAAACGGATTTAAATGTTTTAAAAAGCAAAAAAATACCTTAAATAAATATGATTTAATACCCTGATAATACAGTTTTTTTTAAATATACAACAAAAAGTGCTGTTAAAATAATTTTTAACATTGAAAAAAATTGTTTTGTTATATACATTTTTATTTTTATTAATTATACGTATAATTTTATTATTACAGTATATTTACCTTGAAAATTATTTCCAAAAATTATGAAATTATTATTATATTTTTACTATTGGAATACAGTCCTAAACTTAAACTAAAAGAATCATATGGATATTTTAAATGTATGATATTATTAAATTTACTAAATTATAATTATGTTATATTATTATATTGTATTATTTTATTAGCCTATAAAGTTTAAAGTATAAAGTTATTACTAAATATTACACTGAACTATATATTTTTGATAGACTTGATTAATAATTATTTTGATTAAAATTAAAAACTATATATATATGTCCATAGATATAATTCAATATTTTAATTAATTAATAAATGGGTTTTATTTTGTACCTTGAGTTGATTGATTTTTTGTTTTATTTTACTTCGTTAAAAACATTATAGCCAAGCAATTAAGTAAACAAAAATAGTACTAATAAAATAAATGTATAAAGGAAATTAAAATTAATTAAATTAAGAAGTCAACTGAATAAATAAAATTAATAGTTGAATGGATTATAGGAATGGAGCGAGAGTTTAGCAGGTTGGCGTCGGGAGTTATATAACCAAAGTAAATGGGAATGAAAAAAAAAGAAATATCGGCTAGGAAGAAGAGAAGAACAATGAAAAATTATATGGTTCAAGTCCCAGACAGTGCAAACATGATGTCGAGTACAAAAAGCAGATGAGTTAAAAGTGAGCTTAAAGGCATGGTGAGAAAGAAGACTGTGGCCTATTCGAAAGTTAAATGAAAGCGACCATCAGTTTTCTATAAATTCCCAAATCGTTGAACCATAAACGCCGAGAGAAGGTGGGAGTGACCTGTCTATGCCAAGTGCCATAATTAAGTGAAAGAAAGGACAATTTTGCTTGTCAATTGTTTCGAATGAGATTGCAGTGGATAAAGAAATCGGTAACCAGGAGGAAAAATGATTAATATATTTTGTTGATTAAGCTAGATGGTCTGCAAGTCCATTACCAGCTATTCCCATATGACTGGAGATTCAGAAAAATTGAGAGTTGAGTGGTATAAAGTAGCGTTTTTTTTTAACCTTTTTAACATCACGACCCCCAAAATAAGTGAAAAAGAAAGTGAGTCAACTCACAACCCCTTCCTTTCTTACAAACTAATTTAAGCTTTTAGCTAACTTATCAATTCCAAATATATTCTATTTACCATTAGCGAAAAAAAAACACGAGTTTTTAAATTGTGAGGTGAATTTCAATTTTTTTTTTTATCATAATCTAGGGTTGGGCATGATATCCGAAGATCTGAATTATTCGAATATCCGAATATTAGAATCCGGATTTGAATCAAATTCAAATCCGGATTTACCAAAATACCAAATTATCCAGATTTAAGAATTTAATTTTTATATACCTTACAATTATTTTTAATGTTTAGTAAAATAAATTATTTTATTTTATTGTAACAAGAAATTAGTATTATATTTTATGAACCAGTATACATATCATGATTTCAACAATGTTTATAATGTATTATTAGTTACCAAAATAAAGATTTATTAAATTGTTGAATTTATTTTATACCTCTATGACTTAGTGATAACATGACTGAATACCCAACAAACTTATTTTAACTACCTACATAACCTTTGAATGGTTATTGAATAAGCTTTTCTGAAGATTAGTTAAAATTATATTATAATACAATATAGCAATGACACATTAATAATTGTTATTAATTTATTAATACGGACAAGTTTTCTTACAATTATCAAATAAAAATTTGAGTCATCGAACAGCAAAATTGAATTGAATAAGCTGGATAATTCTTTAAATCCGGATATGCCCATCACTACGTAATACCTAATTTACAGTGTATTTTTCTAGATAAGGAATCTTTAATACTCTAAGCTTACTTGAGTGATATATTTTTATATATAAATTACTTGAATATAAATTTATAAGGCTATGAAAGTAATGGTAGACAAAATTGATGATTTTATCAAAAACTTAGGTACCTTCTGGATCATTCGTCTCGTAAAACGAAATTTTTATACATTCTATTGAACTACAAATTACACTGATGAAAATGTAAACCCAAAAAATCCTATTCATGATCGTGGTTTGAATAAAATAAAAATACATTTGAGAGAATAGAAAATTCAGTTACTGAAATTATTTCTCAAATGACAACGATAACATCTCCAATAGATAAGTTCTTAATCCTTTGATGAAAAGGCCGACATTGAATTGAGTCCCATAAATACTTTTGGGTTATCGTAGTTGAGTCCGACCAATATTGTTAGGTTGTTCGAGTTGAGTCCTTTCAGCCTATTAGGGTTACCTAGAGACACCACGAGGAGGTTGGCTGAGTAGTCTCCCAAAAATGTGTGTGATTGCTTACATTGTTTTTAATAATAATTATTATTATTTGTAATATAATAATGTTAATAATTATATAGTGGCTGGTAAATATTTAAAAGATAGGTACAGATTTAAAAAAGTCAAATCTGCAAATTTGCTTATTTATAAATTTGTTTGTTTGTTACCGTGAAAATTTTTCTTTTTCTAATGTTTTTTTACATGATCTCTTTTCTTTACTTCTTAATTTTATATATATATATCGGTCTGTATTCTCAGAAGTGTATCCACAAGAATAAAAATATTTGGATACCCCGAATGAAAAAAAAACATTTAATTTTGAGTGAAAACTTTCACAACTATTAGTGGTCCTGGTTGTTCTGAAAATCACTTCAAACATTGTGGGGAAACGGTGCAACATCATTGTCAACGTAATTATTTAAAATATAATTTGTACATTTTGAGTCTCATCTGTACTTTAGGGTCATTTTGCATTATGCAATGAACAAGCATCGTGAATGTTATGTTTAGTTAAAATAACGTTGTTTGTTGTGAGAGTTGAAATGTCATCATTTTTAAATTCATTATGTAAAATTTTCGATTGTTGGGCAGAAATATCATCCTCAGTTTTCCTTTTAATAGCATTTCTGGTTTTCTGTCTAGTAAGTACTTTTCCATCATACTGTGTTCATTATAAATTTCTAACAAAACATTATTAGAGCTTAATTTAAAAAAAAGACACGAGTTTTTCCAACATGTCCACCATTGAACCTCGCCTTGCAATATTTTATGAAATCTAAACTTAAAACTTTTAATATATCTTATTTCTTTTTGTTTTTCACTAAATATACACTCCATTTTTCACTCGTAATAATTTGACGTAAGTATTAACTATAAATGTGTGTTTACGAAATATTCGGCGCGACTGATTGATTTTGAACGAGTATATACCATTTGTTGACGAATATTCGTTATCATTTTGTATCCGGTATTACGGTATAATATGATGTGCAAGGTTTAAGGTTACCACCGGTAAGTAGGTAGTTATGACATTTTATTTATACGGATTCAATTCAAAGATATTTAGATATTAAGTTGGACTCAATTCAAAAACATAAAAGTAGCATGGACTAAATTCAAAATCAACGGATGAAAACATAGTTACAGATGCTAAATTACCAAATTACTTGTTAAGATTTACAACCAACCCTTAGAATTATCAGTTGATAAAACATTACAACTAAAATTTTCATCTCGAGATTTAAATATGTTTTGCTTCTCTAGACGAAATTAATGCAGAAGTCTAATAACAAAGGCATTACAAACATTGCTTCTATACGCCACTTCTTATCTGCGCGCAACAGGCTAGTAATCCATGGTGACATTAAAAACTAAATACATAATTATTTTATTATCATTAAAAATAATTTACTTTTGTGTTTCCAATGTCGAACCATGATTAAAAAAACTTTTTTAATACAAAACAATCATAAACCGGCCCTTGCACAAGGGGGGGGGGGGTTCTAACTCTCCCTCCCATTGAGGGACGATATTTTTACATACGAGTACATTATTACTAAGAATATACCTATTTCACAAGCTTAACTGACTTGAAAATTCATATATAGTATCAGTGGCGTAATTTTGGGGGAGCAAGTGCCCCCTCTAACAATTTTTTGAGAGATATAATTAGGTATAATTTTGCCTCCCTAGATAATCCAACGGTACAAATAGCACTTTTTATTAATGAACTCTTATGGGTATTATTTAACAATATTGGTACCTAGTACCTGCTACCTACAATTTATGTTTATCTAAACCATAAAATGAGTTAAAAGACTGATGTAAAATTAATCAATTAAATATAATGTATAAATTTATTTATTTAAACTGGTGAGGGAGAGGGGTGTTAGGGTTTTGGTAATAATAAATATATTATAATGCCCCCTAGATTTTTTTCTCAGTTACGCCACTGCATAGTATATAACATATTACATACTATTCATGTTCTAACCATGTTAATTTTCTCGATTAACACCTTTTTTTATCGAATTTTCGTACATTTTCCTCTTGTCAATTATCGTTGTAAATGCAGTCATCGATAGAACGTATTCTCGCTGACTAATCAGTTGTTCAAGCTATTCAGAAATTTATTGATTTTCGATCCTAATACTTTTGATCATGGATATTCCAAGGAGTATTTTTTATTGACTTCTTATCTAACATATTATACATAATTTTGACCCTCCCCTCCTTGTACTATTACTGCGTACGAGCCTGATCACAAATATCCCATTAATTAATATTTTTTAATTTAATATTTAAAGTTAATAGTGTATTTGTACTATAAACTAACTTTTTCATTTTTAGTATTATGATTATATATATTTTTTTATTTTAAATTTTAAATTTTAAAATAACAGTTATACTTGTTATTATTTATTTAATAAATTATATAATACATTTTAAAATCAATACTTTCATAAATACGTATTTGTATGTTGAATAGTTTCTTTTAAATGTAAATTATTGTTAAAATAATTTTCAAATTAGGAATAATACTGATTGCATTTTTTTTTTTTTTTTTTTTGATACTATAAGATATACAAATAAAATAATTATATTACCTATACATAATATTTATTTATGGATTACGGTTACGAATACTGCTTGAATGCAATAATTACAGCTTCCGACCACATAATATTTTATTCCACTCTAGAGATAGGTAAGCAACTTTCTATTTTTAATATACATTATACATAAGTTTAAAATAGTAATAAACAGAAAGAACTAGAGTGAGAAGAGAAAGAGAGAGTGAGTGAGAAAGATAAGTGTAACCTTTTTCTACTTTCGTTTTTCATTTAATAGTGTTTATAAATAAATATTTATCAAATTTAAAATGAACATTTAACTCCCAATATTTTCACTGGCATTTATATCATTAGAATATTTGTTCACTTTGCGAGTTTTTAAAATAGTCTTGTACAATTTATAATATCCAATCAATAATTATTAGATATAACTTACTTAATGGTAATTAAAAATTTGTATTAATAAAATATGTCATATTATAAAATTTAACAATGTTGGTAATTATTGATTAATTTATAAATAATTAAACTTCCGACTAAAGTATACTTAAATAATTCAGCTGATAGTTTTGTGAAAAATAATGATGATTATAAATTACAAAATAATAAATTGTCTTAGCCTAAAATATTATTGGAATTATTATTAAATACTTTATGAACACTTATATCATAGTGTTATTCGTTTAATTAAGAAATATGTGTATTGTAAAAAACATTTTTAGGATCACATTCGTTAACTATTTCATAATTTTCTCACACCAAAGTTATACAAATCTAGTCATCCAGAGTTATAAAATATAAATTATAATCCATAATATAATTTTATATCGTAGTTATAAATATAATTATCTAATACGGTGTTTCTCAACCTTTGTGTTATGGCGACATACTATTAATATTTCATATTTTGTGACACACAATAATAAAATTAGGAATAATTGGTAATATTAAATATTTATAATTAATTTATAATGTAAACTTAAAAATAACATGGAAAAATATAACATAAAACAGCATTTTAATGAAAAATTTGTGACTGATATTTCTTACATGACGTATCAATATGTGGTGAAATCTTCGGCTAGACAACTCTTAGCTCCTCTTCGACATTAATTAACCATTCCCTTTTTTTGTTTTTAATTTCGTTCAATGTAAAAAAGCTACCTCGTACAAATATGACGTTGAAAATGGTAATAACACAGAAAGAGCCAATTTCCTTAAACTCAAATATTCTCTTTTTGTGTAAATCTAAAATTCGCCTAGTCCGAACTCATTAAACTCCATTTGAAGAGTGCGATCGTTTATTAATTTTGCAAGGTCTTCTTCCTCTTTTAATAAAAGATGTTTAGTTTCTAAACTAGGATTAAATGGATTCCTCACCCTATCAAACATTTTAAAATCCAGTGATGAAAGTAATGATCAAGTTTTGGTCCAATAATATTATTGAGTCATTATTATTGTATCAGTAAATTTAGTTTTAGCAGTTAAAGGAAACATATTCAGATCATTATCATTTAGGTACCCTTCTTTTCCAAATCAATAATTTGTCTTTAAATGTCAAGGGCGTATTTGAGGGGGTAGTGAAAGGGGCATTCGCCCCCCCCATGGCTCGTATTTTTTTTGAATATAATACATTGATTTATTTAAAAAATGTAATTTATAAATAATTAAGAATATAAATTATTAGTCTATCACTATAATATGTTATCATTATAACAGGAACATGAGCTGTAGGTAATGAACTGAAAATTATTTTTAAGTTTGTATTAAAGAAAAATTAGTTTCACCCCTCCCCCCCATTCGCCTTAACTCAAATACGCCCTTGTTAAATGCAGCCATTGTGTCTGTAGATAATAATACATTTTGATTTTAATCTTGTTTATTTAAATTTAATTGATTCAGGTATTCAAAAATATCAGCTAAATATGCTAAATATTATGTTTTCAGTTGGATTGTGAAATTAATTCAAGTATAATGTAATTGTGTTCATATGATATGATTACAGCTATATATTTTTATTTATATACATCGGTATTGTTTCTTTCACATCTACTTAAACATATTTAGAGTACATAAAATGTTTAATAATACTTCTCTAGAAGTGAGAAAATATAAAATCAATTTTTTATTATTATAATGTAAATATTTAAAACAAAATCATTATAAATTAAATTTTTGAATAAATGTACTTGATTTGATTTATATTAAAATATATGATTATTTTGAAGTGCGTGAGTACTTAAAATTAATATAACACATTTTACATAGCGATAAATTTATAAGGATTCCATCTGTTTTTCATAATACATGTATAATTTTGAATTTCAGTATTACAATAACTGGAATCACGCAACACGATGATAACAAAAATTTACAAAAAAAAAAAATAATTCCTTGATATGAATACAAAAGTTATAGTTTAAATTTTTATCAACAGTCGATTTTATACCATTATTATTATGTTATATGACTGGATAGTGATTTCAAGATTTTTTCGATTTTAATATTTTATTTAATAAGCATAATCAATAAAGTAATTTATCTTGATAGCACTCACGTGATTTGTGAGAAATCCCAAATAATTATCATAAGGTACACTATTATTTTTCGAGATATATTTATGAGTGAACTTCAATATGTATAATTTATATTAAAAATAGGAGATTTACTTTATGAATTATTGTTCATGAATATTTTCAATCTGCGTCCAATGAAACCTGAAAATTACGTCCAGTGCCGGTTAGCCTAACCTAACCTAACCGGCTCCACGGTTTTCGGGGCCCGGTGGAGAATTTTGCGGGGCCCCATATATACATATAAATTTTTTTATTTATTAATTGTTTATAAAAATCTACGTTTGTTCATGTTATTATAAACTAAATAATATTTCGAACCGCCGTCGACGATGAACAATTTTACAAGTGCATGCGTGTTCAATACTTCAAAGCTATGCGTAATTGGTACCATCTTAATTTTCGTCGATAACAACCCGTTTTCTGAGAAAACCACAAGACCACATGGGTTGCAATTTCCATACTATAACTAACCTATAACGGACTATAATATTTTTACTTATAGATAAAGTGATATTCGTAATACACAATTTGTGGGGCCCCATATAAGCGCGGGGCCCAGTGCGATCGCACGGCTTGCCCTCCTCTAAGAACGGCACTGATTACGTCACAAGTGTATATTTATCACCTCTCGATAAAAATATTATATAACGAATAATGCTAACATTTTTTCTTTTGTTATACTTGGAACCTAGTTTAAAAGTACTTTAATTTTAGTTTTTGAAACCCATTGAATAAGAGTTCTTATATTATTTTTTTCATTTATTCTTTTGATTCCAGAAAATATTTAGAATGCCTTGCACAGTTGGATTGCTAATAAGTATTGTGGCAACTCTTTAATTTCATCTTGTTTTGTGTTACTGGGTTAGTGGGTCTATCGTTCATATTATTATATCATTATTTTTTATTTTATATAATTTCTTTATGTGACCATATTCTAAATATTGTGTTATAGATGTGTAATATTTGTTATTTTTCGTAAGTGTTGTAGATATGTATACAATAACAACAAGTAATACTGTGTCAGCTGTAGAAAAATAATGTTTGATAATAAAAATGTATTGAAAAGAAAAAAAGTATTAAGTTGTGCAAAAAATCACGTACCTATTGTGTGTCGATTGAAAGCAAATCACAATAATTTATATATATGACACAATATAGTTTACAATAAAATGGTAAACTCCATAAAATGGTTAGTACTTTTTTATTTCAAATGGATTTCCACACATTTCGATTTCGGTGTAAGTATCAGAAATAAACTGAAGTTTATAAAAGGATATATTTTTTGTGAGTTTAAATTTAAATTGAAATATAAAGCATCGACAATATTTCATTTTAAAATTACTTAAAATAATGACAAGTGAGTAGTAACGAAAAGATATGTCGGCATTTGACATCAATATTTCCGGATTATAAAAGTTGTCGGTGGTATATTGAAATTACAATACATTTAGTTTTTAACTTCATGCATATTTGCCAGTGGTGTATATAGATTTTCACTTCGGATGGGTCCGATCATGTATTTAATTTTTGAGGGGAAGGGAAAGAGGAAGCACACTATTACGACAAAAATTACAAAAATAATCAACAGTTTCGAAAAATCGTCCGGAAAAATAAAATACTGAATTAATTTGCAATTAGATTCGTTAAATATAAATACAGTAAACGTTAAAATTTAATTCCATGCAGTATAAAATATATTTCTTGACTATTGATTATTTCCATTTATGAGTCTTCAAATTATTATTGTAAATTATTTGTACTTATTATATTGGTCGATAACTGGTATAAATAAAGAATACTGAACAATATTATTATTATAGCGATTTGTATTCACGTATCATGTAATCAATGCTGGATTTAGCAGGAGTGCAATGTACTGAGGCCTCAAGGTCGTGATTTATTAGAGGTCTCGGATACAGATTCAAGATTTTTTTTAATTGCATCAAATAATACATTATGATAAAATTAATTTGACAAATCATATTCAAATGTTATTCCACATGTTAATCAAATCAAATCATACATTTTTCCATTGGACATCGATTTCTTTTTAACTCGTTCAAACTATTATTATTATATTTCAATATGACGAATATATTCATGAATATATATACATATATATATATAAGATATATTGATTCAATATACCATATTGAAGAAATAGTTACCTAAGATTTATGTCAATCAGGCGCGTAGATAGGTATTTTAGGGGGGGGGGGGGTGTTATTAAAAATTAATCGAAAAAATTATATACAACAAAATAATAACTTTACGTATACTTTATTGTACAAGCTTATAAATACTTTTGTATATTATACACGAATATCTGTTCATATATTACTGTATGAGAAAGTGTTTAAATATTTTATTAAAATTTCAAATGGACATTTTGTCTCTTACATATATATTTTAAATTGTGTATGAAACGATACAAAACCACGGCTTTAATATATTAGATAAAACGGTGTAATAAGAATCCGGGTCCCGGCTGTACATTTCTGTTATCATAATATGTATATATTTCGTTATGATAAATATGTGTTCATCACGGTTCATGAGTTTTTACCTTTATATAAGACCGAAGTACATAGTCAAAGGGGGTGTAACTACACCTGTTATACCACCCCCCACCTGGCCACGTGCCTGATGTCAATCCATTATTATATTATTTTATTTTATTCTGAGGGTGCCTCCGATTAGTAGTTGCATTCTGGGTTCCCAAGACCTATAAATATCTGGCACTGCACGTGATCGCGTATCACGAAACAACAAAACTTGTGATTCCATCTGTCAAAACGAGGATTTAAAATGCTTATATTAATGATAATAATAATTAATAACAAATATTCGGTGAATTCAAACGAACGTGTAAACAACCACTGACATCAGTTGTAATAATGCTATCGTATTCGTGGACAAAACAACGTACAATGGACGTAGTGACGTTTAGACTTCGGGAATGACTAGGACATGCTCACCATTACCCCGTTCGTCGTTATCAGCCACGCTCTAAACGTCGGCGATGGCGGGCGGTCCTATTATCATTCGTATTTGCATTTTATTTTATTTTTATTTTTTTGCACGGCGACAGAGCACTTTTCCATCGCTGTCGACTTGCTCCTCTTTGCTGTTGCTGCTGAAATCTTCGGTCGAACTGGTGGTGTTGTTCGTTGTCAACCGTGTGCTATTATTAAAATTATAATTACAACAACAACACTCATTGATAACAGGTATGATATTGTTTTAGTGACCTTGTTGTTTTGTTTGTTTTCGAAAGATTTTATTTCTCTTCCCCACCAATATTGCGACCGTGTTTCGTTGCTGGTGCGTCGGTGTTATCGTCCCAGACGTCCTTGTCGCGTCTTCCCGTGCGGCTTTTAATTTCGCGATATCTCCCGCCACCGTGGCTGCTCCATTGCAACGGGTTCTAGACCGCGTTCGCTCGCCTACCTACTGATCGTTGTCACCGTCTCCGCTTTGCAGGAAATTCCTTCTCGCGGAATTAGGAATAAACGTACGTCGGTGGTTTTAGATAAAAAACATGATACTATTGTGAAAATTAAATACAAACGAACCATGAACACGTCGATCGGGCGATCGAAAACGATAGTATTATTATGTGATTATATAATCGATCTTTATATTTGATCTTTCTTACAGGATCCACAGCACCAGGTATGCCTGTCAAAGTGGACATAACGCCTAGACCACCAGCCAACTCTAAGCAATTGGGCGTCACTGGATCTATTTTGTACAGCGGATCAAGGTTCCAAGGATTCCAAAGGTCTAAGGGTAACAGTTACGAAGTGGAAGTTGTGCTACAGGTATGTTTTTAATGCTTACGGTTAAATATAGATTATACATTAGTCTCTGTGGGAATGCGGTGTCAATGATAATGCGCTGTGCATCCCATTGCATTTTCCAGCATGTCGACGAACAAAACGGTTATTTGTGCGGTTATCTAAAAATTAAAGGTCTAACCGAAGAATTTCCTAATTTAACCACATATTTTGATGGGGAAATCATAAATAAAAAGTGTCCTTTTTTAACAAGGAAATGGGAAGCTGACGAAGAAGTGGACAGGAAACATTGGGTTAGTATCATGTATTGAACATTTTAGAATTTAATAACACTCGCAAGTGTTGTTTTATTATATTTTATTTTTTTCGTTTTTTTTACAGAATAAGTTTGATGCATTTTGTCAATATGCTAAGACATTTAATTCTGACGCATTTGACTACGAAAATCTCAAAAATGCTGATCATGTGTTTATGCGATGGAAGGAACATTTTTTAGTGCCTGATCACACTATACGTGATATTAGTGGTGCTTCATTTGCTGGTTTTTATTATATTTGTTTTCAGAAATCAACTTCGTCTATTGAAGGATATTACTACCACCGAAGTTCTGAATGGTATGTAGACTTTTTTATTATTATTATTATTATATTTTTTATAGTTATTAAATTAATATTTGTATTTAAATTGTAGGTATCAAACACTATGCCTAACACATGTCCCAGAGCACAGTACTCAGATTTATGAATTTAGGTGATTTATATAATATACCAAACATAAAAGTTAACAGTGAAAATGGTTCAGAAGTATATGAACTACCTCAAGGTTATTGTGATTTTTTAAGCATTTTTCCTTTTTTAATTACTTTGATAACTAATTAATTTTTACCCAAATATTTTACTATGAAAATTGGTCATTAGTGTTATATTAAACTGTGCTATATTTATGTATATGTTTTACAACAAACATTTTATCCAATGTTTTTCTTAACTAACATTTATTGATATTGTTATAGCTTCAGTAGATAAAATTTAACTGATACTGTAATTTGAAATTGTGTTTTATGTATAAAATATGTGAATATGTCAAACAATTAGATTTATAATAGTAATAAAAATGTATTTTTTATTAAATCTATAGTAATGACAAATTATTATTATTTAACATTTTTTTATTCATTGATACAATTAATTTTGTTGTAAAAGTAAAAATTAGAACATTTTATGTATTTTAAATTTTAATAGACCTATGATTTGCCTTTATAAATACATTATATGCTGTTATTTTGAATGTAAAATACCTACTACTCATTTATGCGTAACATGACATAGATATTTTAGAACTTACACTTGAACATAATTGTTTATTTTTATTCTTATACTAAAGTATTACTTTTAATTATGTTATATAAATATATAAAAGTGCAACAAATCAGTATTAGACCTTTAAATAATTAATTTATCCATAAAAAATTGTTATTTTGTTCTATTTTTGTTGTGTTATATCAAATAATCAACATTATTTCATTTCATTTATGAATTTACTAAGTAATATCAAATGGTTATGTGATAATATTAGTTTTATTTAACTTAGTTTTAAAAATGTATTATTTACAATTTATTTTTTATGACATCAAGTTTCTTTAATGTTTTAATTGGATTTGACCGTTAACAGGAGAAAAATATTATTATTTTAGACTGAGCATTTTTTTATTGTTTGTGTTTACTTTTATTTAGTGAAAAGTTTAATGAGTGAAACTAATATCAAAGTGTAAGATCAATTATTCTGTTTTACTGTTGTATAAAACCAATAATGTATATAGCCATTAAGAAATATATGAATATGGAATATTGTCCGAGATTACCATGGAAAATATTGTCTTAAAAACAAGTCTTATGTTGTATTTTTGAATAAATATGTTAAACTGATTTTTGATTTTTAGTTATTTACAAATATTTCTTATTGTTATGGATGTGTAAGATCAGTTGATATCCAAATAGTCTTTACAATTATTTGTTGTGATAAATATTACTATATTTGTTATTAGTTATTGCAAAGTATTACTCATTATAACCAAATGTCAAAGAATTCAATTTCTTTTAAAATAATATTTAGTTCACATATATTATTCCATTTTTAAACAAATTGTACAGTGTTCATAATTAAATGTGTTATGAAAATGTATAACATTGAATTATAATCATATTATTGTTGTGTTGATGTATTCTGATTCACGAGCTTACCAATTTCATTACATACCAAATTTATCAACCCAATATTTGGTGATCTTTAATTGTAAATACTGAATTTATTATGATAATATTAGTCATATCTGTCCACCTAGTTAACTCTGCAGTTTTTTTGAGTTACTTGGTAGTCTCAGTTCTCAGAAACTTATTATTCTACAGAAGAATAATGGAATATATTCCAATGTATACAGTCTTAAATCATTTATTAAAAGTAATTTTAGATGCAATAATTTTTTTTCCAGGGTTAAAAGATGAGTTTAATGTTGCTGAGAAAAAATTTAAAAATTGGTTGCCATATGATATGTCTAAGAAGATTTAGTTCAAAGCCTCCACAAGAAATACCAGAAGAACCAACAACATGTTGTATGTCAGGATGTGCCAATTGCGTTTGGATTGAGTATGCAGAGAATATTAAAAATGTATTAGGAGACAGTGATAATAAAAAAATTGCACAAAAGATACTGGACAAGATACAAGATCCCAATATGAAGGCGTTTCTGTCTATGGAGTTCAAATCAAAAGGCTTTTAATGTCATCAAAACTAATATTATATTTAGAAATAGTTTGAAAACATAAATAATTACATAAATATTCTACACAGTACATTTCATGAATGATTATTATTATTACAAGTGGAAATTAACAGTGTCACAGTTTCCTCAGTTTGGTTCAGTGAATCTCTTAACGTTAGCGCTTCTTATTTTCTTCCTTTCTTTGTACACAGACATTTGGCCTATCCACGGGTCGAAGTGTATTAATTCTAATTTGTCGGCCAAACGTTCTCTGAACACATTGTACTTGTGACCGCTTACCATGCTCTCCATTAGCACCATGGTATGTTTGGATTTTACTTTCTTCAGCAATACATTCGTCAGAAACATTGTAATTTATTTCTGATGGCGTCGAACGTTGAAAGTTGAGGCAAACAAGAGAGAACAACTTTTATTTACTTGGAAAGCGGAACAGCCGTAAAAAACATTTGTTCCAAAGAAAACATGGTTATTTGATAAATGAATAATAATTTGATAGCATTATGATTACGTCCACGGTCATAGAAAATATCTTCTACGACTGTGATTACGCCGATAAGTACTATACAGCGAGTGCGATAGAAAATATATTGTAGGTTGGCTACATTGTAATTCAAACGAAAATATTGTTTACCGTTGTAATTTTATGATAATAAAATATTTGAAATTGTCAAGCGTCCACTGGGAACAAAACATGCAAAACCGAAATTAAATCTTTAGCAACGCAATAAGTTATTATTGACAATAACATAAAATGTTCTCCCACATAATTTCTGATGTCAACGTCGACTTAGAACTTTCAACATATAATCTAGATGAGTTAACTGAACTTGTAAAACAAACTGATCAATTACATTTAGAATATGAAGGTAAGTTAAATTTGAATAAATATTTTTATTTATTTTTTTGATTTTGTATGTATATTAATTAATGTTTCATTTTTAGAAGCGAAGACCTCATTAGAAGAGATAAATAAAGAAATATTTCAGAATGAGGAACAATTTTCTATCATTGAAAAAGATCGACTTAAACTCATGTCTGAGTTAGCAGTACTAATGCTGACGAAAGTAAGAATACAATTGTGTTAATTCTTGATTTCTAGGTATTATAGTTTTAATAATAAATTTACGAGTATCTATAGTTTATTTATAAAGCTAACAATTAGTTAACATAGAATTCCATAGAATAAATTAAGAATAATGATTTAGAAGCAATTATGTACTCTTATGAATACCTTTTTTTTTAGTAAACATTGATTAATGAATTTAAAAATTACTGTTGGATACAAAAAATCAATTATGTTAATTTGTCATAGTATAAATGTTGTTGACCAGTTTTTTGAATTTATAATACAAATGTTTTCAAACTTACCACAAAGGGTTTTGGATTATATTTATATGATATTTGATTTTAGAGTGATTTTGAACATCTGTTTATTAATTTTTTACTATATTTCCAACTACTTAAGACCCCATATTAAATATTCTTCATTTTTTTAGAAGATAAATATACTTTAAATTGTTTGACTATTATATACTTATAAATATTCACTTATATAAATATGTATATTTAATTATTTAATTTCAAGTTGATAAAATGAGAGGTTGATATACATATAATAATTATTAGGTTTTCATAATGCAATTTCTTCTTTGTTTTTAATTTATTATACATTTATGTATGTATTGTTTTATTGAAAATATGAATGTTGTATTAACATAACACTGATTTATATTTAATTTATTCATTGAATTTAAAAATTAGTTTTATGGATGGATATGTTACAAATAAATGATTTTTACATTTATTTTAAAGGTGAAAATAAAATGTTAATCATCATTATATTTATAACTTTTTTTAGATATTTTAAAATATATTTCTTTAAAAATAGACTTGTTAAATAAATAATTAATAGAATATATCATTTTGTTTCAGTGTGATCTAAAAAATAAATTAGAAGATTTAAAAAATGTTCAGCAATCAATAGAATTTGATTTGAAAAAATACAACAAAATGAAATTAAGTACTGCTGATGTAGAATTGTTAGCTCTTACAAAGTAAGTTTATAATTTATGATAATTATAATTTGAGTTATGGAGTAATAATTTTTATTTTATTTTAGGAAAAAATTTATAATTTATAAAAAGATGTTGAAAATAAATTTTGATTTTTCCAATGGTGCAAATACAGTAATACACAAGGGGTGTATCCTTTTTATAAATATTTTAAATAATAACTTTTATTTATAGGTGTTTTCGGTTAATAATTTTGATTTTTATAATAGATGATATTACTAGAACGTTTGTGTAAACTAATGACATGTATTGCGTTTTGGAGGTTAGGCATATTTCATCAAAAGTTGGTTTATTCTTGATTAGTTTTTTTTAATTTTTTTATTTATTTTTATGAATTGAAACTTGATAGAATTACAATTTATTTCAGCATTTATAAATTAGAGATAACAACGTAATGCACAATTATTTAGCTAAAATATAATGCACATTTAATTTGCAATAATTGAATCTAATTAAATGGACAGACCAATCTCAAGGATGAAGGATAATATTCGGATTATAATGATTTTAGAATTTGAATTAAGAATAGAAGGAAGAGTTAATTGGATGTTTTGAGATTTTAAAACCTTAAAAAGAATTAAACTATTAGAAGATAATGAAGGGTAACTAAATTTCTCGATTGTTATTGTGCATATAACATAGTTTTTTATAGCTTTGAAAATGTTGAAACATGTAGCACATAAAGCCATTTTGTGGGGAAGTGTGATAACCTTCTTCTATTTGAAAAAAATGGCTGCTGAAGCATTGATTCTTGGTTGAAGCTTTAGTGAACATATTATTACTCAAAAACATGTGATTGATAGCGACTTTGACGTCAAAGATATGGATCATCCTTAATGATATGAAAAAGTTTGAATATGCAGATTTGGAACCTTTATTGGATGAAGACTCAAGTCAAATATCCAAACAATTGTCAATTGGATAAATGTTTCCCAATCTATCGTTTCCGAATGCTTACGCGTAAAATTGAATAAAGCAAGGAGAAATTGCCAGAATACACGCTAAGACAAAGACAATGTTTGGCCCCATGCGACAAAAAGTGTGAAAATGTGTTTGGAAAACATTAAATGGACGCCCTACCCCACCCGCCATATTCACTGAACTGGACCTCTAAAAATTACCACCTTTTTTGATTGATAAAGATTGTCTGAACAACATTCCTATTCTTACAAAAAATTAAGAATTTGGTTTGATTGATGGCTGATCTTGAAAAATGAAAAACTCTTTTGGCAAGAAATCCATGATCTACCAAAATGGTAGACAAAAATCAACAATGGCCAATACTTAATAATTAATAATAATTTATTTTCATCATCTTTAAATCTTAATTATCTAGAATATTTTGTTGTTTTTTAGTTTCAAACATAAATTTGCTGAAAAATTGATTTAAAATATAAGAAGTTTTAATGGTGCATCGGAAATTTATATTCTTCATGGCAACTACACAATAATACAATAATAATAATAAGAAAACTTATCATTTTAATTTATAATTACATTTTTTTTATATTGATAATTTCTTAAGCATTCATTCTTATTAAATGAAATTATTTTATATTTTTATTGAGATTTAAGTATTATGGAACCTAAATATATGTATTAAATACATTATGTATATGATTAAAATATTAAATATTTATGGTGTTATAATATTCCTTAACTTATGACAATAGATATGTATAACAACATTGAAAAGAAATTAGTATACTTTGATTTTAATACTAATGAAAAAACCATCGATGAAATTTCAGGAATTTTATGGAAAAAAATGAAGATGATTTCCAATAAAAGTTGGAAATATTTTGATGTATAACTTTTCATATTTGTAATTGCTATTTGTTTTTATAGCGTTGATGTGTATATATACATATTAAGGTGATTTTTTAACTGTCTTTGGACTATATTTTTTTATTTTGTCAAACTTAAATATATTTGAAAAATATATTTATTTTTTTTTTATTATTAACATTTGACTATTAGTATAGTTATATGACAAATTAACTTTTAAAATTAAGGTTAATATACAATATTATATATCTGATATATAAGATTCTGTATATAGAAGGAAAAGAATTTCATAAGATTGATTTAAAAATATTGACATTCATTATTAATATGCAAGTATTTCTGTATGAAAATTTAATTATGTTATAAATATATTTAAATTTATATGCTATGAATTATATTTAATTATTTATTTATATTTATATTGTTTATACATTTTAGTATTAAATAAATATTTTTAAATATCTTGTTACTTATAAATGGTTATTGATTTATATTTAACCTTTACTCTGATTTATGGTACTATTTTTAAAGCATAGGAATACAATTTATTTATTTCATATTATGAAAATGTTTATATTATTGTTCATTACTTAGTAAAAAATTTCATCTAACCGAGAAAAGTGTTTCTGATCGTAGAATGAAAATATAATTTCTATGTATTTATTATTTCTTGATATTTTATGAACACTATGTTATCTATTTCAGTAATTTTAAGTTTATCATGAGGTATAATGTTATGATTATAGAATAATAGTTTGTAATAATATTGTTTGAACATTTTCCAACCAAAACGTAACATCTGTATTCAATTTTGAATAGATATCTACGATGGATTAACTACAATGATTATTAATTAGTTAACACTACTTATAGGTAATGAATAATGACTAAAATGTATCGTAATATTTTTTTCTCATTACATGTTTTAGTAATACAATTGTACGTAAAACGTCTGTCTAGCTAAAAATTAAATAAATCAGAATCATATTTTTGCTTATTAGTAGGTAGGTACGTCTAGGGATTGAAAATTCGGTACAGTCAGTTATAGGTACACAGACACTGATTATATAACTTGCTGAATTACCTAAATTCCCATGAAAACATTTTGGCTGAGGCATAGTTTTTAATGGATAATATCTTACACTATTTAAAGCCTAGTTTAGCGTAACTATTGATTAATATTTTCCTTCAGGTAGTCCCATAAGAAGTATGATTAATTTTAATCCACTACTGAACATTTTATTTATTCACCGATTCATTGAAATGGAAGATGGCCATTCACTCTAGAAAAAAAGTTGATTCTCATGGATCTGGTTCAATATTTCTTGGAAGAAAAATCATGTGGTTTTAATAGTTCAGTGAATTCAACTCTTCTCTAATCAAAATCTTTTATGGGTGGAATCATAAATCTTGATGTAAAATTCTGCTTTATGAGCAATTTCATGTTTCTGGGCATATTACGACGAGGTACTGAATCATGACACATATGAGATAAGATCTTATATACTATAAGATTGAAGTGCGACCGGTGGGCCTGCTGGGTAAAGTGCGGATGTCAAAGCCACGGTGTTCTCCGGATCAAACATGGTAACAATTGACAACAACACGACTCTACTGACACAATGAGACCCTTCCCAGGTTCTGAAACTCACTATACAGAACTAATCAATTTTTCGAAAACTATATTATATGTTTAACCACAACTTGCTTAACCAGGTTAAGCATGTAAAGGGTTTGAAATTACTTAAATACTTTAGGTACACATTAGATTCAACGAAAACCATTTTTTTTCTTTTGTAAAAAATATGTAGTCAAGGCCGTATCTGAGGGGGTCCAGGGGTCCGGACCCCCCCTGAAATTTTCAAAAATAGAAACATTTTAGCGGTGAATATAGTTTATTAACTATAAATTGTATTAAATAATAATGTTAGACTCCCTCCAAATTTTTTTTCCAGTACGGCCGTGTATGTAGTGATAAGTAATAACTGTGTACTATAGATAGGTATTTCCAATTGCAATAATTTACCTCTGTGGCACTGTCCATTATTGATTTCAAAATAATTTCGTTTGAGATGAAGATGAGGTAAGTGAAAATTTAACAGGGGGAAGCGAAAAACAATTTTCCAATGAACAAATCGAAAATGTATTGGATTTATCATGTTGCGTATTTTTATATATTTATTTATTTTTGTGTATTTTTAGAAGATTTCGACCTGCAGAATGATTACTCTGATCATCAATTTTTTTCTAATAGAATATAATTTATTCTATACATTTAATGTTGTTTAGTTGGTGCAGTTTAGTTAATCAGTAAGTAATTTTTTGAATTCTTAACAGTTTTCAAAATAATGGTGAAGCACTGGCGAAAGAGTACAAAAATGCAACTTATTCGGATTACCGGTTTTTGAAAAAAATCGACGGGGATGATAAATTGGAACCCAAATGACCTTTTATCGTTGAATTGGATTCCGAAAAAAGGGTAATAAGTAAATAAAATAGTCAGAAAATAACTGAATTTGTTTGTCATTTGATTTTATGGTCATTAAATTTTTTGCAAAATATCCATTATCTTCTATAGCAGTGTTTCGCAGAACCTAAAGGGTTCCGTGAGCTTGAGCAAAGGGTTCCGTGAGAAATTTGGGAAAATATAAATTAATTAGCAATATTTTGATATGAACATAGAACTCAATATAGAACTGGAATTGTCACATTTCCCGATGTGTGGTGCGTAGTTTGTAGCTTTTCGGCGTATACAAAGACTAAGAATAAGTTTCAAAATCAACTGAACGCGGCTCCGGACTTACGAATTCAACTTTCAGGAATAACTCCAAATATAAAAATAGTTATGAAAAGATTCCAATCTTCTCATTGAATCTATCTTAGAGATAATGAGAGATAAATATTAAATTTTAAGCATTGATATGTATGAGTACATTTATAATATTGTAATAGTAATAAACAAAGCCGTCTTGTTTTTTTTATATTAATGACACTCTTGTGACGGAAGTGTCCGGTTAGTGTCCCACTCATTTAAGTATACAAAACATATGTCTGTATTAATATTATAGAAAAAATATTGGGGCTCCACAAAACGTTCAATCTCCTGCTAAGGTTCCGTGAGTAAAAAAGTTGGGAAACACTGTTCCATAGGTCTTAGAAATGGCAAACCAAAAAAATATTTGAAAAATTACTTTTTCTGAGTTTATATTTTTGTATGAATGATTAAACCAAAAGCTTGCTTTTACTATCTCTTTCCTCCCTGGGCTCAATTTATCGTTTTTAAAAGGTTTAGACATTTTCGCGGACCCAATTTAACTAGACCCAAAATCGAAATTCTTTTTGTTGTAACTGAAAAAAAATCTTAACGACTTAAAATATTCTCTGAAAGCTTATATCACTGTTGATTATTCTCCTGAGATAAAATAATATAAAAATATTTTGATTTTTAAGATTATTTTCACATGCATTTTAACTAGGTGTTAGATATCCAATTTATCTAATGTAGCTCAAAATATTTTACTACCAGGAAAATATGTCCTCTTCAAATGTTCTATAATTCTAAAATTAAAATAAATTAATCCCACTCACAATATCTCATAAAATCTAAATAGTTTAGGAGAAAAAAATTAAATAAAAATATTAATAAAAAATATTATTGTGATGAAATGTATTATATATATTTCTTTTTGAGAACAATGAAACATTTCATAATATAAATTTATTATTTTTATGTTATAACTACTTGAAATATTTCATTCTTACAGTTATATATACCAAGTTATAGAAAATATTGAGTTTTCACTTTAAGATAATATTTTCTAGTTAGTTGAATTTTCAACATTTTTAAAACGATTGAATGATCCTTTTTTTTTATAAAAATTTAATTTTACAGTTATTGATTATCTAGGCTAAATATGTAATACAATTTTTACATATATTTCGGTATAGGTACATTTGTAAGCAGTAATATAGTATATATTTATTATAGAATGCAACATAATAATAATAATATTAATTTTTTTCAATTATAATATGACAATAAAAAAAATGTTAACTATTCGTATTTACATAAGTTGGTCACTTCCAATTTTCATGTGTGTGGAAGAGAGAATTCAATCGTATTTGTATTTGTATTTGTATTTGTATTCGTAATATATATTGATCGATATAAGAATTGTTCACTGTAAATAATTAAAAATTAAATTAAATTAAACAAATTAAAAATTAAAATATAATATACATATATATATACTAATTAACATGTGTCCGATAATGAATGTATATTAGTAGGGCATGTCGATTTTGGGTTTAGTAAACATATTTTAATGTTTTTTTTGTTTATATATTTTGACAATAAATATATTTAAATGATAAATGATAAAATATATGATTTACGTATTTAAACATCATTAGAGCATTTCAAATTTCACCGGCCGGTCGAACATTTTTTAAAATTATTACTATTTTTAATACTACCGAACGTTCGTTGGCAATTTAATTTAGTACGCCATCGCATGCAACGTTTTTTATAGTTGGTATAATATCGTGAACCTAATGTTATGTGTTATACGATTTGTTCAATCGAATGTTTGGATGATTTCGACTCAACGGGCATCCTACGTAGGCCATAGATTATTATTAAATAACACACGCACTGATTTTTCGGGAAATACGTTTTCCAACCGTTCGCGCAGATAATGAACCTTTCATTTTTCGTTTAGACGTGAATTGTCTTACGCGAAAACGAAGAAGTAATTGTTCGTCGTGCCCGATCAAGACGCGCGTGCAGGTACAAACTCGTACGGAAACACATACGGTGCACACTACCATGCTGTAGGTAGAAACGCGCGAGTACACACACACACACACACACTCTGTCGAAAAAAAAAGATGAGCGACCGACTGGCGGCCGCGGTGTACACATTTTGTGGAGCGGTCGGTTTCAGTTTTGGTCTTGGCGTTGCACGTGCCGGGCCTTATCACCGTCGACATGTCGGCCGATGGACACGTGCCTTGCGGTTCCCGAAAACACTAGCTTATTAATATTGTTCGTTGCACGCGACGACCAACATATTTGTCGTCGGTCGGTAATTTTTTCCTCGAAAGTTTCGACTTTTTTTTTACTCGTCGCATTCCTTTTTGGAAAACCGTCAATGGAACAGTAGTACCGCGACAACACGAAAAGTTATGGCGTCGCGAAATTCTGCGAACTTTTGGTGAGTATTGTTATACGTAAATATTCACGTGGACATAGGCGAACGGGTACAATTCGTTCGAAAAATACGTTTTTCGCGTGCATGTAAATTGTACCAGGTTTAGAGGAGGAATGAGCGAGTGATATTTTTACGGTCCATTTTTCAAAACGGTTATCTAATAATAAATGCAAACAAAAAACGTTTTATTTTTACAATTTAATTCTTCTACGTGTAACTAATAAATTAATAGATTATTTCAAATTGTCGTATGTTTAACCATCATAATCAATTCTATTATTTAATGTTATATAACAAAATACCTATGCTATTTTTTTTTTTGACTCCATTGTATTTTAATAAATTGTAATACATTTTCTTCATTCTCGAATCCTATTAGTATTGAATTTAGACAGAAAATAAGTGGATTGAATCACATTATAATATTTGGTTTTACTATTCTGTGAATTTCGATTTATTTCTTTTGGTTATTATACAGATTTAAGTACCGGGTTTTTGTTGTAAAATATTGCTCATCACTTTTACTTTATTATTTTTTAAAATATAAAAACTCGGAAAAAAAATATTACCTTAATATTTTGTTTATATTTTGTTTATACGAGTATACTTGAATAGTCTATTGAATTTTTTAATCGTTATTTTATTAATAATATCGTACATATTCGATATACTTACAGTACATAAGGGTTACCAGTCATAAAATACATTTCATTTTTCTGTTAATAATAACGTTTAGAATAATATTTTCAGTGTGCTGTGTTACTGTTTCGTGTTAATCGTCTTAAATTGAATGGATGGCTATCGCTGACGTATCGTAATATTTATTTTTTAAACCAGTACCGAAATGTTGATTTGTTATGTGTAACGGGAAATTGGCATGTATCGGGTGGATTATTCACAAAATAATTATAATAATTATATTTCGCAAATTTCATCGAAATGACTTGCTATAGTCATTATTATAATACTGGTTGTAAATGTAAAGGATAACGGTTATTTTTATTATGTACTCTTTAAAAAAAAATCTAATTGACATTGTTTCTTTTAAAAATTGTTTATTTATTTGTCTGTTTAAAACTATTTACTAAAAACAATACAAAAACTAATTTAAATTAGCCGTTTAACTGTTTAAAGGGTTGTATTATATTATATGCGTAAATACATGATATAGATGTGAATATTTGTTTACATTGGGGTAGGGAGAAAGTTCCAAGCCATGTTATAGATATTTTGTTATAGATAATGTAGTGAATTCGACTGAAACGATAGCATGTATACTGTTTAGTAAAATATATTGAATATTATAGTGAAAATATAGTGCAATTTCACGGTCAAATGGAATTCGAAAAAATGCTGTTAAAACATAGTGTTTTAACAGTTAATCATTGGTGTTCCTTGTTCAGTGTGTTAATTAGAATTAAAAAACAATAATAGCACGGTTATTTACGTACTTAGTGGTGTGAACAGTGATCTAATTGCACATGGTATTTTTTTATATGTATTCACACTCTCGCATACGCACATATATACACACACATTATACGCAGTTGTGTGTACCTACGTTTGCTTAGCACCCAAACGGATTTCCGCAAAACACGCCCAGTGGTTTATGCTATAGTGGAAATGAAATTCGAATTTATTGCACACCCATTTTTATTATTTAAATAAACAGTACATCAGTATATAGTTGGGTTCTTTGTCTTTTATAATAACGAACAATATAAAAAAAAAATTTACCCTCGAGCCAAATAGTTTGTTGTATAAACAATAACTAAGCCCCGCAATGGTTGCAGCTAAGTGTAAGGTATACAATTTTTGGGGTTTATTGATTTCACATCGTACACGATTGTTACCGAAAGATATTTTTTTGTTACAATGATTTAACGGCTTTGTATCTAATGTTATTTTACTCTCGTGACAGTAGGAAGACCCTAAACTATTTGAATGTAACAATTAATGATTCCCTCAAAAACGCATGCTGTTTAGTTCAGTTCAGCCTCTATTTTTGTTTGATGAAAATATTCTAAACTAAGATTTTGTACAGTTGAATTTTATTTAACATTATATTGTTAAAAAGAAGATCTTTTGTGAAGTAGGTAATATTTTTTTATGCGGATAAATGGTCGGGATCTTATAATGTATTATAGAAGGGTCTTACAAAATTCATAAGCCTCAGAATAATATTATATTCTATATTCTATATATTATTAAAACATTTTTTCACCTACAGATTGTGATTGAGCAAAAATACGTTAAAACCTTCAAGTCTCGTTCAACTCTTTTAGGATTTGTAATAAAAAAACTAAATTCTGATTTTTGAATGCAACACGTAAGCAAATAAAAATATAACTGTATTATTTATTTAATATAACCATTTTAAAATGCATTCCATTGTCCATATTATTACACTCGTAACAAGATTTAATCACATTGGGCTTCTAACGAAGGAGAGTTTCAAAATTATTGTACAGTAGAGTGTAGACAATTTTTGTCGGACACTACATACATAACTACGCTAACATCATTAGAAGTTTTATCGCCTCATGTAATATAATTATTATTTCAACAATGGAAAATTACATTATATCAGATAAGGAAGTTAAAATTATCGGAGGAAATAATTGCATCTAGTAAAATAAAAAAGATACCTGTGCCTTTGTTGGCTTAAGTTTCTGCACTGCATATTCTTAATTTTATTAACTTTTCAATAACAAAATAAACCAGTAAAAACTTATGTATGGTTTTATAATACTTTTGTAGTCAAATCATACTTTTGAATCAATCGTTTTGCAAGTATTCTTATTCAAATAACGATTAGGTTCGTGTAAACATAGCTATTGTGATAGTTTATAAAGTTAAATGCGATTTAAATTACCATGTTTCACGTTTATCAAGGTTTATTTAATTAATTTTGATTTAAATATTACCATACAAAAACCGACAAATATATAAATTTATAAATTTACTTATTTTTATGACAAGATGGGAAAATTAATATTCATTTATTTTTTTACTATACAAGTACGAAACAATAATTGATGAACATTTTGATTAATTCTCAAGGAGCGTATAAAATATATATACTACTTTTTGAATAATTTATGTTTTCGATTTTAAAATACATTTAGATTAAAAATTAAAAATATACTTTAGAAAAAAGTAGGCACATATAAATATACTTTATTCAGAATCCATACATAAATACTTGGATACTCATAGTTTAATTTCTGATTTGTTCTAAGTTTTTAGATATGTATTAAATAAAGAAAGTCAATAAACCAATCATTATTATATAAGTTTTAGGATTACATATTTTATCAGTATTTACAAATTAAATTTTATCACCGTTTGGATTATTTCGAGAAATTTGGATGTTTTCGCTAAAAAATTCAATTAGGTTTTCATTATTTGTGCCCACAATTCGATTTTATTTTCAACTGCCTCGAGAGTATAGTAAATAAACATTTACAATAAAACTTAAAAGCCAATTACCGAACCATTTATATTTAACTTATAAAATTTCATTGTGTTTGTTATACATTTTTGAACATACCTGAGAATGATGCAATTTTTTTTTATCCTTAGGTGATTATTGACCCATTTTCAAAATACTAGTGGTTTATGAATCCGTCTGATTTGACTTAAAAACTATTAAATATTCATGTTAATTGAATAAAACGTGTTATACAAATACTGCTAAAACTGCTATACATATGTAATATATGTGTATTATTAACATTTTTGATTTAAATAATATTATTTTTTAATTAGGTGTATTATACTTCGTGTACACTGTAAATATTTTACTAGACAATTATTTAAAATTGCTATTTTAATTATACTTTATCATTTTTCTACAAGTTATAACTCTCGATATTAAAGTTATGGATTATGGTTGATCAAAAACGTTTATTTAATTTATAATCACATAAACTTATAATACCTACAACATTTGTGATTTTATAAATATAAATTAAGTCCGTTTAAGTAATTTTTAAATTGTTCTTATATTTATAAAAATGTGTTGGCCTTTACAACTCAATATAGTTCATTTGCATAACATAGTATCAACGTTTTGAGTTTTTACTACTTTCTGATCACTATTGTGTTTATGTTTTTTTTTATTTACAATCTAGAATCAATATCATAATTTTTGTTTTCTTTTTTCACAATATTATTATTATATTATGAGTTTTAAGGCGTTGTGTTGTAAGGATTCTTGTATTGTTGATGTGCGAACTACATTAATAGTCTTATGTAATATTGGCACTCATCACGTTTTCATTGATGTTTTCGTGTAGATCTTTATGCGATACAAAAAATACAACCGAACATAATAAAACTAATTACTACAAATTGCCTGTTATTAGAATCAAAAACCTAAAACATATACTTAATGTGTTTGTACCAAGTTACAAAATTTAAAACATCTAGTTATAATAAAGAGCTTCATAAAATGTGAACATTATTTGCCCGTAAGGATTTTATAGAAATTCGAAGGATTTTAGATATATGCAGAAACATAAAGATATAGAATGTAAATATAGTTTTATAATCAAATATTTCAAAATTTATTGCCATTTAATTAATTGCTATTGTTAATAATTTTCTTTCTTTGTTGACAATTTTGTTTTAAATAATAAAAAAATATTTTATTTATAGATATTTTAAAACTTAAAATATTTTCATATCAATTAATTTATGTGATACTTGAATAATATATAAGATTATTAGAAAAATATATATGTAATAAATATTGAAGAAGATAAATGTGTGTAAAAATGTAATAAAGTAATTAAGTAATAAATAAAAAATTGGAAATTATATTTATGTATCTACATAAATATTTAAAACCGAATTAAAAATATTTATCAACGGGTTATTGAGTCAAGGGCTACAATGAAATTCTAAATTTAGATGGTCTTACCATAATGTACACAATAAACTATTTATACATATCATATTTTGAGTAATTTTGTAGCATTTCCTTAACCAAACATATTTGAGAGACCGGATATTGTTAAAATAAAATTTATCGTAAGTATTTTACTTAACTCACACAATTATTAAATACATAATTATTTTAATTATTGGCCATTATAAAGGCCATTATAAAAAAAGGCCTTTGCGAAAAATTTGATAAAGTTTGATTATGGTTGTATGTTATATTACAATATTATAATTAATTAACAACATTTAATTTTTATTTTAAACTATAGTTAATATTGTCAAGAAAAATTACAGATTAATAAAATTACATATAAACATCACTTTGGAAAATTAAAATATTTAATGGGATATAAAAATGTTTTTTATGCGTCACGTTTTTGATTAATAATAACAGTACATTGTTATAAGTGTTATTATAATATGATCTTATTATTTGAAATTCAAATTATACTTTAGCAGCTAACATACTTAATATACTTGCGTTACCTACTTCATATAATATTAAATTTAGACAAATTGTAGTCTAAGCGCCACTTATTGACTCCAGGTAATGATATGGTTTTTATGACATAAACGGATTTATCAAATTTAAAACGTGTAATTTCCGAAAATCATAGTCATCATATCCCACGCATTATTGAAACGTTTTCTTATATTATTGAAATTAATCCTATTTATTATGAGTAGATAAATTATGAGAAACTATATGTGGTACGTAATTAAACTTAAATGTTTTAACTATTTATTTGTGATGTAAAATGTATTTTTGTTACATCTTTGAAATTAATTCATGTAATTAATGTTAAATAAATTGTTAATTTTCGCCTTAAACATTAATATTTTTTTATTTAATTATTTTTAATACAAATTTTTTTTAATTTTTAAAAGTTGTACCAAGCCTTTATTGGATTTCATTAGGTATACATTTTTTTCAAACATATGATTTTCATGAACAGTTTACATTGTGTACATTTTACTGGAAAAAATTACATTTTTTTTAAATTGTATAGAACTAAATTACTTACCGAAGACCAACCCACAACTATACAAGTTATTGGTAGCATATCTAATATAACAAATGTAATTTCTAGTTTTTAAATAATGTATATAAGCTTATAAATAAAATACTATAATTTAAATCTGAATGTTACTAATGTCTTCAATAATAAATATTGTTTTGAGTTTTAGTTATTATATGCAATGTTTGACAGGACTAGATTGTTAATAACTGGACAAGTAGCGGTTTGGAATAATATTTGAAATATATAAGCAATAACCTGGAGTATGTGGGCGTCGGTTTAGAACGAGACGCCTTCGATTCTAATAAAATTAATATCATATACATTTTTTTTGAAATGCCAATGGCCAAAATAAGAAAATATAAATAGTGCAATTGAAAATTTTTTACTCTGCGTGAGAATCAACAATTGTAATCATTTCAGCACAACAATGTCGGTAACAGTGGGCGTTTTCACGGTTTCTATATTCTTCTCCTTCCATCATATTTTTATTAACCATGACTTGTGTTACACTCAAATACCCTAATGAGATGCACACTCACATTGTAATAAACTGTCTAAACAAATTACTTTATGATCATTTTGTGTAATTACAGTAAATATTGACAAATTGAAATAGCTTAAAAATACTGATACAAAAACTTGCATAAATAAAAAAGAACATCGCTCATGAATTTCATTGTTGATGAATACATTAAGTTTTTTTTTTTGTAGACCCAAATGATATATTATATTATATTTATGCAGAATATAATTATATCCGTTAATTTTACTTAAATATTTAATTTTAGTTATGCCGTTTTTAAAAAATTCATCATTTTATTTATTTTTCCTCGAAAAATTATATTATTTGTGGTTAATCAATACTTTATTATAAATTAAAATATTTAATATTTACATAAGTTTTTTAGAGATGTTTATGGTTTTCATAAGTCTTTATTATTTTAAATTATCCTTATTACACTTAGAGTGATTTTTAATTAATCATTATTTTATTATTTTGCAGGTTATTTATAATATTGTTAATCTCGATTGAAGCCCATAACTCAAGAGTAGCTAGTCTTGAAAGATACCCAACGCAATCAGGATTAATTGCCGTAAGTAATTACTTATCATCTGTTAAAAAAAACATTTATTTATATGTTTAACAAGTAAATTAATTAATCAGTTAAATTAAAATGATACGGAGAGACTTATATTTATCTTTCTATAATCTAGTCATGTAGAAATAATATTATCCTATTATTGTGTTGTAGGAAATAATTAATATTCTTTTGATGATTAAATGTTCGTGGTCTAAACATAATTTTGTTTATTAAATAAATTAAGATGATTTAAAATATTATTTTTTTTTCTCAATTGTATAGCAATGTAAACCCATGCACGAAATAATATATAGAAAAAATTATGTTATTCTAAACTGTTGTTACATTCATTATTCAAATAAAATAACATTTTTGAATCTTCATTTATATAATAATAGTCATATATTTTAAAAGTATAATACATACGGAGATGATAAAAAATAATCATTTAAAATAATTATTACTTCATGTAATTCTTACGTATTATTTTTTGTACATAGTCAGTATAGAAATATAATTTTTTATGGTACGATTGCTGTGGTTTTACAGTTTTATGATATTACGGAACATCATATGTAGGTACATTGTACGTGTTTCAATACACAAAACAATCAAACCAGAGGGAGGCGTTTTTGAAGGTTTTGATATTGTATATGAAATTACATGCTTACGATTTTTTTCTCGTATATGGTTTCATCAATAATACATATAGTAAATAACCAAAAAATAATTAACCACCCAACGGGTGTGTAATGTTGAATGAGAAAATAAATGCTTATGCAATGTTTACCAATGGAACGAGGCACAACGTGAGCCAATGGATTGTCAAGCTAGTGATAACTTCTTCTTGGAATTAAAACTGCTCATTAGAAAGTCATTGCACTTGAAACATCTTCTGTCCGCTGAAGATAAATAAGTAATTGAAGTAAATAATAGACTTTAACTATAAAGAGGCTAACCTTGAACGTTGTACAAAGTTTTATTTATAATCATTAATATTTGTTGGGGTGATTTTTGGTTATTTCAACAGATACATATAAGTTTTAAAAACAAAAATAATTTTTATTTTTTACCATTTAATATATTTATATTTATTTAAAATTAAATATTAACTATTTTTTTAAATTGTAATGTATTGGTATTGAAAATTAGTATGTAAATATATTAAATAAATTTACATGCGCTCTTCATGCCATGTTTATATTTTCAATACACCTTGAAGAGCACATTATCTAGGTAAAACTAAATATTTTTTACGTATTGATAATTCTTTTGAAATATAGAGGGCAAAAAATTATATTTTTAATTCATTATTTTATTGTTCATATAACTTTTAAAAATTTAAGTAATTCGATAATTCGGAATTTGAATATTTTGTTTACTTATATGGCTCTGAAAATAGTACATTAATTATGGTCTTTATTCATGTATAAAATGTTTTATCATTTAAATTACAACTTACAATTCTTAATAATTCAAAAATTGAAATGCAATTCAATATTTACTCGTAGTTGTTTTTTACTTGAAAAAGGCTAACATTTAATGAATTTAAACTATCATTATAACTTATTTATATTAACTATGATGAACACATTTAACTTAACAACTGAAATGGTTGGAAGTACTTCTATAATGTGTGTTATCTGAAGTGTCTTTTCTGAAAATAAAAAAATAAATAAAGGTAAATATTCAATCTGTAACATATTTTTTAAATTTTTTTATGGGTGATGAGAACAGTATTTCATCCCCTCAAATTAAATTAAAACACTGAAAAACTTATACTTATTGAGTGTTTACCATTCACTCAAAATATATAGAAACTATAAATTATACTTAATAATCGAATTTTTGATAATGATTTTAAGTTACAATATATTTTTCAATGATAATGTGTTTACAAGTTCGTCAAACAAATTTTTTTGAAGCAACATTTAATTAAAATATATATGCATGTTTGATTGATGTACCATTTTGTCATAACTGTAATGAACGGTACGTCGTTTTATTTTGATTATTCGAAATATTTCATTTCTAAATAATATTCGCATTGTAGAATATCAGAATCATAGTCAAACAGCTTTTGAAATGTGGTTCTGTTCGATTGATCAAACTCGTAAACATTGGGTTTTCATTTTCAATAGCAACAGCTAAAATAATTCTGTTGGATACATTATTTGGGTATTACTGCTTAACTTTCAAATAGCGCGTATTATGCAAATTAATCAACGTGGCTACTTGTTTTTGTTTTTTTTTTTAGTTTATGTATTTAAATTCAATCTGTTACGGAATTTTTTTTTTTGCATTTTATTAGTTTCGTAAACGATTAATGTTTCAAACAGTAGTGCAGCTAATCGCGATAAACACGCAACTGCTATGATCAGGTGTCATGAATCATTCGTTGCGGTTTAACTCCGCGTGTATGCATCCGATCGCGTACACACAGCAGTAATAATTTATGACGTGGTGACTCCACATGGGAACTTAATATTATAATAACGTTACAAAAAGATATAATAAAAATAATAATTTCACGCACTCGTCATCACGTATTTAAGGAAGATGAAAATGTGTACAAAAAGATTGGAAACAAATAGTATACTTACATGAACGCACATATCATTATTATAATATACAAATATACAAACACGATTTGTTTACGTTTGTCGGAGTCGTCTCAATGATTTATGCCGCAGTGGAAAGCTAATTTAACCGTCGTCAGTTCGGTCGGTTGCGTGAGGATCGGTTACAGGTTTTGCGCTGCAGGCGTATATGTTTTTTTTTTTTAAATTTCTTCATTATCGTCAGTGATTAAGATGCTTAGCACGTGGGTGCTCGCCGATTAACGATGTGCTTTTTTGATAACGCGCGCTTTAGCTTAGTCGAAATTTCAAATGTTTTGTTGTGCGAAGAAACTGCATCATCCTTGGAGGTCGACGATATCATTCGGACAACAGTTCACTATACGTTGGATGAACACGTGCTGTGGGAGTCACCGCTGGCAATCATTCATCAAAATATTATTTTAGTACATTTTAACTGGGTTTATCACATAGAAATCAGATTTATTCATTCAGAATATAAAAAATGAATAACATTATATTAAAGGACTGTTTTTTTTTTACGGATTAATAAAATAAATGTATTTAATTTGTATACAAACAGTAATATCATGTTGACAATGATCAAAATTATAGGTTTAGAAAGGTGCTCGATGATTTACAAATACTGTGGAGATTGGAGGAAATTTTCGTCGTTATAAAATCCTATGTGGGTTATCATGGGAGGTATTAACTTAAATTTAAACAGTTTAGAATGAAATCATATTTTTCTTTTTCCATCCAAGTATAGTATTTAGCATATGCAGACATAGCAGGTTGTACCAATTCATATTCAAATCTAATTACTTCCATTACATGATTATAGTATGACATTATTATATGTATTTTATAAAAAATGTAAGGGTCTTATTTTTTACGGATTTCTATTAACTTTTACTTAGTTTTACATTTTCAATATTTCATGTCAGTATTTTTCAAAAACTTACGATTTACGATGATTCCTGTGAAAGAAATTAATTCAAATATTATATTACGATATTCCGATAATAATAATAAATGTATGACTTTTTTTTCATTTAAATTACAATATTTATATATTATTAATTTATTTTTATTTTCTAAATTCATCTACAAAAATGGTCTTGTATAAAAATAAAAATTTGGATAGATGTGTATATATTGTGTTAACATTTTATTGTTTAAGAAAAAAAGTGCAGCACATTAATATCGATGCAAAATAATTTGTTATGAATAGATCGATTGGATTTTTCATTTTATTTTTTAAAATTCTTATAGAATAAAGTAATTAGTAGATAGATATAAAATTCGTGTGAAATATCCATAGTAAATGGTTCTAATTACTCTAATTTTAAGGTGTTGAGTCTTTTAATTCCCGTATAAAAGGTTTAAAAATCAAGGATGAGTTTAAAATCAAAACATAAAATGTCATTTTAAATTTTTAGTTTTGATTCATTATACATAGACGATGAAAAAAGTTTAACAGTAATTCACACATTTGTAGAATCTATACAGTTATTTATAAAAGTATAGTTTTAAGTTAAGTAGTTTAGTAGTAGGTATTCGTGGCCAAACGGAATTTGGTTTATTATTATAGAGTAATAGAGTTCAAATGATCTGACTCGTCGAGATGGTCGTATATCGAGAGCATATTACTCTGTTATTTGGGCGGAATAATTTCGTATTAAAAGGTTGGACCGGATCCAATGTTGTTTTTTGTTCCTATTATATTTTGTCAATCCAGTGAGCCATGACTGGTAGTTTGTCAATGTTGACAGGTTCGCTTATGACTCCATTTATAACGGAGCATTTTTTCTTTTTAATTTATCAAATTTCACTTCACCGGCGACATATCTATTTTCGATACAATTAAAAAAAAAACGCACTTCGTGTGTGCACGAAGGGAGTGTCATAGTTGTTATTGACGTCGTAATAATGTATGCAATTTTTTTTCATTCTTAGACCAGCTTAAAATTTCAAAAAATAATGCAATCATTTTCATATGCTTATTAATTCTTATAATATTTAAAGATGTCTATTTTATCAAAACCAACGTGGTATAAAATGTATGATTTTATTTTAATACGTATAGACTTTTGAAATAAGTAAACAAATTAAACTTCAAAATTATAATTTGTTGACATTTTTAGTTAACAATGCACATCGACATGTAACCTGATTCTATTAATATACGTATGCAAATTATTATTTAAATTTTTTACATTTAAATCTGCATAAAAGATACTGTCATTTGATATTAACTATGTACTTAGTATTTTATTCTGATAGAGGATGTATAACTTATAACTCATTTCTATTTGCATTTTATTTTAATTTTATAAATAAGAAATCATTGATTTGGATTAATATGCACTTTTGCTTAAAATAAATTTTAAAAAGTATGTGTAAATACTTAATACTTAAAATCAATTTGATTTGGTAATTTGTAACATGTAGCTTCAATAAAATATAGAAAAAAATGTTTAAATGTTTAAAAACGAATGTTTCTATGAAAGTACTGAATTCATTTAAAACTAAATTTAAATTAAAAATGTATCATTTGTAAATTTTATACGATTGTAGGATTAAACAATACACTGTTCTTATTTTTAGTAGTTAGTTGTTAATTTTTTGCTTTATTTTAGGATCACCCACTTGGATTATGGATTTATAATATAATTTATTATTGTAGCCAATAATATCATAGCATGCTCATTTGTGTTCGGTATATAGTAATTAATATATAATATTTCGTACTATCTAGTGTAATATATGTATGTGCCGTGTGTATTAGTGTATCTGTATTAATTTAAATGCATCCGTATTTGCTAAATACTTATCTAAATCTAAATAATGGTACTTCATATTATTAATATGTGTTGATTTATGTATAATATAGTACACATTAATCTTTAACAAATAACTATTAACTATAATGATAATAATATTTGTAAATTGTTAAAAAAAAATGTTACCGAAACAATTCAATGGAGAGTGTACTGTTATGTCTATTTATGATTAAAAGTAAATCATTGGTATTTCACTTAGAAATTTAGAAATCTTAGTATTAAGTTCATATTATAAATATTTAATACTAATTAGGAACGAATAATTACATAAAAATGTTTTATTTAAGGTAATAAATTTAAAATTTAATTTGATATCTCAAAATTCAAATGATATATTACTATTTTGCTGTGATGAAGTTTCATTTAAAATTAGATAAATCAATATGTAATTATCTAGTGGCGCCAGTAATTTGAGAAAGTATAAGTTAAAAACTATCAAACTGACGTTTAAAAATAAAACGGATTATACAGTTGTACGCTTCCTCCCACCATTAGATTTTGTCATTTAATTCATTGTTTTATTCGATCATTGGCGTCCACGTCCATTGTTCTCCAATTTTGGTACTCGAAAAGAAGCATCCCAATTGTGTATTATAAGTTTTCGATATTTCATATATCATTTGCGAGATTCATGTACAGGAAGTGTTCAGAATGTTAAGTGCAATGTCGCGTTGTTGATCGTTGACCCGTAACTGACTCCACCTGATGATACATACACTCGGGCGCACACGACATGCACTCTTTAATGTGCCTTTTCAGTCTCTTGTCTAAACTGTTTTAAATATACACGTGTTTACACAAGTTGTTTTTTACGTCTTTAATTGTTTTATTCCTGCGTGGTTTAAACAGCCACGATTATATTTCATGGACTAGAATAGAGAGGTAGAAATTATTTTTGTGAGGGTTGCACATTGTTTATAAATGTATATATACAAAAATCTTAAACTTTAATTGGATGAATATGCGTAAATATTATAATATTTTTATTTTATTTTCGTCAAAATCATAAAGTTCAATTTGCTAATAAATCGATTAGTTGTTAGAGTTTTATTCCTATAGATTTTATATAAATTAACGAATTCATAATGGTAATTTAAGAATTTTGACAAATTAATAGAACTAAATATTAAAGAAAAGAAACAGGAAAATTCAATGATTTGAAAAAGAATTTCTTTCCTCCCTCGTATAATCGCAATTAGTCTTAAATGTTTTAAAAATAAATAAAGTATGAAATAGGATTTTTGTGTTTGTTGTACATACAGTGATGTTCATAGGGGTGATCCGTCAAAATATCTTTGCTAAAAATATCTCCATTTAAAATATCACAATTTAGAAAGTGAAAAATTTAAAAAATATATTTTTTATCAAAAAGATAGTAGGTACCTACACATCGAAGAGATATTCCATCTTTTTCGTATTTGAGAATTCTCGAGCATAAACATGAATTATATTTTGTGTTTTATTATTTTGTAATTTATTTATTTCATATATATATATATATGTATATATATAAAAAAATAAATAAATAAAAAAAAAAAGCAATCAAGGTGTTTTTCTTGGACATAATTTTCCAGAATGTATTTCGACGTGAATATTACGATAGAAATATTTTGTTTTAGAGTCGTTTTTAGGCGCCCTTCGTCGCAATTTACGTTGGTCGTTAGAGAACAGAGCGGTGGACAGTATAGTCGGTTGTTTTGTCCGTGCGCATTAATAAACATTAACGCCTACACTCGGTACTCATTGTTCACATGTATTATGTCATTATGCGTGTATGTGATTTCATGTTCGAAAGATCTATAGGTTGGTACCTGCAGACAATCTGAACAAATCAATATGGGTTAGTCATGCGTGTATGCTTAGGAGCCATTGAGCAAGAAAAGAAAAAAATCACATTTTCCCATTATACTAATTAAAATAAGAACCATCTTATACTAACTTATATTATACTAACCATCTTATATTAACCTATCTTATTGAGGCTCAAATCAAAATAATAAATCAATCGTTTACCATACTTATTGCGTATTTGGTTTATAATTTAATTGATTTTTGAATGATTTAAATTAAGAAAGACGACGAATCTATCGGAGGACTATACCACTGTACGCAACACATGTGTATATATAAACAACAGAAAATTATTAGAAGCACATTTTAGGTCTCTCTTATTTGATTTTAAAAATGTATAAATTATTATCGATGGCATTAAATTGTTGTAGTTATATTTACAATATATTAGAAAAACGTAATTTATTGGTCGGGTGAGATGCAGAAATTAGTGTATCATTGCTTTTGAAAAAATAACTGTTGAGCAAAAGAAATCTAGTAGATAGTTTAGGTATTCTAAGATGGTTGATATTGTAGTTATTAAAATAATTTGTCAAGCCAAAGTTTTGTTTGATTAAATTAAAAATGAAGATTCTTTTAAATAATTTTTAATGATTTTTTTTTCTTCATATGATTGTAGTGTATTTTTATAAAATTAACTTAAAATAGTAATATTGATAATATAGATGTTTTTATACAAAAGGTTGATTTCACCACAGTACATTTTAATATTTTATTTCTAAATGTAAAATATTTTGGAGTAGAAAAATAAGTAATATAAGTAATAAAAAAGGTAAAATTAGATGAAATGTAGGTAAAAAAAAAAATCACATTTTGAAAAACTTTTTTGAGAGTTTTTATTTTTTATTTTAAGTTCGAAATTTTTCCATTTTAAATCTTTTTGGTTTCATTATTTTTTGTTATTATTAAGAATAGAAAAATAAATACCACTAATGATGTATGTTTTTTTTAATAATTTTGAATTTAAATTATTAGAATAATAAAACCGTAAGTATAAATGACATTTTATTAAATCGAATATAATTGTAAGAAAAAAACGTGGATGTTTTAATTATTTTAAAGTCAATACAAATTATCAATACAGAAGATTAAAATGTTTTTGAGGAGAGTACACTGTAGAGTGTAGAACTATAAGCCACCAAATAATATTTTCATATGTTCAGTATGACAATGATAATGTAAATCACGATGAACTGACATAATAATCACAAAATATAAAGATGTAGTACGCACATAATACGTTAGTTAATAATTTTCAATATTTATTTGATCGAACTCGTTATTCATTTATAAATATATATGTATTATATTATTTCGCCTTTTTTTTATATTATAAAAAAGTATACTACTTATTTATGATCATTGAGGGAATTAAGGGCTTTTACATTTATTTTAATTCTAGTAAAAAAAGTTTAGTTGACTATTATGGTCAACATAAATTATAATTGTGTTGAAACTGAAAACTTAATTATAAAGTTATTATTGTATACCTAATTATTTAAATAAAACAAATAATTTTTTTCTCCTACATAAATTTGAATTAATTTTATCTCATGCAAATATTTAATAAGTTAATAATTGAATTAATTGATAGTTGAAAATTGAAAATTGATTGATGTTTTATATTGAATTTGTTATTTACCAATAATGTATTTTGTATTATTTTTGTTTTCAGATTTATGGTAATGATAATGCCAGTGATATTCATTTTTCATGGAAATTAAATGAAACGATATTTTGGGGAGAATGGTCTCCATGGTCATCTTGGACTCCTTGTTCTACATCATGTGGTTTAGGTATCACCAAACAAACAAGACAATGCATACGAAAATCAACTAATGTTAAAAGGTAACTCATTAAGAAAAATCATCTTAAATACTTTTTTTGTTATATATTTATAACATTAAACTGAAAACTGTATTTCTGTGTATTTTTATTTATTATTAATTTATAGTTAATTTTAATAAAAAAAACTATAAATATTTGTTCATATTTTTGTAGAGTGTAGTGTTTTGTATGATAAAAAAAATATATGCATTTATGTTATTGGGTGATTTTGATTCATACTCTATGGTGCTATGACTTGAATGGGTTATAATATTATTATGAGCATAATAATAATTTTATGCTTAATTACAAATTTTCGATTTTCATTAACCATTTATAAAAGAAATTCATATTATTGATAAGGTTTTAGTTGACATTTGTCTTAAAAGTTAGATTTCGGTTTGATATTCTGTATTATTATATGTGTATGAATAAATATAGAAGTCACAAATGATACTTGAATTCAATTTTTGAAGCCATATAGATTAATTGTGTATGTTAAATTTGAGTTAAAATTGCGTTATTAAGCATTTATAAACGGATGTTAAGGCAACGCTGCATTTTAAATTTTGTAGAATTATATATATAAATATGAAATTTGCGGTATCGTTTATGTTTATGAATGGTTATGAAAATCTACACGATTTCGCAAATTTTGAGGAATCGTTCTTCACCGAAATTATATACCTTGTGATGAATTTTTATTTCGAAACCGGTTGTACTTTACAAATATAATAATACTAACCTTTTATTTATAAACTATTTGTTCATTTATTTATTAATTTACAAATATTAACCATATAATGGTTTTTAATTTTAATTGAACTTTTTATTTTATTATTGAATATTTAATATTTTTTTGACAATAAATCCAATAATAGTAATTCCTACGTATTTGATTATTTATTGGTTTGGGTTGGTTTTTTAGTATAAGTACAAATAAAATTATAGTAATTGTATGTCAGCCAAGCATTAGTATGATTATTAATATATTTTTCCAATATAAAGGTATATAAAATAAATACACAGACTATTAAATGTCGTGTACTCATTTTATTTTTTTATGTTAACATTTTTTCTGGCACTTTGTATAGCAGTCATATTCTAAAACAAGACTATCCACCTCCCTAATTGATCGTTTAGGTGCTGTGGTCGGAGATGAAAAAAAATAATAAACCATTTGCCTGGAACCTAACATTACTGTCATTAATACACGCGTATATCACGACACGTGATACACCCTATACGCTGGGTAATACTTTTAAATCCATCTTATTGTTTTTTTCCCTTCGTTCTATTTTCGTTTAGTATAACCATACGATTTTATGTTTTAATACTGCCACTTAAAAAAGTGGTCCTACATCCGATCGACCGGCGTTATCCGAGTAATGACCTCCCGAAAATCGCTCGGTGATATTGATGTTGGGGAGAAAAAACACTCCTTAGAAAATTAGTTTTACAAGTTTGGACTCGATAACAAAAATGTTTTAATAATATGTAATGGTTAAGCAAAAATAAAAAAAACTTTTCTAAATATTTGTTTGTTCATTCGTTGTAAAAGCTCAAGAAGGCTAAGTTTTTTTGACTTCTTGTCTCAGTGTCAATTCGTTAATGCATTCGGTTATAATATTATAAAATACTTTTGAAAATGAAATAGGTCTTGTCCATCAAGTATTCAGGCGCTATATCGTAAGATATATTTTTATTTAAATAAAATCCAAAACCGAATTGCATTAAATATTTTTTTTCTTGATGTATGCAGAAATATTTTCATGCGCAATTTAGAAAATATAACTTGGAATGATTTAGAACATATTAGATTTAGTAATATCACTTTTAATTTGTTTATTTCCTTATTTTCTAAATTATAACTAATTTTATTGATCTAATTAATTTAATTTAATTCAATAAACATTAAACAATGTTTATTCTATTTTTGTAAAGATTTTATTTAATTTTACATTTTCTGTTTACTCTAATTTTCCTTTAATAATTTTGAATTTATTATGCTTTAGTTTAAATTATTATACTATAGTAATATATTTTACGTTTGAAAATAAAATATAAGGGTAATGTTTGTAATTTATGTTGTTTTTAAACGATTATGGATGTGAGGAAAAAGGCAAAATATTAATAGTGTATCGTAAAAGAAAAATGAAATACGAGTATACCAATAAAATGTAATTGTTTCTTTATTTATGATTTTATCGTAATAAAAAGTAAAACTTCATTGTAGGAAATGTCAATCATATTTTATTAAATACTAAAAATGTAGTTTAATATTTTAATGTTACAAATGTATACACTTTTAGCGTTGAGTTTTCAATATTGAAACAAAAATAAAATAATGTATATAGAATTTGTGTGTTTATCAATTTTGTAATCCATTAATTATAAAATTGGTATATTAATATAGTATTATTCTAATATTTATCGAGGTTGCCTACCTTGCAGGAATGTTTTTTACAAAAGACAACGTCTGAAACGAGTGTCCAATGTGAACACCGAATGTCGAGGACCAACAGATGAAACCAGATATCACGTTTGTAATAAACAGGTAAGTTGAAAGTGGTCGATCGTAAAAAAAATGTATATCTAAGTTCTTATCTCTCTTATTAAATTAATAACTGGGTGTCCTGGACGACGCGCGTACGAAGTTAGAACTCTCCTATGTACGGTTGATTATAATTATTTAAGAGGCGAAAAAAAATGCGAGTAATATATTTACAAATAATTATACGGTAACAATACAATGGGGTAATATTGACTTTCAATAAATATCTCGATAACCTTTACAATCACCACCAGCTTGTTACCGTATCGATAAAGTGTTTGTCTCGTAATAAACACGTTCAACGTATCCAAACGGGCATCACAATAAATCAAAATATTTTCGTGTATTTATATTGACCTGAGGTGAAACAGTAGGAGGGCTTTAATCACTGGAAAAAAATGAGCTTAGGATATTGGTCAGGATGACTGGTCATTGTTGTAGTTGGATGCTCTATTCGTGTGCGGTACAAGTACACGTACAACACAGCTAGGGTGCTAAAACATCTTCAGATCATAAGTCGACACTAAGGTTATTGTTACGGAGGAGATAATTATGATTTCAGGGAATTTTACATACATGTCATTAGATTTGTCTTATCAAAATTTACTAAGAATGTTAAACTATATTTTTTTTGTGAGTAAATTAGAATAAAATATGGATTTTTATTGTCAAAAATTTGTATGTAGTATAAAATTAAATTTATTACTATCCCCCCTCAAAAGAAAAAATAAATAAATAAATAAATAAAAGGTCAGATTAGAATCTGACCCATTTTCAACTATTGATATGAAAAAAACAAAAAATGAAGGTGTAATGGTTAATAGCAAAAAAATAGTTAAAGAGAAATAAAAGGGTTTAAGACTTGACATTTAGAATTCGGAAGTTAAGTATTAAAACGGAGGTATTATATATTTGTACAATATATTATTATATTTTTCTGCTATAATACATAATTGAATACATTTATTACAGTTCATATACAAGCCAAATCATAGATGTATAATAAAATATATGTTCCTTGTATGAGTCACGTTTTTGAGCAATAAATGATATGTTTTTTTGTAGCACCTGCGTTAAAAACTCAGTTTCTGACCATTGTTATAAATAGGTTTCGTGACACTGTCATGAATAAACACGATTGTATTATTTTCCCTTATAAATACCTAAAACTTCTTTAAAAGAACGCAATGAACATTTAAAGGCACAGCTTTCTTAAAAAAAAAAAAAACACATAACTATAATCTTTGATGTATACCTCGATATTAGTTAAAATTGTAACCATATCTATACTGTGTCCATTTCAACCAAACAACTGTTCATCATGTGTAATACAATGTCATTCATCAGTCCTGTATAGTCGACGGAAATTTTATTTGTAAACGTGACCCTCTCCGTGTATGACACACGCCAATCTTTATTACGCTCGAACATGGTAAATTCAATAATACGTATTAATAAAAAGCCGTCTTGTGTGAAATTGAAAAATCCAAACACAACCTAGCCGGTGTGGAATGCCGACAAAAACGATCCCGACAATGGCGTGCATACTTAACTGGGTTGTCATTTTGAACAGACATTTATTGAAGGACGAGTGCACTAGGAATGTGTGCACTATAGTCCTCGGAGGACAATACAGTTTACAATTAGGTTGTTTTGAATATGCAATTAATTGAGAGTATTTTAGTTTGCTTGAAAACGTTTTGTTTATCTCAAATGTACAACAAATTTCTTAAAACAATAATGTATGTGGATCAGTGACAATTACTATAAATCGATCTGATGTTTTATTGGTGGTTTATTATTTTACAAGTTCCTTTTGTTTTTAATTTCAACCACTATTTTTGTAGTTCTTTTTTTTTTTTTTTTTTTGAATGAATATTTTTTCTGTATTTAACACTCAAATTGAAAACCCTCATTATTCAACAGTAATTTTTTTTCAGGTGTGCCAGAATAATACTGACTTTCGTGAAATTCAATGTTCGTCGTTTAACGACAAGTTATTTAATGGTCAAAAGTACACGTGGTCAGCATATTATCATGGTGAGTATTCTTTACATTTTTTAGTTTTCGTTCAACATGTATTGTTATTATTTATTATTAGATTAATAAGAAAAATAAACAAAATATGTAAAACAAATTAACTAGCTGATTTTTTTAACTTTAATGGGTATTAGATGACCTTAAATATTTTAAATTTTTTTTAATCTGTGGTGATTAATTATTTAAATATGAAAATACATTAAGATTTGATTATAAAATATAGTGCAGCTCATAAAAAATTATAATAATTTACGAAGATCAAGCTTTCTATCCTTTTTAATGATTCCTATAGATAAATTAAATATATTTCTATAAAGGAAAGACATTCAAATTTTTTCAATCATTTTTGAGTATTTAATTATATTTATATACAAATTATTTATGATATCAATGATTTTGTAGTCATTAACTTATAAGAAATAACTTATAATTGTAAGCTTTAAAAATATTTATTTGTTTATATTTTATCGAATTATTGAACTGTACTACGTACAATTAAGCAATATTTTATAGCCGTTTATTTTTATCGTTTAACATAATATGAAAGTTATATTGTATAACATAAAAATATATATTTTTGATTTATTAGTTTTTTCTTATAACCTACCCTATAAAGTATAAATTACATATAAAAAATATTCACACTAAATTGAAAACACTATAAACATGATTTCTTCGATGTTAAAAATGATTATTATTCGTCTTATTTATGTTTTGTATTTATACATTTATATTATTAATAATAGTTATACGATGAAAATTTATTTGAAATTTTATTATATTCATTAGCCACAAATCAATGTGCGTTAAACTGTCGAGCAGTTGGATATCGCTTTTATGCCACTTTAAAACCTAAGGTATCAGATGGAACATCGTGTAACGGTACAAATAATTCAAGACCTTACGTTTGTGTGGAAGGACAATGTAAGGTAAGTGAAAATATTCTATCCTGTTTATGAATTTTATAAATTAATTAAATTGGATTTATTATTTATTTAAATTCTTATAGTTTTTAATTGAGGATTTAAAATATGAATATCTTATTAAAAGTCCATTGGTGTAAAAAAAATTGTATTTTTACTTAAGATCAAACGAAATTAATTTTATAGTGAAAAAAAAATGTTTCGAGTTAATGGTAAATCCGTTTACCATTTCGTCCATAGATGTTATAACACAATACGATTACGGTTGTTTAATAAATTAAATCACGATCATAAACGATTTTATGGTACAAAATAGTTTTCATAAATCTAATATCATAGAACTAATCAGAATATAAGGTAAATTTAATTCTTAATTATTAATAAAAATGTCACATGCGTGTCGACTGCAATTAATCAACATGTATATTATTCGTGGGGCATAAAATTATTTTTGGTTTTCGACCAAGTTTGTAGACGATATTTACTTGATTGTACACTAATGTATACCATTTAAGCGGCGGTATTATGGATATTATTATACGTTTGAAAATTAGTTGTCTAGCAGATTCTCCCCCGGGATAAGAAACACCTTTTCACCCCGGAGAACGTGCTGGGAATCATTTAATTTACAGACGATGACTGAGCAACTAATTGGTCTGGCATTAACGCCGCCCACAAATCATCAGATTAGTTCTGATAATGTCTAAGTCGTGGTCTACAAAAGCTTTTGCGCATGATTGAGTTATCTTCAAATAATTTACTATATAATGTGTTATATATATATATATATATATATATATTTATACTTATTTTAAGAGAAATCGAATTAATCGTATATTATTTCTTAATCTGTTCATAGTAATTTTTTTCAACGTTTTGTATTCTATTTAAGAATATATTTGAGTAATTTAAAATAATAAAATTATTAAAATCAAATCATACTGGCCATATTATACATTATTCATATTCGTTATTCGTATTTTCTAATCTCACTTGAAGAATAAATGTGGATTATACTATAATATTTATTTTCATTAGTAAATGAAATTATTTTAAAAATTAATGAACTACGTATTATAAGATTCTTGGAAATTAGTATTTAAATATGGTTAATAAATTAGGTTTGTAGCCAATATTATTATTTATGTTGCTACATGGGGATTTTATATAATAAATTATTTAACTATATAATTTTTAAAGATTGTTTAATGTATCTTGACTAGGTATCTTAAAGTGGTTGAAAAAATAATATACGGGGCTATAAAATTATTAATAATTTTGGAAGATTTGTTTACGGCATACATACTATAATTAATAATTATTGAACTATAAATTTCATTGTACTTGAGTTTTTAATTATGTAGTCTGGTTAAGTAAATACTTTTATTGTTATATATTATATTACTATGGTTAGGATAGATCATGCATTACTGAAATCTGAATTAGTGTACTACATCAGTGCATTTTATGTAATTAGATACATTTATATGGTTGCCAACGTGATAAAAAATAAATTATTTTTTATTGATAATAAATTAAAGATGAAAAAAATAGTTTTAAAATTCTTGAAAATAAATGGTCAATCGACAATCAATTTATAAATAACAGTGTATAGTGTAACGTTTTTAATGGTCCATGGCAACATAGGTGTGAACACGGACCACATAATTACATACAACGTATATTTTTGGGCGGTTTCCTCAACTAGCTCTGGTTCTTGTTGTCCTTTTACAGTACAAATTATAAACTTAAAAAAAAAAAAAATCAATACCTATTAAAATATAAATCCATTTGGAAAATACCCGTTAAAAAGCGCTTTAAGTTGGTTAATGTGTTGTTTTCTCATTGGATCTCATCGCCGAAAATAAATTAAAATTATAAACCGGAATAATATTTGATGTAGAATTAGCGCCAGAGAAAATAACGATGACGCAACATATATTACACATATGCAATATTGACTGAAATGTTGAAGGAGTACACACGCGTCGATTATTATTATTGTATTGATACGCTTCGTATAAAAATATTTTTAATGTTTTTGTTTTTTTATAATAAATCAATGAATACAACGAATTTGAAAGTAATTCGCCTAAAACTTATAAATAATTTACAATTAAAAGCCGGGAAAATATCAACGATAGAAGTTTTATTGAAAAAAAAAATGTCTTGAATATTTTTTGAAAAATAGAAAGTCTGAAGCCTTATTTTCTTATCGTATATGAGAATCAACTTAATATGTTTTGATTTGAGGTGTTCTGTGTTCCTATATGAAAATTGTATTTCAAAGATCAGTAAACATAAATAGGATTGACTTCTGGGTAATTCTAAAAGAAGAATAAAACCAGGGTTATATAAATCTATTTTGAAATAAATGTGTGTACTCTACCGGAATATGATGTTTTAGACAAGCCACCAGAAGCTTATACAAATATATTATCATATGCAAAGAAAACAGAGTAGAATACATTGAACACATTATTCACTTGTCTAGAAATTAATCAAACTGAAAGGTAAATGATATGTCATACGTATCATATGAAACCTATTACGTGCGGTCGCATAACTTATTTCGTTAACTGGATTGCCGAAATCTTTTTATTTTTTATTCATCTTTCATATTGAAATGCAATATCATAATGTATAATTTAAATAAAGAAATATGATCTGTGTACTGTTATGCTATGTTAATTATATAGTAAAAGTTTTATTATTAGATTTAAATGTAATATAAATAAATAATAATCTCAAATAAAAAAAATATATATAATCTTCTTAATCATATTTAAATCATATGAAAGAAATGTTAATTTTAGTCTATTACTTATTTTTTGAATTGAAATATTGATTGCATGTATATAATACACATTGTTGTTAATGCGTAAATTTTTTATGTATACTATTGCTATGAATAAGTGAGTCTAAAATGATTCATTAAACATTAAATATATATTGTTTTATTTTAAAATTATTAGTATTTTATGAATTATAATATCATCAATGAGAACATGGTATTGGATTATACTTGACTGGTTTTTTATAAGTAATGTAACATACAAACATCACTATGATTAAAAGAAATATGTACCCAAAAAACAAGTATAACTGGACGGTCTTCACTTGATCATCATATTTATCAACTTTCGATTGTATTGCATTTTCAGTAGAATTAAATGGTTGAAAGTCCTCAATAGCTTGTGGATCTTTGTCTACAGTTATTGCAGATGAAATTGTACAACACGTAGAGAAGAAAACAATAGCTGTAAACACAGTTATATAAGACATCTTTGTTCGCTAATATTATACTAACATAAATATGTAATGTTTCTAATTACTAAGGTAATAGTTGTGAGTTATTAATTGATGGGTCTAATCTTAGTATATTATAATTCTCATTTAGATAAATAATTTCATTATAGCCATCATAAAAAAATAACTAAAAATATGGGAACTAATATCGAAATAAATTATTGGTTTATACATTTTGACGATAGAAAATTGTGTTCACACACATCTTTCTTTGGTTTAAAAAAACGTCTTACTGTTTTTTTTTCACAGTTAAGGGATGAAAATAATTAATTTTCTTATATATTTGTGTAGCCATTTTATTTTTTTGGTTTTATGATTTATCAATTAAATCACTTGTGTTATAAATATGTTGGGTTATCGTTATTAAATTGTTTGTAACTACTAATGAAGATCAGATTTTCGGAAAATTTTTACACCTACAGTTTGTGCTCAACACCGCGGTTATACAGTAAAGAAAGTACATACTTTTCGACCCATCGCTCATTATTATACTATCATATTTTGGCACTCGGGCATACTTCCAAAGTATCCATCAAATGGCTCGAGCATAACAAAGGTGTGTCGGTAGATGATTGATATTGCCTAATCCACTGTACATAGTTAACCTCGTTCAGAATTAGAAGAAAAAAAAAATGCATGGCGATGTAAAATAATTATAGGTTGCTATTTTTTGAACGGCATAATATTATCTGCTATCCGTTGATGAGTCCTATTGTTATATTATATAAAACATTACTTAACATAAGTTATAAGTATTTGTATTTATTATTTATAAGCTGTATTTAGTATTTTGAACATGACAGTAACAGGACACGATGTGTACGAGTATATGTTATTTTATATGTGTGTGTATTTAAGAACGATCGTTAGATGTATAATTTTTATTTTATATACTGTATTATATTTTTGAATCGTTTATGTAATTCAACAATATAAACTGATTAAAATTAATTTTTATACCATGAAACTGTTTTCGAACTACCCAAATTAAAATCCATTAAGTATAATTTGCAAATTGAATTACCAAATTGAATTTCTACCTAAGGTAGTTTTCCATGTAGAACTAACCAATCTTAGAAAGATATCAAATTTTCTCCATATCATTACACTTCACGTGATTTTAAGCGTTTACTTAATATTTTCAATATTTGAGGCAATTCATGTATTTTTTGATTTAAATATTACCATACAGTTACCGCTAAAATTAACAGCAATTAAATTAGGAACTCTGAGAATCTACTTGTTTCATCTGCTTGAAGACGATTGCATATGTTTACTTAAATTCTTATAATTTTTTATTTAGTTTTGATAAAATAGTATACTACTTGTATTTTAGATTTAGGTTTGACCATAATGGAAACTCACATAAATATAGAGACCTGATAGAATTGTTATTGTCCTATTGTTAATAAGTTATCATTCCGATAATGATATACATTGTATATTGCCCACGAATTGTGATATTATTTATTGGCTGTTACTAAATGCTAAGTAATCATGTTGTTCAGGTTTTCAACATTGAGTGAAGCAAGAAATGTATTAGTTTTACAACAATGTTTTCAATTTTCCTGTAATTAAATTTTTAAAGTGAATTTATGTACTAGGGAGTTAAATGTATTTTCAAGTTTCTTTTTTAGTTATTTTATAACCATTACTTACTAAATAGATAGTATATTTTTCTATAGTTGATGTTTGCCGATATTTATTCTGCCATGGAAATGCAATATAAATTGTTATTCACAGACATTTTTTATGAGAGCTAATTAAATATCAGAAATTATTTAAAATAAACTCATGCACTATTATGAATCTTGAAGGTATTGAACAAAATAATACCGGTTGAATTTGTTGGCATTAATGTCTTGATTTTAATATTATTAGCATTTATTTATAATAAATGGTAAACAATAACTTTTTATGATATTAATTACCGTGTTGATGCACGTATAATATTTTTATTAAGAGATTAATCAAAGTGTATATATTATAATGCTAAAGGAAACGTTCTGGTCAAATAATTAGCATATGGGTAGATGTGTATCTTTTCTCATACTGATTTCAGTTTAAGTACATTATTTCATGTAAAAAATTGTTCATATTTCTCTCGTTTACCATCAATCGTAATCAGTATATTAGATCTATGTAATGTTTTGTGCGCTGTCGAGTTATAATTATGTATCTTTTAAATAATTAAATATTCCAAAACTGTATACGAAAAAAAAATAAAAAAATAAATAAATATAGTTTTTGAAAACCAAGGAAATAATTGGTAATAATAATACTTAAAAGTGGAATAAAAAACATCGTTTAAAATAAACGTACATAATTCGCACAAACACGAACATCGGCCTCGTTTTTTTTTTTTTTTTTTTGCGTATTTTAGTTTTATACACTTGAAAAATCATTAGATTTTGTTTATTATAATTTATAGCATCCGGCATCTGTCACGCGGCAATGAAATAACGATGAGATTGTATTGGCATGTATACCTAACGGCACACAAACGTTTTTATCTGCTAAATATTCTCTTATAACAAAGTCTAAAGAAACAGTTTTTTTCTCACATCCTCTATTTGTCGTCAATATCACCGCCGGACATGCTTTTCACATTATACTAAATCTACATACATTTCACGTACACTTTTTTCTATAGTACCTAAAGCGATTCTCAAATACAGTTTGTTCGCGGTGCCCATAAGATGCTGAAAAAAATCCATGAAGTCATAAAAACTAGGAAATATTTATTCTAAACCACAACTCGTAAAAATTATATATTAATGATTTGCTTTTTAATTTATGATTCTTTAAAATTCGTGTATCATAAAAATACCAAAAAATGAATTAAATTAAAAAAAAAAAACACAATTCAAATACTATTTAGTAATTTATAAGTTTTAAAGGTAACAATGATATTGTTTTTTTTTCATTTTCTATTGCAATATTTCAGTATTTAGTCTGACGGCAAAAAATGAATGCACAAATCTGTTTGTATACAATTAAAACAAATTTATTCTAAAAAAATTGTATGATTCAACTAATAATGATATTTGAATTTGATTTAATTCAGAAATGACTGCGAAGCCCTTTTTTGTTGGGGCTCCATGGAGCACAGTCTAAAAACCGTTAATATATATATATGTATATATACACACAGAATAATGTTTTTATATTGCTGTCCGAAGCATCGGATGATTTCGCGTTATCGTGGAATCAGTTATGTCATCTATATATGTATATATAATAAGGTAAAAAATCATAATACCAATTTTAACGTTACATTGATAGTTGTACATTATAATATCCTATTGATTTGCATTTGGTTCAATAGTGCGGAAACGTATTTAAGGTACTTATATTTTGAGGGGCTGTTTGCTCGGTTACAATTATACTTGTATTATATATACATATAAACGTATGATGATAGTAATGAGTGTTCACACGCGCGCACTCGCTTAATCGCACTTCATGCAAACCGGTTGCGTTTTAATATCCGGAAAACTAGGCGTACTCTTTAGAGCGGTTCAAAAAATAAAAAAATAAAAATAAAAACCTCATTGTATTATACCGGGACCACCTGGTGTACGAATTTTATACCTTCCGTTATACACCGGTACCTACGCACAAGCGCGCGAGCTGGCTTTCAATTTATTTTTTAAATTTCAGCAAAACGTGTCATCTTGAGCACGCACTTCGAACTATTGCTCGGATTAAATTCTAAACGCGTGTGTCAATAAGCTCCTGCGTATACAGGGGACGATTGAGTATTTTTTATCAGTATCTTTTGTCGATGGATATTCTCTTGGTGCAGCGAATATTATTATTTCAATCCTACCGATTTCGCTGTCTCACCGGTGTTGTTTTTTTTTATTTATACGTCCCCCTATGTATCGTTAAACCGTAGCTATTCGTGTATTGTTTACGATAAACGGGCGGGATTGACAGTCTATACTACTTTCCATATATATAAAATACCTACCGGGTGTTAATAATGAATTTTAACACCTTAATGGATCTTAGTTTTTCTACATACTTTTGTACTTTCTAAAATAAACGACAGCACACAACTAATTTAAAATCTAAATACTCGGAATATTTACATACGCTTCAGTAGCGTGATTACACGATAATATGAAATGAAGCGGACAGTGGACACGTTTTTAACATGATGATAATCCAATCCAAAAAATACTACCTTAATGTTTCTAGATCAGTGCCTTGGTGTAACCGTGTTATTGGTGGACATATATTTTTCATATAGGTATTAACTAACACCGAAACGTACCATGCATTGATTTTGTTGTTTTTATCAAACGATTTAAATGCGCCATACCAACGACTTCGAGACAAAATCATATATTTTTATATCACACGCAATACGAAAAAAACAAAAAAATAAAAATAACCTTATCTCTAGCGATCTTAACTGGTACCTACCGGAACAAAATAGCTTCCAGACTAGTAGTGTTTTTTCAGTCCACTCCCCGATGATATCACTAAAAATTAAGATATCGCTAGAGATCGGTTTTTGTGTACATGGTTAATAGAGCTATTAACTAAGATCCTGAGGCAATGAAAAATATTTCGTTGAACATGTAAAATTCTTTTTGCGTGATAATGGTTTAGAATTTTCATCGAAAAAGTTCTCATGTATATGGCAATTATATCTTGTCGGCTTATTATTGATCTTTTTTTTTTTTTAAATTCCACGTCTACATGACGGTATAGTAACTCATCACAATAACTGTTATTGTGATGCATTTTTTAAATAACTTTACATAGTTTTATAAAATTTAGAATTGAATGCATTTTTATATGATAATGTAATATATACAATTTTTATAATAGAATTATGATGATTTATATGATTATTCAATTGTCTGACTAGTTTTTATTGAATTTAAAAATATTACGACTCATTTTGAGTTTTCTTTTAGATCTAATTAGAATATGGTATGATATATCAAATATATATATTATTGATATAATAATTATTCGAAATATATTTGTAACAGAATCTTCGGCGTGTATTATCTTAAAAAAAAAAAATTTATTCCTTTTATAGCTTGAACTCTCGACAGTGACAAATCCATTTTGTGATAATTTTTTTAAACTTTTGACATTTATCCGCATTGTAAACACGCGATTATAATTTATTCAAACATTACTGTGACAGCTAGCGCCTGTGTAATGTTAATAGTTGAACGAATTTTTTCCTTTTCGAAGGGTATATATTGATATGGTAATGTATTTATACAGATAATATATACATGGCATTAGCCAAACGAGTAGATTGTGTTTACAATCTTAAACTGCTACAAAATTATATATCCACTGGCTATGTCTAAAACCCGATTCTAAAGGGAAAAGCTAATATATACATTTTGTAACTTGTAATTTGTATACAACATGTATTGTATTTTGATATCACAGTTTAATTTTTTATTCGAGTTAACAAATTTAACTTTTATAACAAGGTGTGTTAGTGTGTTAAGTTGGTTCCAATATCGATTTATTTTAAACTAGGATCTAGTTTTATGGATTTAATATTTTCTGGTTATTTTATAGTTTATGTTTTCAGGTGTTAAAGATAATGGATTTTCTACCTTGCGTTTATAGAATAATAGTATAATAAGTTAATAACATACTATCATTATCATTTACTATTTTAACGTATCAGGATTTATATTTCAGATAATCCTTTATCGAGTTAAAAGAAATTGGATAACATAATGATATTAATTTTCAATGAGCGTTCAATCAACGGAAAACATTAATAGTGATCTATCAATTTATGTTGTATTATTTATCAATTATTGATATTTCTATCTATATCATAAAATAGTTTAAGTATTACGTCATTTAAATTAAAACTCAATAAATTAAACAAGCAAATTAAATTTGTAATAATTTCTTTTAATTTTTTTTAAATAGAAATATATACCTGTGCGGTAATTCGTCATTACAGGAATAAAATACTAAAATATATGAAAATTTATTGCAACTGCTAAAATGGTTATTAATTCAAATTACATAGATTGATATTTAATGGTTTTCATTGTGATCCATAATGGAACACCAATAGTAAATTATCGTAAGTGAATATCAAATAAATTCTGTAAAATATTAAGCGAAGCATATTTATATCACATATTATACAAGAACATTTAATTATTGAGTTGTATTTATTTTTTCATGAGCAATAAATTTAAAGCAGCTTCAAAGTATTAAGTGTGTTTGGTGGCGCTTACGTCTACTTCGATTGGCATGACAGTAGATAAGTTATTTTGTGGTTAAAATTAAATTCCATAAACAACTCTATTCGACACATATAAAATTAAATGATATAATGGTGAATGTGTATTTAAAATATGAAGATTGACTGGTTTTAGTTTAAACAGCATTCAATGTTAAGAATTTTCCGAAGTTAAAACATGTTTATATAATAAACTATATAAATAACATATTCTAGATTTGTGTATGGCTAACCTAATTTAGTGAAGACTATAATTGATAACTTTTAAGTTTCATAATAATTTATACACAGAATTTGCGTGTATTTATAGTAGCTGGTTTTATGTTTTTTTCATAGTATAATTGAATTTGAAGCTGCAAATCACTTCTATTGAAAAAGAATGCAACAGACTTGTAAAGAATACGTTTACTATATACCATACTATTAATTTGACTATAAAAAAAATAAAATAATTAAATGCATTTGAATTTGTATTAGTCATGGTACCTATTAGAAATCTTGGAATATAAATTTAATAATTTTAATATGAAATATTTAAATTAAAAAATACCATTTACGTAGTGTAAAATATTCTGGTATTAAGTAATATAAATTATTTTTGCATTACCATGGAAAAAATGACAATAATCTATATGTGTAACAGACTTTATTTTTTATCACTAACCATTATATAAGATTATAAGATTAAATAAAGATAGATAAATAAGATAAAACAATACAAAATTTGAATAGGGGAAAAATATTCAATAGTTAAATAAACATAACTAATTGATTATATTTAGAATACGTATTTTAATATTAAGAATATAGTTAATAATATAATTAATTCGAATTGAAAAAAGTATGTAGGTACTTAAGATATATTAAACACCGATGAGATATTCCATTATCTAATAGATTAAATGTGAACACATGAGTCAAAATGATCAGTACAATATACAATAGTATATACTAAGTAAACTTCATTTTTTATTTTTTATAATGATTACAAGTGCTTAAATTCGTTTAGAAATACATTATTTAAGTTTTTATTGAAATGCTGAAATATTTAAAAGTATTAAATAAATGAACTATAACTAGTTAATGATCAAAATATGGAAGTCCTGAATGTGTGTATAATTCATATAACCAACAATGTGAATAATCTGGTGTTATTATGAATAATACATAAGTAATTTATAAATTAATTCTAAAACATTCCATTTGTACACTGTTAATTTAACTTTCATCAAACTATAATATAGCCTGTTAGGGTAGTGTAAGAAATTAACCAGGCTTAAAAATTAAAATTAATATAAATCATCTTTCCTTGTTGTCATATTTGGTGGAGAACACTGCAAGGGAATTGTAACTATTCAAATATAATAATCAGTCACAATATTAATCATAAATAATATATTATAATAAATACATTTTACCGGTACATGTACTGCTATAATAAATTATTAATATACCTTAAGACCAATATAACATCATTGTCTAAGGGGCAGTAATTTTAAATCCATAATTATACTTGTTTATAAATATTATTGTTTATAAGTTTATACAAACAATATGGTAGTTAATGTGTTTGTTAGTTTCATATTTGAAGTAAAATAATAGTTTATTTTAGTTATTTTATTTAAACTTTTTCAGAGAAGATAAACAAATTAACCCATACTTTAAATGTATTATTATTATTTTGTATTTTATAGTTGTACGAGTATTTTGTAACTGTTAATTTATGTTCTTTAATTAGTTAATAATAATGATTTGAATGTTCTACATTTTATGATTTACTATTAATTAACTGGTAAGATAACTCCATCAATTAGTAATACAAAAAAATAATATTTGTAATTTATAAAAATGACATTATTTTGATTATGAATTATTCTTATTATGAGTTTTCGAGAATCTTATAAAATTAGATTTTAACATATCATATTAATGATAAAAGTCAGTGTTTTTGTTAACTATGTTTTGAGAAGATCTGATAAAAAGTGTTTTATTAATTTTATTTATTGCAGTTGATTGTGGTGCTGTTTTACTGACAGTATTAAATTAAATAATTTTCATTCTACAAAGAGTGTTTTTTATTTATTGAAATTGGTGATATAATCTAAATCTATTCTCATCGATTTTTTTTTTACATTGTTTTCAAATATGTATATAGTTAGGTTGTTATTATAATTATTTTTATACAAAAAAGTAATGTTACAGTTTATTTTACCTTATTTGGTTGCACGCTTCCCATGTAAATATCCCATTGTGGAATGTTCCAAATGGAAATCTAGTCAAAATTAAAATTTTTTCTTTGTAATTTGGCTTTAATCAATTAAATAAATATTTGATATGGATGTATCATATATTTATGATAAATATTTCGTTTAAACCATGTGTGAAATATAATTTTATTACATATGTTACACATGATTATATGATTTATTTATCTACTCTTATACCGTAATCATATATACCATACAAGTGTAATAAACTAAATGAATAACATATATTTCATAATCTATTTCAGAGTTTTATTTTCTAATGTCATGAATTTTGGGCGGCAAAATGAATTAATACTACATTATTTTTGCGCGTGGGATAAAACGCCGTCTTATATTCATTATTAAAAACCAGACAGAGTGTTTTTAGTAACCCTTTAAATAGCTCATGTACGTATTCAATCTGTTCTATGATCGATTTATTAATAAGTGAATTATTTGTTAATTTCATGGTCAATATTTTTATAAGAATAAAATGCTTTGAATTTTGAATTTGAGTTTTGTTTATATTTATATGATTTATTTGAGGGGATATCCACATAGAAGAAAAATAATTTGAAACATAGTTAATGAACAAAATTGATTTTAGTTTGAATACTTACTACATAATTGTCTTGTTTTTCTGAATACTTGTATATTAAATATGTAAGTAACAATCCTCCTTCAATTGATTTTAATTTTAGATATATTATGCATAACATCCATTTTCTGTATTTAAACATACATTCGTCCTTATTAATATTTTAATTAACATATTAATCTTCTATGTATATAAAATTTAAATATCACTCACTCACTGATTTCTACATATCAAAAACGATAAAATACATGAACTTAAAATTTGTCCAAGTGGCTTTTCTAATATACTCTAGATATGCAAATAGAAGGGATTTTTCGAAAATCGTATTCTCGTTTGAAGTAGTTTTGGATTGAATGTATACATTTTTTTCACTTTTTAGTTATAATTTTTTTATTTAATATATACATTGAGATCGCATTTAAAATTAAAAATGGTAAAATATCTTTCGGACAAGACCAAATAATTTAGCTAGGGAGATCTTTAATTTGTAATTTGTTAAGATGCTACAGACTGTGTCTCGTACATTTTAACGTGTTGTATCAATGATACACTACAGATACCATAATGTATACAATATGACTTTTAATATTTGATTTAAGTTATATTTTTTTAAATTTTTTTTTTTTTTTGAAAGTGACTGATAAAATCTGCATGTAAGTAGTTCACTGGTCCGTGTAGAAAAAACACCACACCGGTCAGTTTCCTCAATGGTGCAGCGGTAGATAATAATCGATATCGTTGCTCGGTGTCTGTAATAATAATTACACATTACAATGTGAATTAAAATACATATTCAACCGTGTAATTGACAGGCTTCGTCGTACTACTCGTTATCCACATCACATCTACCCCAAGCCGCTCATTACCAATGGTCTGGAGCGTGACGTCAACCTAGATGCTATACCATTATGTACTTGATGTTCACGTACAATAACTGTATGACTGTTGATATCTAAAGGAGAATTAATTTGTTCTGTGCAAAACCATTTTGATTGTCCACAATTAATGTCTTAAAATATGCAGTTAATTTTTATTAGTTTGAATGTTATCGTTCTCAGTTTAATATTGTCACTTATTTTTGAATGCCACGTTTATTCGTATCAAAATAACCTAGAAAATTATAACAAATACAATTATATATGTTTTCCAATTTTATGATTTTATAGTTTATATGGTTTTGAAAATTATATACTCTAAGTTATGAGTTTTGATAATTCTTTAATTTTCGGTATTTAAACTTTATTTACATGAATGTAGGAAATATGATTTAATATTTGCAGTATTTTATATATAATCAAAATTAAAAAAAAAAAATTGGGTAAGTTCTTCAGGTTTTCAAATTTGCAACTTATAATAACTATAATATCCATAAAAAAAAAATTAGTTCAATATATAATTTGATATTATATCTGTAGTTTAATTATATATCTTGAATACAAATGTTAATTTAACAAACTAACTTACAGGTTATACTTACAACAGAAATTAGTTCAAATAAATTTATTTTGAAATTATTATTAAAATATAATTTTTAAGAAACCTTTTAATAATTAAATCCTACATAGGGTATGGAACATAATGATGATGGAGTTGAAAGAAGCCATTTTCATAGAAGCATTGACGTGTAGGTAGTAAATATACGTTATAAAGTTATTAAAATTTACTTTCTCGAATTTGCATATTTAAAAAAAAAATACTTTCAAGATTTTTTATGAAATATTTAAACTATAATAAAGTGATGCAATGGGGTGTTGCCACTAATTTTTGGTAAGATGTAAAAAATTGGGTTTATAATATCCCCTAAAACATAAAATTTAATATTTACAAAATATGTCTACATTTGTACAGTTATTCGTAATTTTTATGTACTTAATTAGTTAATTTATTACACTAAGATATTCTAATCTAACAAGTTACAATATTGAATGTATTAATATTAAACAAAGTGTGATGGTACCCACCGAACCATAGCCAAATTTTGTAGAAGCAATTGCTTCAAAATAATAACTTTGCCATGCCATTGTAGTTACATTTGTACACGTTACAGTTTTGTATCTAGAGGATATTTAGCTGTTATATATATATATACATTAATCGATTTTAGATAGATGAGTATTCATTATTTGCTTAGACAAACTAAAAAAAATCTATCAAAGGCTATGTTATTATCACAATTAATTAAATTAAGTATAATTTGAATACTGTAAGTAACATTAGTTTTTAAACACTAAATTACTAACCAACCAAATTTAGACAGAATTTAATGGTTTAAAAGTATATGTAGACAGCTTCATCATAAAATAACTTTACATAATTACACTACATATCTAGTATTAATTATTGTTAGGTATTAGTTAATTGGTACCTACTAGGTAATGTGGTTTAAAAATATATTTGTTCTTTGTTCTATAAGTTTCATCCAATAAATATACAATTATTTCATTCATAATATTTTGTTTTTTACGCATTTTTTCGTATATTTGTATAATATGTTCTTTTATATATCAATAAACTGTTGGTTATATATATTTATTAAATAATTATCACAATAAATTGGTATAATAGAAAAAAACATTTATTTTTCTAATTACGTTTATTTATAAATGTATTTAAAACAAAAGCACGGCTCATTATTTGTAATTCTATAATTTTTTCACTAATCAAATATTTACATACATTGATGCAAGTAAAATTAGCTATCAATGTTTTTTTTTAAAAATTTTACCTGGATGTTATACGCATGCGCAACGCACTGTAGAAAGATTTAAGGGGCACGCAGCGGTCTATCAACGGGATTCTGTGAACAGTACGCGGTTTGATGCTCGCGGGAGTGTTACCGACGGTAATTTATGCAAACAAATACACACGTTTAATCATATACAAATTCAAAGTGGTATAGTTAAACTTTTGATTATATTATTATTTCACGTAACAAATTGGCCTAATATTGACTTATATTCATTTCGTAAGTGGAATTTATTATTTTAATACACACAATATTCGATTTATATAAAGTGATCACCATTAAACATCATTGCAAGTGAATTTTTTTGTTAGTTTAGAACTAAATTTAATAAAGAAATACATTTATAAAATGTACTCTGTACATTCTTTAAAATTTATTGAAATTATGTGTAATTTTATCAGAAATTCATATTTCTATAATTCTTAATATTATGTTAAAATAAATATAACATGTAAGTAGATAGTTCTTATCTTAGTTTCTGATTTTTGTGTTTTCTTTAATTCGTTTTGATTTCCCATTCATTTTCTAGTCATAAAATTATTATTGTTATGTGCGATTGTGAGTTTTGAAATTAATTTGTACACTTTCTTAAATGTCGAACTTGAAACAATATAATTTGATTTAATAATTTATTGATTCTTTTGTCTTTTTAAAGGTAGTACTTAAATAAATATTAAAATATATTTGAACTATTGATGTACAGTTATTGTTACATTACATTATAATATAACATTTACTTTGAAATTTCATTAACATTTATTTATCATAATTAATTTAAGAAATAACTTTATATATTAATATATATATAAATAATTTCTTATAAATGTATTGATAACTTTGATAAGCCTGTACTAATATTTTAATGTTTATATCATAATTTAAAAAGCATTAAAATATAATAAATATAAAGAAATTATATTTGATAACGTAAATAATATTACTAGATCTATGTATTTTATTTTGATTTTCTATCAAATTTTAATAAATGTTGTTGATTTTCGTCTCTTTAATTTATGATTAATTATTTAATAATCTCTTCAAATCATTTAATCTATACAAATAAATATTGTTAATTTTCAGATTTAAATAATATTATATTTTTCAGTTATTCTGTTATTTATGCTATTATATATTATTTTGTAGTTTTAAAACAATAAAACGTTAGTACATTTTATTTAACCAAAATTAAATTTGTATATTAAACACTATTATTTTATTTATTTTTTTACCTAAATATAGTATATTGAGCAAAAGTTTAAAATTATTCAACGAATTTTTGAAGTTTTCATTCTTTAATATTATTGACGTAAATGACATCATTATTGCTCAATATTGTTTTAAATAATTATTTTTGAATAAGATTTAACAAAATTGTAATTTTTTTTTTTACATTTTCCTTTACATTTAAACTCTATCAACTTCTAAATTGATAATACACATTTTTATGATTGATTAGTATTTAGATTGACGAAACCTTCATTTTCCATGAAAACATACAATTATCAAAAACAAAATTGGATACATGCCTTCTCACTTAGAATGGCTATTAGATTTAAAAATAATTCTTTATATATCAATTATTCTAATAAAAAAATGTTTATACAAAAATTATTTAAATACATATTTCAACACGTTTTTAAAAATAAATATTATTATTTTAACTAAAAATTATATTTAGTAAATTTGAACTTTTTATATTGACTGAAAATATTATTTTTGAATTAAGCATGTAATATTTTAATATTAAATATTCTATTGGCAATAGTATCTTTAATATAGCATATATTATATAAGCTGTTGTATATTTTACAGTAGAAATATTAAATTAAGAACTTTGAAAATGTCAATATTTCATTGTAGAAAAATTTACATCAATAGATTTATATTATTAATAAAAATCACCCTATTATAATAATCTGAGAATTCAAAGCAGTGCACCCAGTTCCGTTTGTAACGTTATGATTTATTATTTACAAATCGTAAATCAATGTTTGGTCTTTCCCATTTGGACAGACATGACATACCGTAGCACGGCTCTCGTTCATCACTATGTAGTGTTCAAGTTACGATCTGATTTATCTCTCGTTAATAATTGCTATTGTTACATTTAATTATTTTGATAAAGACATTTATATTGTTTCTTCTTTAATTAACGAGTTTCCCATTTGTTAATCAAAGACGATTTATATTATTTTCTTTTTTTTTTTAAAAAAAAAAATCTCTAAACCACACTGTTCTATCGATTGGTATGCATCTACCATTCTATAACAAATTTAAATTCGTTATTACATTATTTTCGACAATCTCCAATAAAAGCCTTATGTAATTCGATGAGAATTGATTTATCCAATTTAGCCGGAGACAAACAATACTTCGTGTAAACGGATTTCTCGTTCAGCTAATGGTCGATAACGTTCCATACGGATATTTTTTTTAAAGTATTTATACAGCTAATTTGTTACGGGACGATACTTGAAAATATTTTCCTCGTACAATTATGGACCAGCTTAGAAAATAACTCCGTTGTAGGATCTCAGCGATCTCGGAGTATTTCGAGGATTACAAGATGAGAATTGCACGACGAAATATGGACTTTGGTATTGGGTTGCCCGTATTCCTGTTGGTCATCGCAGTAAGTCAATATAACTATATAATATTACTACATATGTTTTTAAATCATTAAATAGTTAAGTCAAGTTTAGAATACGCAATGGTCGAAAGTTTTTGAAGACAAAATATTTTTGAATTATAATAGATTTGTAATGTAATTAATTCAAAACAATAAAATACTATTTGGGATTACATTAAATTTTTAATAATCCTTGCTCTCTTTTAATTTCATTTAACAAAATTTAACTTGAATTGTTTTTTAATAATTATTAATCAGTGTAAATTATAAAATTAATTATTTATTCGCAGTTGCTTAAGTGGCAAATTATTTTTTCCTAAAAGTGAAATGTATAAGTATATATCATTTATGATTTTCACGGTACCTATTAATATGCATTGAGAATTAAAATGACCATATAAGTGTATGAATTGTTTAGTGCCAATCTCATTGCTGTAATAACCTCTCTGTAATTAAAGACTATACCTTTGAATCAAAGTCGCCGGTCTGTTTTCAGACAGTTGGTGGTAAAGAATATATGAAATATTCAACAATTTCAAAATATATTTTCTATATTATAAATATGAATTCAGGAATTAATAGTGTTTTTTAGCGGAAATTATGAATAATGTAAAAGCATAACCTCATGTTGCCTACTATAAATAGTAAATCCTCATAGGCTATTGTATATTTAGAAATGCTGGAGTTAGCCTGTATCTATTCATATATTATATTATTTACAGTATATTATTTACAGTATACAATATTATTATATTATATACAGTGAATTTAGTACACATTTTATATGTTAATACATGCATTTTTATTGTTATGTAGTGCTTGGTGTGATAAGAGTGACATGATTTAATTAAGTTAATAAGCAATAATACACATTAAAAACAAATACAATTATATATATATCAACTAGTTATTTATTTGTTTATATATTAATAAAATATATTTAACTTATCCTAATAAGGTCAATTTACTTGTTCAATTATTAAAATAAATTTTGATTTAGTATTATCTAATTTATATCCCTCACTCGATAAATTAAAATGTAATCATAATAACAGTCTAAGCATAAGTAATAGTGAAATTTTAAATTATTAGCTTTAATATAAATTAACAGAAAACTAGTTAACGATAGAATTGATTTAGTTTGTTTACAAGCTACAAGTAATTTTATCTTCAAACCTCTTAGCCAGATTTGGTAGACATTAGTCGATTTTTATTAAAGGGCTACAAGACACTTAAAACCGATACATAAGTATGCCAGTTGGCATTACAAATACAAAATCAATAAGTATAAATTTAAGTATAAATTGATGAGTCGTTTAGTCGTTTCTGAATAACGGAATTCTATAACATTTGTGATATCACAGATATCTTAACCTAACCTACTTGACAACTACGTGTTTATATACTCGGCTACATAAAAAGTATATTCAGAAATCGTGTTTATGTTGCCTATGTAGACAATTATTTAAATAATTTTAGACGTGTTATTTATAATATTTGTAGTTGTATTATTTTTTTTTCAATTTTATTTTATTTCTTAATTCTTTTAGGTATTTTGATAAGATGGTACAGTAGACATATTTCACCTATTTAATTTTTTTAAATATTAATTGGTTTAATATATTAGTCTATTTTTTTTTTTCGTAATATATTATTTAATTATCATTGATAATTTATCGAAAAATTATAAAATACTTAAATATTTATTGCAATATGGGTTTTTAATTTTTACGTTGCTGTATCAATTAATTTACTTTGGGGGATCTTGGAAAGTCATTGTATATAAAATATAAGTTAAATATACTTTTATTTTTTACAATTTGTTTACATAACACTATTTAAAATCTTTATATTGATATGATTCTGATTAAAAGCAGTAAATAAAGGAAATAAAAATAAATAATTTCCTTTGCGATTCAAAGTTTAAAGATTAAATAATTTGTTTTGTAGCTTATTTTTAATAGAAATTATATTATCATGGCACATAAAAATTGTATACTCGTACTACTATAGAGAGGTGTCAGTTTTTTTGCTTGTTGATTTTTTAAAATAAAATTCTAAAAATTAAAGTAGTCATTTAAGCTTTCTATTCTCATTATTTGTCGTTGTTTTGCATTTCCGGTAAATTAATGTATTTGAATTGGATGTGTTTCACTGTGTTAGTGTTTGTGAGTACTGCGAGTAGTTTTATGCATATTTTAGTAAATCCAATGTATATATTATTTTGTGATTTTTTTTTCAAGATAATGAAATATGAAATACTCCCACATGTAAAGAACTATTTGGTGAAATGTAAACAACCAAAATGATTATTTAGTATTAGGTTTGACAAATTTTTATATTTTTCAAGATGAAAAATGAAACAGCTTCTCACTGAAGCCAATAAATCTGTCAGCGATATGTTAGACTTGAACTACAGTGTTATAATAAAGTCGTTCGGTTCGGCGTTTCCATCTGAAGACACTGCCGCTTTAACACCCTTATAATTTTGTACCAGTATACTTTTTAGTTTTATTGTTCAATTATTATTGATCGAAATAATAAATATTTTTTATATGAATAAAAATATTTTGTAAAGTATTACAATCTTTTTGAATGTAATACATTGTGTGGTGTTCGTAGACTTTTTTCATATTACTTTTTTCATATTTTTGTATATGTTTGAGTAGTTGAAGAATTATTACAATACACTTTTTTAATTATGTATAGAGTATTTTATTTCCATTACTAAAAAGCTTCTCTTTTTACGTTATAGTTATTTGATATTATAATTTCACGTTAAATTCGTATCAATACATAAAGTTTATTAACTTTAGTATTCTTAAACTAGTTATAGAAGCGAAATAAAAGTACGTTTATACTTCGCTAGAGAAACGTGAAACCTAAACGTTGTCTAAGTTTTGTCTGCTTTGCTATATTTTAATTATTGCTGAATAATTCGAATGCAATGGCATTCACGATGACTTAATGTATAATCGAATACTTAAATATTTGGTTATGAAACCGATTCTTATGGGTCAACGGCTCCATGTTTATCTAAACGAAATGTAGATACCGTAGGAAATCCGTTTAAATTTACATTTATAATTATCAGTTCACTGTTGTACACATGTGTGGATTTCGGATTTTTTCGGACTATCCTTAGGTTAAATAAATAATTGGTAAAAATAAAAGCGCCACGACAGTTATTGCCTGTTCCCAAGCGTATTTCACACCCGTAATGCCGCGAATTCGACAAAGAGAGAAAAAGGGATATATATATATATATACATAAGGAGAGAGAGGAGAGTGAAGGAGAGCATAGGCAGTACCTATTATATTTCGCCGATTAAAACCGCGCGGCGGCGTCTGATGCAATGGACGACAACGATTGCCGGGTTTTCAAGTATCCACGGACCACTCGTAACGCTATATAACACGAATGTGTTGCGCAACAGCCGTTTAAGTGCTCTGGTATCATTTTATAGACGCACGTGGGTTACAACGGTCACCGCGGCGGCTTTGTGGACGGTGAAAAAAAAAATAAATATTATTCGACAAAGTTAGTGCAGGAATATGTTAGTTTTGTAACATATTGTGAAACGTGTGTGCGCGCGCGCGCGCTGGAGACACCAATTCCCATGTTAATAACGAGTGTCAACATAAATAAGAACACGTAAATGAACTTCGTTTATGGACTCGGTTAACGAGCGTATTCGGTAGTATGATCGTACAGTGTTGTACCGAAGTATATTACAGTGTATAGTAGTGGTCCGTAGTGGAGTTCGGTGGATGAGATACGATAATCCGTTGCCGACGCACAGTTCCCCGTTGATCCGTAATGGTCGGCAACTCGGAACCGCTTCCGACGACGGAGTAAATAAATGTTTGGTGTACCTACATAGCATTATATTTTGATAATAATGAATAACAATAATGTATAATAATAATACATTTTAAACATGCTCACCCCATTCATCATGATATGGTTCTTAAATCACGCATTTTTTCAAATGTTGATTGAATTAAAATGCATGATTTCTATTCTAAGACTATATATATATATATATATATATATATATATATATATATATATATATATTTATATCTTATATATCTATATATATATATTTTCAAAAACAGATTTTTTCCACCTCTTTGGGAATATCCCGCGGCACTATCAACTTTTGTTACCTAATCAAATGGAAGCACAATTTTTTTTTCTCAAATAGTTATTCTCAGTATATCCGACCCAGTATATTGTTTTTTAAATTGCAACTTTTATTGGTATGTAAAAATCACTGTATAAATAATTTTTATTTTTTGTTTATTTTATAATATAGAAAACTATTTTTATATTTGTCACGGTCTCGTTGTAAAATATAATAATTATCGACTACGATGGTAAAGTAAAATATTTATAGATAGTCGTTACGATCGTGTACATTATTGAAACGATGATAGTTATCATGTTTTTTGATGATTATGTTTGTACAATCATTTACATATAGGTGACAACAATTTTTTACAAAATAAAAAACATATAACTAGTTTTCGTACAGATTTCCAAACATTTTGATTCTTAAGCTTATTTTTATTGTCTTAAACGAATAATGTACGATTCAAAAATTGATATTTAATACAGAGCTGTGTTGTGTATTCCTATTATAACGTATATCAGATAGGTTCGACGAACGTTAGTAGTTGAAACTAATAAACAAAGTTATGGTCGGTCAGACCGACTGCTACATAGATTCTTGGCAAACTTCGTCTAGTCCGTGGATCGCGAACATTTTGGGTGCGCATCGTCCGTTGTTACATTTACGAGTTTGTTGGGATTAAACATTATAATTAACTTCCGCTGAGAAAATATGACAAACGTTAAAATAAAACATTTGCCAAAAATACCATAGCATTAAAACTGACATGCTGGATTTTTCCAGTATTAGAATCATGATTTGTGATATTATCCTATGTATACTAATATAAAATAATCTAAATTGTTTTTTTATAATATGCATAAAGTTGTTTCGTAACAATGAAAACTGTTAGAGTACTATAAATATTTTTTTTACCTGTTGAAGTTTAAAATATATTAATTTTCTTAATAATTACGAAACATAGTATAGCTGAAAATAGTGTAAAAGTATTTTTAATTTTAATTTTATTATTTAAATGTCTCTATCGAAATGGTTTGATTTTAAATAACTAAGGACAATCATTATTATATAGGTTAATAATATAAGTGCTAATACATCCAATAATATACTTTGGTATACTTATTTTAAATTATTCTAAGCAATAATACTAATTATTAATTATAATTATAGGTAGTAATTATTAATCAAGTAATATTATTGTATTTTTTTATGGTAAAGAATAAAATTGTAAATATAACAAATTTCATTTACATACTAAAGAAAAATTCTTATACCTTTTAAAGTTATTATATTTAATTATGTTACTCTTGTGTTCTAATTAAACAAATGAAAATATTAATACTTTTCACATTATTTTTACTTATAACCGTTGTACCTTACTAACAAAACATAATTGTTCGATTATTATAATTTTCTTGTTTAATGCATATTATAATAAGAATATTATTTTCCACTCTGCGAAATTTGCGAAAAAGCTTTAATTCCATCTCAACGTTTAATAATACAACTAGACATTTATTCGTGTATACATGGCGTGCAAACGGTTTTTTTTTGTCGACAGATCATTATATGAATTGATTTTTCAATCCTGTATGCGTATAGTCTGTATGCGTATAGTATCAAATCCGCTGAAGCGAATACGAAAAAGGAAATTATAGGCGTTTAAATATGTAAAAGCCGGTATTTATTTTCCGAGAAAAACGTCGAAGGGGAAAAGTTCAAAATGCATTATTTCCTTGCTAAAAAACCAATTAAGAGCTCTAAGAGGATTTTAAATGTTAAAGTTATCAAAGTCGACGACTTCTCCACTTGTATTTTCCACATCAAAAGTTTTCTTCTAAACGGTTTTTTTTTTTCTGTTCGTTTTTCAACGTAAGCCCCGACGGATTTTTCACAATAATCGGGCCCGTTGACTCATACGTTCGTCATCCGCATAAATTAATTATTATCGCTGGCAGTAGTTATACTTTGTTGGCTCTTCCAAAATACTGTTCACTTTCCGCCTCGCAGCAGCCGCCGCCGCCGACGACGAAGACTCCGTTTCAACCGCATCCTGGTGCTGAGCACGCGGATGGTTCAGGGGCGGATGTATTTTCGTAAATCGAACGATCGCCGCGTGGGCGATGATGAAAGGAAATCGCGTGCCACCGCCAGTGACCTTGAAACCGCGACACCCGTCAACGGTGGAACGGTAGAAATGTAAAAATGCGTTAATTTAGAAACAATCTATTTTTACACGCGCTCATCCCACCCCCGCCCCGTGTATATCTGTTGTACATCGCACGCACCTTTACGTTCCGGGAATACGAAACGGTGTGTATGTGTACGGGCGCGGATCTAGAAATTAAAAATTGGGAAGGGGGGTCTGGATAAAAAAGTTTACTTCAAGTACGTAAGATCATAGGCATTAAGTGTAAGTTTTCAAAGTGAATGAAATTATATTCATAAAAAATAATATAATAATAAATTAAATATAATAATAATATTAAAAAATAATAATAATAATATTACTATAATATATATATATATATATATTATTAGAATAATTAACAGCGGTAAACTAACGTATTATATGTACGTGACCTATTGTATAGTTTAGGATTTACGATATTTCCTTTCGCGTTTTTGTCTACAAAAATTTTGGGATTATAAGATTTTATATATATTTTGTATATTTGATACCGAATATTCCAAATATACGTTGCTTTACATGTGGTGCACAAATATTATTCGTTATTGTAATTGTTTTCGTTGGAGTGATGTGGACGATTACTTATGAATATTATCGTGTTATGGGTACTAATTCACGGCTTAAAGTAAGGGGCTTATGCAAAGGGACTCTGTTTCCTTATCGCACACAACACTTGAATAAGCGTCCCTTTTAATATTACTTCTAAGAGTTCACTGGAACGCTCAGTCGCGCATTTGGTCAAAGTTATTTTCCGTGTTAAAAATTATAAATTAATTATTCATTAATGATGCATTTTTTATAAAAATGTGTCTTATTTAATAATATTATCAACTATTACGTTTCATCAGCGGTACATTGTAGCTGCTAGTGGCAAAGAATAGTGTCTAACGAACACTCGTATACTCTTATTAATTATTATAAATACGAGTATGTACGTAAAACTATTTATTAATGGTTTAGATAGGTATACAGAACGATCAAAATAATTTAAGGATTATAGTCCCAGCTGTAATATTTTTTCATTATAAGCCCTGGATGCTATATGATTTCATTTTATAGTTTTTTTTTTTTTTGGCTATCCGTCTAATTCGCTGCACGTCTAATGTAGTTTCTTATTGCTCGATTTGATCGGTCCTTATACCGGTTGGAATGAATCCCGCATTTATATGCCTACATGATAATGGTATATAATCCCTTCGAATGACTAACTATATGCTGGATTGACATATTGGGAAGTTGGGAAGTTTCCCGATGGGATGGTCGTTGAGTGGTCAGCTTTAATTAAATTATTAATTTATACCTAATTGGTGTAAACCCCTTTTTTTATTAAAAAAAAAAAATTATTGAGCCGCTTTGATTTACATTTCCGGGGACGAAAAATATTATCAATCTGCTGCCACATTTAATCTATAATAAATCTATATTTATATAGTGTTCTTATTTATTATATTTAGTAATAATCATAGCTTCCTATATCCAACACAAGTTGCATAAGCTTACAGAAGTTAAGTTTATCAATTCTGTATCTAATTGTTAATTTCGATCCGTAATATAGAAATAATAATATTTCTGTAATATATATGTTTTTAATTTAAAATAAAAAAAAAAATTAAAAAAAAAAAATAATATTATCATTATAACACGATTTATTGCCGCTATCTGATAATATTAACAATGTTTCTCAAACTATAAGCTTTAAGCAAATTACAACTAAATATTGAATCATTCATCGTCTTTATGCGATTCTGGGTATTATTATAAGTCGTCATAAATTGAACGGATCGAGTATAGTAAAATAAGTTACAGTAAAGTTCAATGTCCCATTTCAAAGAAAAATTCCAATGACAAATATTGTAATCTGATGGAATGTGTCATAATAATAATAGAAAGGTTCATTTACTAATGTATCACCGCTAAATATCGCACTAGACACTTATATCTCTAATGGAAATAACAGACCGATTTCTCGCTGTGGGAAATCTTTCAATAAAAAAATGTTCAACACTTTAAGATCGGATAACTTTTATAAACCTGTCGCTTGGTAAAAGAAAATGTGTAATTTAATTTCTTGTTAATAGAAAATTATCAAATGATTTCACGAGTGTCTTGAATCATGTATACATTTATATACTTTTAGAAATATATACGCATTCATATATTTTAATTTATTTTTTATGGTCACTTACTAAAATCTGTTTTTTAATCGTCTATAGATTCATAAAAGAACAAGCTTTACTGACTGAATACCTGCTATGTCACTTGTTGAAACTTAGTAAATCATGTATTTTTACATATTAGTTTTAAATTAAAATTGTTCTAAACATATTTATATATAGGTGTACTACATTCAATAATATTGTCAGGCATTAACTCACTATAGTTTATAGACTAAACCTATTACCCATTGTGGACGCTTGCTTTTACCATATTATTAAACAGTAATCAAATCGTAATTATAAGGTATTTTCGATTAAATTTAAAACTTTTACGAAAAGCAGTTTTATAATTTCCAAGGTCTTTAAATAGATTAAAGAATATGAACTGAAAAATTTTCTGAGTGACTTGCACTTATGTATGTCTTATGTATGATAAATTATTATAGGTATTCTTTAAAATTATTTTTATTTTTTATTTAAAAGCCATTATTTAAATAATGTTACACATAATAAAACACGATTTTATTTAATTATTTTAATGTTTTTCGGATTATGATTTTTTAATATATATCTTATGGTAATTATTACTTGTATGAATATGATTTTGTTAACATTAAAATGTAAGGATTTTTATCGTAATTGGAAATTTTTTTATTTCGTTTATTTTGTTAATTATCAAATTCCGTAAACACAATTTAGAGAAAAATGTCTATTTTTATATATTTACAATTCATAGGTATTTTTTTTAAGAACAAATAATAAACATATTATGGAAATTAACTAATTTCGCTCACTAATATGAATATCTAATGTGTTTGTAATTTTGATAGGATTAAAAAATTTATATTTTTGTTTAACCATTGCGTGTATTAGGCACATCTATAGCATAAATAGAATATGAGTTCACCGAATTTATTACAGTCTTGTATATTTTTCAATGGTTGTGAAATTCGAATGTTTGTGAAACATTCAATTGAATCCAAACTTCTTTAGTTGTCAAGCACAAATGAAAACTGGTAATATTAATTATTTATCAATGGAGTTAGCGTGTTCATCTACAACTTAGAAGAACCCAGTGGGAAGTTTCGATATTCGACGTTTTATCTAACACGTTAGATCTTCGTAAGGAAAAATATAAACGATGTTTATCGTACATGAACACGCGAACATAGGCTTTCCTGGTGATTTATGTTGTCCGAACGCTGTAGGTACGTATAAAATAGTGGAGTCACAACGGTAGTTGATTGGAATCTCACTACACCCCGCGCGCGTTCAAGTATTCGATAATTGATTTTTCAACGTTGACGTCTAAATCATATCCGCAACGTGCCATGTACCTATGATAATTTTTCAGGATTTATCGAGTTGACGGTGTTTGTATATTCATAATATACAGAGTGTTCTGAAACTTGTATTATAAATACAGTTGGATTATTGAACTGTTCGTATGATCCTTGTATGCAATACTAACCCGTTCTATAATACGGATTACTGATCGCCCTGTATATTGGATATTTACTTATTCGTATTGACCTCAGAGTATTACTAATATTATTATTATTGCTGTGGATTAATAGAAAATATATTTAAAGAAATATTATACTGTTGCTGCACATATCTAATATTAATCAAACCGGTGTATTATTATATAGAAAAATATATTATTCAGTACATATAGTTATCCTCGAGTAAAAAAGTTTACTTTGATGTCCAAGCAGTTTCTAGTATAATGTGTATTTTTATGTCTTTTTTTTTATATTTTGTACCTATATGGTAAAAGTGCGCTTCGATTGATTTGAGCGTACACCGAAACAATATTATAAAAGTAAATATATATTATCGATAATATTAGTTGATGCAAAAATTAAACGAGGTTATTAAGATAAAATATATTTTTAATATATTATATTAGAGTGTTTTAATTTTTTTTGTTATGTATTATTTAAGTATTCAATATTATTTTTAAGGTGGTCAGCTGTGATGGTTCGATTGGTGGGCAAAAAAGAATTGACGAATGTGGTGTATGTGGTGGTGATAACAGTACTTGCCGTTTGATTTCTGGAATCCTTACTAGACCAGACATGCCACCAGGATATAATTTAATTGCTAGATTACCAAAATCTGCTTGCAATATCACGATTACCGAACTTAAGCCATCTGCCAACAGCATAGGTAATAAATAATGCATTTTAGGATAAAATTATGAATAATTGTTATTAAACCTAAAATTTATCGTGTAGATTTGCAATACTAAGAAATACAAAGAAAACCCAAAATATAATCATAATATATTGCTTATGTGTGATCTATTAAAAACTAAAATAATTTAAAATAATTTAATAAATCAATATAAATATTTATTTTTATATTCCCGTGTAATAGGCCTAAATATAATACGTTTACTCGTGTAAAAGTTGTACGTGTTACATTTTCATAGTGAAGTGATCTCATATTTTTGGTTTAATTCGTTTTCATTATAATATTGTTAATAATATGTGTTTACAGCACTGAAACATACGGTTGGGCCGTACATTTTTAATGGAAATTGGAGTAATAGTTGGCCAGGAGATTACGAAGGAGCAGGTACAGTGTTTACGTATCGAAAAGAAAATGGTAATTTCGGTGAAACAGTATATGCCTCAGGACCACTCTCAGAATTCGTAGACCTCATTGTAACTACAATATCATACACTTGTATGTGTTGTACGTAAGTCTTATTTTTATGTGTTCTATTTTTTTTTTAGTTGGTGTTCAGATACACGAATCCCGGTATCAAATACGAATACAAACTGCCTTTAGATGTACCCGTAGAGGAATCGATTGCGCCACCATTGATTAGGCACCATTCGCACATGTCAGCTCATGTTGGTAGGTATAATGCACATAAAAAAGCATCGCATGAACATTTTTTTTTTTTAATTATTTAACTTTAAATGTTGTAGGAAATTATTTGACAACTGGTGACGAAACTTACATGACTGATAAAGAGACAGAATTTGAAAACGAAGACAAGTAAAAGTTTATTTTTTATTCAATGATGTACATAGTAAATCGAATGAATACATATTTGCTTTTGTAGAAAAATCAACTTGAACCAACCTCTTGGAACTGTGTCAGAGTTTCAAGGGTTCATCGGTGACGAAGCTGTAAAACCACGCAACAAAGGCAGAAAAAAGAAGTTTTTATGGAAATTAAGTGGCTATTCAGAATGTACCAAAACATGCGGTGGAGGTTACTAATTTTTTTTATTATCTACATAAATCAATTTCCTAAAAATATTAGGAACAATCAAAAATGTTTTTTTAAAAATGGAACTATTTGGTATTGTTTTTATGAGATTACCGCAATTGAATACCTAGGTACAAAGTAATTATTTATGTTTAATAATATTTGAAATAAACAATTGTTTAAAAATGGTTTTAAACGCATATATATATATATATATATATATATATATATTTATTGTAAGACGTTTATTGTAGGTTTATGAAAAAAACCTTAAAAATAATTAATGGGTATTCAAATTAATTGGTTGTAGTTTTAGATTGATTAACCTATATATGTATAAATAAGTGTAAACATTTAGTCTGGTAATGCACGTATGTAGTTCATGCATGTAGTTTTGTTCAGATCGTGGAACGATTATATAATTCAGATTAATCATTAACCGAATTAGTAAATTATTGATGATATTTAATTAGAAAAAAATTAAACAACAGAGTATAAAATTGAAAAGAAAATTGCATTTAAGTAATGTTTTCAACATCAAAAATTATCTTCTGAACACGGTAATGCTTACGTAAAGAAATACAAATCTATTGCGGTGATCTTGCTTAAAATAAAATTAAAAAAAAATATAACCCTACATCTAAGCTCAGTGAACAATTGTGTGTTTTGCACAGGATACCAGACGTCTACAATAGTGTGTATTAAGGAGCACAATCAACAACAGCAAATAGTGGCAGATAAACGGTGCCATGGATTAGAGAAGCCGCAACCTCAAGTGCTCAGATGCAACGTGAAACCATGCGAGGCGCAGTAAGTTTTCCGCTGTGAATTGTTAGCGGTTGCTCGACACGGCTGTTGCAATTGTCTGTACTATGCAGTTGTATGCAACTGTACTAATGCAAACACGAGCGTATTTTAGGAGGGGGAGACGAAGGGGCGATCGCCCCCCTGAATCCGTATTTAAGGAATTGATTACATGTGAGATACGCATTTCAAATTTTTTTAATGTGGATCATTTTATAACGAAATAAAATTACTCGTTGCTGTGAATAATGAATTGGGCTTTTTGTCGGATCCATACTTCATCCATAAATCAAATAAAACACAAGCGTAAATTTCAAAACACAGACAGGTGTTAAAAAAGAACTACACAAAAGTCGATTCTAAGTGGATCATTAGATTAAAAAAAAAAAAAACACAAATATTAAAGATTCAGCTGATTTAAATATTACCAACAATTTTACTTGTAAATTTTAAGCCTGAATTGAAGAAAAAATTTGAGTCCCCCCCCCTAGAAGTAAGTCTAAATACGCCTCTGACTGCAAATGAACGTGGAGTGCATTTTCAGGTGGACAATCACCGATTGGAGTTCATGTTCGGTCAGCTGTGGTCTGGGTGTCCAAACCCGGGACATCGTGTGCAAGCAGCACATCAACTCCGCGTTAACAATGAACGCGGCTGAGTCCGCATGTTCATCACCAGTTCCCACCAACGTCATCCTCTCCAAAGTCTGCCAAAAGCCGCTTTGCGAATACTCCTTATCTGACGGTGATGCGCATTGGATCGCCGGAACATGGTCCAAGGTCGGTATAATGTACAATCGCAATTTTCTACGGTTATATTCCGATGTGCAAAGTCACGGGGTTGGTATAACCCATTTGTTTTAAATATATATAAACAAATAGTTTACACATGGAAATAAGTAAATAAACTGATGTATAGCTTTGAGTATCAATCGCAATTTTATGAACTTTACACCTGATGATTTACAATCCGAAACCGGTTGTACATTACACGCATAATAATACTCCAGCATGGAATAAACTATTTATACCAATAACTTAACCAGCAATAAACTATTTATATATTTATTCGCGAGTATTAAACGTTTGCTAATTTTTGTTTTATTTTATTAATTTACCATTTGATTTGTTTTGCTGTAGTGTTCCACTACTTGTGGAATTGGCATCAAGTCCAGATCAGTCAGCTGTTCTTCAACTAACGAAACCCAGTGCAAGCAGAATGAGAAACCTCCACACCAAACCACCTGTGACATGGGACCGTGTGCGATGGCTCTGTCGAACGCACCCGGTTCATGGATATCGTCCGATTGGTCACAGGTATTATTACAAACAAATGTATTTGTGTGTATATTTTTACTATAGAACATAAGAAAGTTATAATAATTGTAAATGATCCAAAACAATAATATATTTTAAACAAAACCTTTACTTAGATTCAAGTAATTATACTATGTGTTGATAGGAGTTGGGTTGAGAAGTTTTTACAGTAAATACAGTTAAATTAGTCTTTACAGTCAATAACATGTGTGTAACGAATCAAAACCGTGTCAAATAATTTAAGATATTTGTTGACATTATTGATTTAGGTATATATAAGCAAAAATAAAATTTGTTTTCTGCGAATATTAATTTGAATAATATTTAAAATTCTAATGTATTTCGTAAATTTAGTATCGTTTAAATTATTTCATATATTTTATACTACGTTACGAATACCACGGATTAACATGATTTTAATAAATCTTGAACATTATACGTTCGTGTTATCGTTTCAGTGTTCTGAAACATGTGGCACTGGTACGCAGACCAGAAAAGTGCATTGTTCGTTGGGCATTGACCGCGAGAACGCATGTGAACGATCAATAAAACCAGAAGCAAGCAGAGCATGTTTAAGTGACAAAGATTGTAGTGGACTCTGGTTTGCAGGACCTTGGTCGCAAGTAAGATTTTATTATTTAACTATTAAATTTTTACTATTATAATAATAAAAAAAAATTATAATAATAATAATAATAAATAAAATAAAATAAATTATATACTAAGTAATAATACAAATTGTCAGTGTTCGGAAACGTGTGGTTGGGGTAACCAAACAAGAACTTTAGTATGTATGTCTTACGATCAAAGACAATGGAAAATAGTATCCGAGAGTCAATGTTCTGGAAAAGAAAAACCTTCAGCGTCCATGTCGTGTTTCACAGAAAACTGCGGTTCTGCTTGGTTCACCTCAGAATGGCTTCCGGTACAGTAGATATTATTGATATTAAGTTTGTTTGGCTTTGATCAGACAACTGATTGATGACGGCTAAAATACATAATGTTTAAATATTTTACTTTTACTTTTAGTGCTCGAGATCATGCGACTTAGGCGTTCAGAAAAGAGACGTGAAGTGTCTTAATGAAGCATTAAAAGCATCTTTGGACTGCGATGATTCGAAAAAACCATCGGCCAGACGTTCTTGTAACTTGAATCAATGCGTTAATAGTTATTCAGGTGCTTGTAAGTTATATGCTCTAATATTAAACTTAATAGCTTTTCTACATACTTTAAAGTTATAGAATATCATACAGTATAAAATAAAATGTTGTACTATTACAATAGTATGATATTATAAACATTTTAAATTGCGTGTTAATGGATAAATTATTGATTGGGCAAAAGATTTTTGAAATGGTTTCAAAATAGACTTGTTCTTGAATATTCTTATATTAAAGATTTTTTCTTTGAAAATACATCATAATTTTGCGGGCAGCATACAAAATAATACATCCTCATATCATATATGGACTTTATAAAAATTATTTTAGGGTATAAATTTAAAAATAAACAGAATTTATTATTATTATTATTTTTTTTTATTTAACAAAATAAGAAATTCCTAGCCCTTGCGAGTTATCTACATCTACGGATATATACAGGAGTTTTTTTTAAATTTATTATTTGTATTTGTAGATTTCTTTCACAGATCATTTATTTAACTTTTGCAAATCCATATAAATGCGTGTATTTGCATATCATAATTGATGTTGTAGGATTTCTGTCTGTTAGGTTTAATTTTGATTTATGTTTGGTAAATTTCATTTTCGAAAAAAAAACAAGGTATAAATTAATTCAAAAGCATTTACAGTGGCGGGTAGATTAAGACTTATTGGCCACGTTTAGTTATAAAATGTTTTTGCAACATTTTAAGTTGGATTCTGAGTGAATTAGTGAAGTGCTCGTAGATTTTGTAGGTTTGATTACCCACACCAGCTGTGCACAAAATAATAATGTTACTTTATAATGATACGCCACGATTTATTTTTATATAATACATTTAGAAACGTAGAACAAACATTGGATAAAAAAAAAAAAATATTAATGGATATTTTCAGCACCCGTAGTAAACGACGAAAGTCGAGTCGAAAGAGAAAACAAACCTGCAGTGAACATCAGTACAGAACAGCCGCCGAATCAAGGTTGGTATTTTTAATAAATATCTGTCGGAAATCTGTGAAACGAGATGGGTCAGAATGAGAAAAATAATAATTCTTTTTGTATTTTTCAGACGATGCCAAATGCGTGGACATACAACACAGAAACTGTAATTTCGTAGCCCAAGCTAGACTGTGCTCCTATAAATTTTATAAAATCTCATGTTGCAACTCTTGTCGTAATAAAATGTAGATCAAATTTGGTAGGACTTGGAAAAGAATGATTTTGTACGATATTAGATCACCTCGTTAATTATTTTGATCGATATAATTAATAATATTAATATTTTACCGCACATTACGATTTACATAGAAAACAGTAATTTTTTTAAATATTTTTAAGCACGTAGACTGTAGAAATAATGCGTGTATAAAAAACTATTATTATTTATTGTAATCAAGTAATAACCGTGTAGGTAAGTTTTAGATGTAAAAATGTAAACGTACACGTATGTATTAAAAATATTATATCTAAAGTTATGGCGATTTAATGCTTAAAGAATCTCTAAAAATTTAACGATATTAATTTAACAATATTTTAAAAGTATTTATTTAAAATATTTAAAACACTTAACTCTTATACAAATATATTAGAATTTATAATATAAAATCTTAAACTATACTGAAATTCTTTAAAATTTCGAAATCAATAGTGATAAAATAAATCTTTTGTTATATTATTATTAAAATTTAAGTACGTAACGATATTTATATTTTTAGTCGAGATAATGTATGTTTAAATACGATTCATGAATATTGAATATAAATAATTTTGTGTCTTCGTGTTCAGTATCAAGATATATTCTTTGTGTTATCGCAAACAATATTTTTAATTTAATTACTTACCTTTTTTATGTATTAGTTTAATTTATTAAAATAGGATTAAACATAACTTTATATTGTTCCTATTCGTTTGTCTATAATAAATTAAGTATATTTTTTTTTTTTTTTAATTGCATAATTATCGTCATTTATTTATTTTAAATTTTAATTCAATTAATGTATTATACGTTTGTATATGTATACTAAATACTAATGATAGGTATATTTTTTTCATAAATTGTCTAGATTAAACTTATCTTTAACCTTAAGATTTGTTTTTTTTTCTATTTAGTTTTTCTGTAATAAATAAATTGCAAAAGTGACTTGTTGTATGTTATAGTTTGGCAAATTTACCCTCTATCATCATCAACAATACCATATAACGAACATGACTACAATTGCTTACATAGACAACGAATATGCAAATCAAATTTTAAATTATTTATTTGGTCGATGTTAGATTAAAGCAAGTGTGTTTCAATCCGTATCGTAAATTTGTTACAGACACACTATGGACAATTATTTCCTCGTGATCATCCATTTAACACTGTTAAATACCGAATTAGTTTGTCACATTAAGTGTGTAAATGTATATAAAATCTATTTCAGAGTTTTTGAGTTCTCCACATAAATCTGATGAACTACGTTTTTTTCTTCGTATTTTATCATGATTTCGACCAGTCATTAATTTGTTTATTTTCTATCTAATGGAAAATGCTGTCTATTTTGTGCATTCGATATGTTTGCTATATCTTTCAGAACATTTTTTAAAAAAGTAATATTTAGAGAAAAAAAATTATTAAGTACTTATAGAGATAAAGAAAAAATAAATTCTAAATAGAATATTATTTTCGTAGACAATAAGTAAAATTAGCGCAAATTCAAAACACCATTAAACGTTTCAATTAATGATATATTTTATTTAGATACAAATCATTAAATGCCATACAGTGAAGAGTATTCAGTACAATAAAAAAAAATTTACCTAACCTGTATGTACCTTTATTTTCGGCTACTCAATCTGGACAATCCGTTAACTCATAAAACTCATAAGAAACTCTTTCTAAAAGAAGTTATTTGCCATACATGCATCTAAATTGATCTTTTGAACATATTTGGTTCTAAACATAAGGATTTAAAATATGATATCTGTTAGAATCGTAAAGAAAATATTACAATTATTCTACTTGTGTCCATAATTAGCATAATTCTTTCAAAATTATAAGAGTGATTATTTATCATACATTTTTAGTAAAAACAAGCAGTTAGAATTTTAAAAACTAGACTGTGGTAGTGTTATTATATTATATATATTATATGATAGTAATTTTATCAGTTAAGAAATATAACTTATATTTATATACTTTTTGGATATTCTGCGAACATTAAAAAATAAAGTTATATATTTCAGAAATACAAATTTACATTTCAATTAGATATTTCATTCTTTTTATAAATATTAAAATCAAATAATGATGATGTTAAGTTGCTAATTATTTATTTTTAAGCTGTTTGAGTAGTTCTTCATTTAAAAGTAAGAAAAATATATTTTTTGATCTATCATATATAATTATTGCACCGAAATATTTAAACGAAAAGCTGAAGAAACAATATCTTTATAAATAAAAACTATCCATCAAAGAAAACTATGGTATTTTATGATACATATTTAAATTAAATGTGGTAAAATGTATGAAAAATCAATTCATCTAAAAATACTTGAGTTTATATCATTTGATTTAAATATTTTATGTCACAACAAAACTTTATAAAAAAAAAAAATATTCTTACTTTACATAGATCTATACTTTCATCTTCTCCATCTGGACAGTCTTTTATTTTATTACAAACCCAATCTGGAAAAATACACTTTCCGGAATCGCATCTAAATTGATTTGTTGAACACGATCGTTTCTGAAAATTAAAATTTTTCCAATGATGATTATTAAATTTGAAATTTTTTTAAAAATAATAAGTTTAGTTTCTTAAGATTTTCTTTAAGCTGTTTTTATAGTCATTCATGTCAACCAATGATTAATTTACTCCATCGATTGTAATATATTATTCTAATATCAGTAAATGTAACCTTAAACTTTAATATACATTGAACAGCTTTCTCAACGCGTGCATAGAAATCTTATTTATCATAAAGTATTAACCTGACTTACCTATCAAAGTTTTTTTACATACAATGCCATTGTCATGAAGAACTATAGATATAAAAATAATTTAATTTAGCTGATCAAAGTAATAAATATTTCAAAAAGATACTTTAATTAATTTCAAAAATACTATAGCCTTGAAAAAATAGTTTTGGTGAAAACAAACACCTTTTCCTCGCGTTCTTGGTAATGCCGGTATTATAAAAAGGAAAATAACTAATCGCGGTCCGCTAAATTGAGTCAAACCCTCGCTTTTTGGTCAAGCAACCAGACCAGTACAGACGGAGCTCTATTTACGAACTTTCATGGATTTAATAAATTTCACAATTTTATTCAACTAACCCTATTATTATACTAACTGATGTGATGATGATATATAAAAATATGTATGATATATATAACAACATCACATCAGTTTAAGCGTCCAGTTAGGTTCAGTAATAAATAACGGTGAATTCTGTGTCTGTTAATTTCATTTTAGCCTCACATCATCCATATTTGGATCCATTATTGTAATTTATTGTCTGGCTCATCGGGCACCTGGTATTGATATTGAGTCAGATAAGAGCTTTCAAATTGATATTTATAATTATATGGCTGTTCTGCTATGCTATGAATCTTTACAATCCCGAATGACCGAGTACCATAATTTGATCATTGGAAAACAGGTTAACCCATTAACTTAATCCCCCTTTTTAATCCTGTACAGACTCTTTAACTTTTCATGTGATTTTGTGTAAACACTGAACATCATACGAACATTATGCGAAAAAAAAACATTCAGTACAAGAAAAATGTTCTTACTCTGCAAATATCAATGTTTTCGTCTTCTCCATCTGGGCAGTCTATTTTCTTATTACAAACCCATTCCGAAAGCAAATATTTTCTTGATTTGCATGCAAATATTGGATTACCAGAACAGGGTAGTATCTAAAAATCGTGATTATTTTCAATACTGTAATTAGCGAATTTGTTAACTTAATTTTATACGTGAATTTTTAGTAGCTTATCATTATATTTAAGATACTCAAAATTTTACTACGGATTTAACGCTCTACAGACCATCGGTCATATGGGCTTCAGTATGAGTGCGTGACGCGTAGGTCCTATAAATAAAATAATTATATTTGTACGATTTTTGAGCAGAAAAACTATACTTTACGGGATGAAACCGTATAATTTTATGGTAGAGGTTCCTTATATTATTTTAAAAAAAAGATAAAATTATCTATGGTGTAGTGCAGAGAAGGCCAACCCGCGGCCCGCTAACCGCATGTGGCCCTCCTTGGAAAGTTAGCAGTCCACGAGATTATCAAACATCTACAAAAAAAAATAAATATTTTTGTCCCAATAAAATATTCTGGAATGCCCGCACAACACGGAAGCCGTATGATTAACAACATAATCGCAACAAGCTGTTTGATTCATCAACAGTTTCGTTTTTTTAAATAGTTGTATATTTTTGTAATTTATTGTGCTTTAATATCCAAGCCCTACTAATTTTACAACTATTAAAGTAATATATTCGTAGATAACTTTAAACTAATTATTGCTAACGAATAAAATAAAAACGAAACACCATAGATAATAATGTTCTTCTATTTAAAAAACAAAATTTAAAATGGTCCCCATTATGAAAATATATTAGATTATGTATATAGTTGTAAACTGAATGGTTGTATTACGTGTAAAAGATATTTTTATGTCTAATACATTTATAGGTGAACTCGTCTTCTTAAATTAATGTACTTAATTAAAGGATACTTTTATACTTTTTTTTTTAACCAATCAGATTATGAAATTAGATAACTACTAATACTTGCACTAGTTGTGCAAGCTATCATTTGACATATACGCTCATTCACCCGTTCTCAAATTCGTTATTTGAAATCAATGGTTCATTAATCAAATTTAAAAAAAAAATATTCACCTATATCAGTCATCAGTCCGTGTATCTCACTTAGTCTCCTGGGACTCATTGTGTTTTAAATGTATTTTTTGAATGCATTTCAATAATAGCATACATTAACTACAGAGATACATTATAAATATTATCCTTTATTGTATCCCATATAATAATAGTATTTTTTTCAAAAATTTACTAAATTATTATTGACAAGAGATGTCTTTGATTACAGTTCGCAGTACAGAAATATTTTTGATATAATTTTTTGGGAAAATACTGATGGATTTCATACTATTAATTTGTATTAATTTTCCTAAACTTTTAATTTACATTTTTTTTAAAAATATTTACTAAATACATACCTTACACGTTAATCCTTCGACAGTTTCTCCATCACAATCAGATAAACCGTCAAAACCCAGAATGTAGTACATTTCATTGTCATTGGTACATCGAAATGTACTTTGTGATATTCCTTATTCAAATAGATAATTAAAATGAAAATCAATACATTAATACAAATATATGAAAATTTATTAAAGAAAACGGTTGATAATTTGTAATTTATAAATTACAAACGTGTCATTCTACATAATACTTGCCCAAAAAAAATGTAAATAATAAGAATAACTTCATTGTATAGTTGATAGAATGGACTGAATAGAATGTACGTTGAACAGTTAAAACTAAAATCTCACCATGATAAAAATGATTTTATTTTTCAGAATGAATACACGATTAAAAATGTCGGAATGACATCATTTGATGACTAATGGAGGTTCTATTTTTTTTTTTTTTTTTTTTTTTATTATTATTTTTATAGTAAAATATGATAATTTTACATAATTATAAAATTAAATATATTCATTATCATTAGCCTTATTGATATTATTATAAAATAAACTGAGACACAGGAGTCGGATAATATGATATTGATATTAATTAGAGTGTAAACACTCTTATATTTTGACATTTGCTTTGAAAGTGATCTTAACGGATATTACGACTCGTCAATAGCTCTTACAGAACGATTGACATAAGTGATATACAAATATTAATAAGAACAGAAAAAAATCCGATTAAATCTGAGAAAGCAGTAGAAAGATAAATCATAATTATTGATGAAATAAGTTAATCGAGAATTAAAGAGAGTTATTATTTATTTAATGTTTATTATTTATTATTATTATTATTATTTATTATTAATTATTTATTTAAGTTTTAAACAATTAATAGTAATATACATTTCATTTGATTGAATATATTATTTTCTGTTCAAGAGATTACGTTATACTTTATTGACAAAAAACACACTATTGTAAATAAAAAGCTTGAATTAATTACATATTATACTAGCTGAATTTAACGTATATTTCAATGATAATTATTTTTATTTATTAATATTTCTATAACTTACATATATAGAAATTATTAAAATCAACATAATAAATAAAACAAAATTATTACTTAGTAACCAAAATGGAAATAAATATAAATATCCAGTCTAAAGTTTAAAATTGATTTGACCTTTAAGAGAATACTTTTTCGAAACACCAGGATATGAGTTTCTAAACTGGCAACGTCCCGGAAAATCCGGAATGAATGACCATCCTATCATATAAACATTCTCCATTGAATTTCACATAAGCTTTACATTTTCGTTTTGTAGATACCACCTCTGTGTGTTTTGAGATATGATTTCTTTTGGATTTATTTTGTTAGCAGTACACTTCGTAAAATTTTTAAGTTTTGTTCTTTAAAATTGTTGATAAAAGGCACTAACTGTTACACTGATATAAAGATTCATACCATAATCTGTTTTAATAAATAAAGGATCAGTTATAAATTTCGGATAGTTCTGTAGGCTCGGGTCATGATTAAGCTTTCGACTCCAAGTAATCCTAAATGTAACTTTGTCAGACTTTTAGGTCATAAAATAATTATATTTATTGTTTATCAATTATTTAAAATACGAGTGAAATACAAATTTAATGTTTTACTTTACTCATTTAATGTACTTAAAAATGTACGTAAACAGACGTAAAGTGTATTGTGAATTTACATAAAAAAACTAAATAATAAAACGTAAAACGTTCGAAAAATATTAATTTAATTTAATTACTAGATTTGTATTTGCTTGGGTTTTAATATTGGACCATATTGGACTCTGATTAAATATAAATTAGTTTAGCATAAAAAACTAACTAACATTAGAAGAAAATTTATTCGTATATACTGCAGAACTAATATTTATTATAAAAAAATTAAATATCAATTTGCACCAATCTATATATACATATATATATATATATATATATATATAATTAATACTTAATACCACTGTTTTGTAAATTTTAACTGAACGCAATCACCGTAGCATTTAATTCCGACTTTGGACTTAATTTATTATTTTTAGTAGCAGTATTGCAATTTTTTTTTGTTTATTTATTATTATTTATTTTTTTTCAAACATTTTTTTTTTTTTTTTTTGTTTACATCCACACGCTGCCAAATTATTATATTAAATCGAGGCGATTACGTCTGCATGAACACTTAATCAAATACAACAGTAATTATGTGCATACCTGAGTATTTTTAATAATTTATTAAATTATATACGATGAATATTTAAATGTTTATAAAAAAAAGTGTTTTTTAACGAACATTTAGCGAACGTTTTTAATTCTGCTAAAAGTATAATTTTATAAAGTATTTAGTCTAAAATAGTGTGAAAAATTACTTACGTTCCTTTGAACTTATCAACATAACACTTAATTCTTTAATAAAAATACTACTAATATAAATGTTAGTTAAGTACTGTTAAATAATTCCGACTATTGTTGACTATGTATTACTAAATAAACTTTACGCTAAATTACTAGGTGCTATTAATTTATTAAATTAAATTTAACCTATTATAAAACTTAATTATATACACAAAATATTACAAACTAATATAAACTACACTTAACTATAACTAAATAAATTGTACGTTAAATTATAAAATAATAATAGTTTTTGAATTTATATTAACACTTAATTTTATGATAAAACTGCTACAAAAAAATATTAATAATAATTTATAATTAATAATTATTAACGTAACAATTGTTAAATTATTCTAACTTATATTAACTAAAGTTAACTATTAACAAATTCGTCTAACTAATATTAATTATAAAATTAACTATTGCTAAATTATTCTGTATATAATTAATTATTATATCACTAAATATATTTTACATTAAATAACTAGGTAATAAATATATTTAATTTAACTTAGCTGTTAAATTATCTATTAACTAAAAAATGTTTAGTATACGACCGTAACACAAATCGATAATATTTTCACCGTTAAAGCTTGTCCATCCTTTTTTTAATCCAAGCATCATTAGTTTGTCATCAATCGTTATATTGTCTCGACTTTTAAACAAATTGAACTTAAAAAACTTACACTAAAAACCACTAAAAATTTGAAATAAAATTAAAACATATTAGCGTATCTACTATCAAAAATATAATGAACAAACGTCGTTTTGTTTATTTGTTTAATACAACAATTAGTTTAATTTTGGCCAGTACATTATTTTACTATACTATTATTAGCCAATAATATCTGACACAACAAACATCAATAATTGTTTTTTTTTATGAGTGCACACTCGCATACTAGTCCAAAAATGAAATCAGTGAATAATACGAAAATACATACAATTTCTAAACGAATTTCAATACTTTGGGGTTTTTAGGAACATCTTCACCCCTACCATGACTATACCGTGTAAAGTAAGCTTTTTCAACTAGTATTATATATATTAAACAACAATAAATCAATTAACATTAAACCGTCAATAATTAACATTTGAAAATATTAATTGATCATAATTTATTTTTTGTTCAAATATGTGTCAATCAGATCATTATCATACAGTCGATGCCTGAAACGTTATTACAACTTGCCGGCCTGCAATAACGAACTGCAAAATTCAGACCAACCAAAACGTCGCAGTGTATTTTAAAGTTGCGAGATGGTGGCTACAACGGTGCTCGTGACGTTAACAATAAAATAATATTACGTTCTTGGATGAGCTGCGAAATCTCATATTCACTCCCGAGGTCCCAATTTAGGCCAGTTTTATGTTGCAGTAAACGAATGCGTCATAGGCTGGCACTTCGCGTGATTTACACTGTCGTTGTCATCGAACGCGCCCATTTCTTTTTTTCACGCCATGTCCTTTATGATTTCTAGTGGAGCAAGTGATCACTTAGTTGCAGCAAAACATTTCTATTCTCTCATTATTTTTCATTGCGATTTGTTCTGCTCACATTTGGATTTCCGACCCAGTAATAACAACCAGAAAGTTCCGTGCCAATAAAAATATCATAATAATTATAAAATACAACGATTTATTAATAAAATAATTAAACGACTGTATTCTAGTTAAACATTTAACGAAATTTAAACTTGGGGAAAATAAATAGTGAGTTAACAAAATAAAAAACCGCATATTTCGACAATCGATTTCTTAATGTTTATTATAAAAGTATCTCATTCAATAGAACCGATTCGACCTATTTCCTTAATACCAACGCAATTCAGTTGTGCACTTGTATCATCTATACATAATCATATCAAGAGTTTTTTTATAATAATAATAATAATAATAATAACAATAATTGTCTTGTGTATAAGTGATTGACCGATGTCCTATAAAAATATACCAAAAACGATAGAAACCCCTTTTAACTTGGTAGAGATGAAGATACTGTTTTATTTTTTTAAGTTATGGGCAATTTAATCTTTTTCAAGAAAGTCGAATTTAACAAGTCATTTTTTAAAACTTATTAACTTTTCAATGTCATTTTTTATTAATTCTAAAGCCATTTTATTAATTTGTTCGTCAACATTCATAATAAAAGCATAAGTGTAATACTATTTTAATTGAATTAAAAAGTAAAAATTCCTCATCCAAAATTAAAATTTCAGAAACAAATCGCGCATTACTCGCCTACTAAAATACGTATGCACTTACCTACATTTTTAAGATTCTTATTGACTTTAATATTCTTAAATAACCTTTGTTTTAAAAATTTACCACATTAGATAAGCATTAAAGTAACTCAAAGTTTAAGTACTAGCAAATATATATAAGAAATTAATGAGTCATAATGTTTTATTTCCCTTGTTGATGCGTATCATATGACGACATTGGTGTCTTCTTCATTTGAATCAATAAAATACAAATAATGAACGATGAGGATAAGGATACGGAATAAGATGGATGATTGTGTTAGCTAAATTATTCCATCGTATTCACAACGTTAAATTGTAATTGTGTCCATAACAAAATTTATCTACTAGGGCTTACGAGGTATTTTAGGTGTAGTGGAATGGAAATAGAACGATTTTCTAAAATATATTATTCGTGATTACAGAACTACTTGTCATTAAAAAAATCAAAATCCGCATTATAACTTATATTGACCAATATTTTTTTGTCAATATTTTTCAGTTATCAATGTATAATCTAAGGTTTTGAAAATATAAACAAGAAATTGAAAAAACTGAACAAACACCAGTATGTAGACTATATGCAAACATTTCTGTATATTTGATTCATATTTTATTGCAAGAAAATCAGTGCAATAAAAATTCAATTCAGTTATTAATTCAGAATCATATTATGTCGTATGCTGTATTTTTTTGTACAAAAAAAATAGTACAAACAGCATTATTTATTTAATAAGTCAATACTTTATACGGTGTTAAACTAATTGTTTTATAACCAATAAAATAATACATTTCATTAGCTTTTCATTTTCATTTTTTTTTTTAAGTATTCTGTTAAATCGAAACGCGAGTACCAAACTCTAAAACGGAAATCTAACACTATAAAATTACAATCATATTACCAAAATACAACAATACGGGAATCCCAACCTGTATTCATTACAGCAACATCGGTTATCAATTTGGAGATCATAGTATTATCGGTGAAGCAATTTTGTTATATTATTGGTTGTGTTATGAGACGATCGGCATCAGTGTTTATTGTAAACAACAATCAGTCGAAATGCTTTTCTTTCAACGCATGGTTAACACTTCAAAATAATAGTTATTGTGCTTGGAGTATTAAAATTATCTACCGGATTATGCTACTATTATGTTAATTTTAATAATTATTTTCATTTTTCTCTTGTTTTGTCATTATTGATTATATTTACAATGAGTTCGCCGAAAACAACAAGTCATACTGATTTCAATCAACGTTTAAATCACTGCATAAATACAAACTATTATAATTTCATCCATCAAAACAATGGGTATGTAGAGGAATATTTATTATGTAGAACAAATTAATTAATTATTTATCACTTAACACCCATAGGCGTGTGCACAGGGGAGTATCGGATGTGCTTTGGTATCCCCCAAAATTTTGTAGAGTAATTTAATTGATGTTCAAATTCAATTAATTAATTCCAAAATATTAGATAAAAATAAATGATGTTTTGTATTAAAAAAAATAAAATTAAATGTTCTAAATGTTCGAACAAATTTTTATTATGATAATATAACATCAACAATTGACTTCAAAAGTACATATCATAAATAATTGACGATATCTGAAAAAACATTCGAAATTCAAGGAAAACATATTCATTAGTACTAATATACCACAATATTAAATACAAAATAATATTATGATTATTTATTTATTTATCCATTATAATTTATTAAATGAATCTACACGTTTTGTTAGTAGGACGCTAGTAGAGTCCGCACCAGGCGGGTTAACCCAACCCGGATCGTATAGGACTTTGACCGGACCATGCCATAATATAAATATTGCGGCTTAGTTATGGGTGGGATCGTAGTATTTTTTTTTGGACTGGGCCAGTCAAAAATAAAACTACTGAAATATAATATAAGAGTAAAATACTAATGCCAATTATTGGATAAGGAAATGTTCCCAAACTAATGGAATAGGCTTGTCGTAATTCATAAAAAAAAAACGTATATATTATTAGTCTATATGATATTTATAATAATATATCACTACTGATAAAAACAAACAATAAATGTTACGAACGGGCCTGGGCGGGTTAGACGGCAAAAAAAGTAATATGGACAGGATTTAATTCTGTGTAACACAAAAACATAAATACGGTTACATCTGATATGTTCTAAAGAAAATCTTCGTAGATTATGAACTGTAGAGACTTGAATTATAGGACCCAATAGTATAATAGTTTAGTAAGTATCCCCTAAAATACAGGTCTGCATACACTTATGGTAACATTTGAACATTTCTACCATATTTCACTATAAACTGTATTGTTATAAATTATGTTTTACTTATAACTATCAGGTAAAAAATTATCTACTTTATACATGTATTTATTACGCATAGAATTTCACTGTTTCCATTTTTTAATGTAGAAAATTGTACAACTCGTACGCGTATGATACAAGATGTAAGTGAATATAATATAAATATAAACAATAGAACCAGTAACAAATAATTATGAGGATTTAAAAATTGTTCTCGTGTAATATGCTAACCAACTTATTTACAAATTAGAAAATTTCTGGATCACATTCGCTCAAATTTCCTTTTAATATTACCCGAAAGAGAGTTTGAGGATAGCTCTGAAATAAGAGAGTTAGAGTTCGAGTGGTAATAGAACCGTTTATAAAATTGATTGTAGTGTTGTTTTGCTAGGTATATGTAGGTCAGTGCGAAGAGTGTCATTGGAGACGTATGGAGGGGTGTATTAAGTTGAAGTATTTTAGATTCAACTACTTATATTTTGTTGAGGTTTTTTTTTTTTTTTTTTTGGCAGCACCCCATTTTTGAATTCCATAAGTTTATAAAATTTTGAACAAAAGATTGTATGAATTAATTTTTGATTTTAGATTGAGGTTTTGCTTATATTACTACGGTGCACAGAGTCTTCAATTTAGGAATAATTTGGTCATATGTATGTGTTTGATCCAGTTGAGTTGTATATACGTATTTTAACACACGACTCATCATCATAGTTTTATAAAATATTTATTTTTAGTATGATTTTTTTTACATGGTTCGTATTTGTCAAACATCTTACGTTAAAAGTTTAATTATAATTTAGTAAATATATTTTCAACCAGTTTTATTTTTTATGTGTTTTTGATTTACATTATCATAATATAATAGAAACCTTAAAAGCTTAAAAAAATTATATAATTAATTACATAATACATATTTATTTTATAAAATTATTTTGAATTAATTTATCAAAACAATTAAAATTCAATTCAATATTGGACTATAATCATGCAGATTATCATGTTTTTTTACTTCATTATCAATATAGGATATCAAAATAGATAAAAGTTGATAAAACAAAATTATTTTTTCATTGCAATTAATGGGATATGGAATATCATTTAATACTTTAACAATAATTATATTATTTTTGATTCAAATATATCGAACTATATGATTATTCTTTAAAATACATAGTCTTTAATGAAATTACATACTGTAATAGACGTTTTTATATTTATAAATGTTACGGGCAAAAGTCGAAATCGGGCAAACCTCAGAAATGCCCGGGCAAAACGCGAACTGCCCAAAATCCTTGGGCAAAATGTCATATTTTGGCTTTTGACCGGGCAAACCTAGTTATGACCAACCTCATTTGGGCAAAACTGCCAAAACCGTATATTGACTTTTATCGTAAGGGTAAAACCGTAGTCTTAAATACGTTCGCTAATATTAAATACAAATAATTATAAAATAAATATTATTGTACAAATATAATTGAATAAACTTAAATAATAATAAAATATAATGATATTAAGTATTTGTATAAAAATAAACATAATAATATTAAGTACTTTTATAATGTTAAAATAAATAATTAAAAATAATAATACATTTAAACCCCATTTTGATAAGGTGTATTTTGTGTACCTTTAATATAACGAGTTGGAAAAATATAATAACAGCGATAAATTAACAAGATATGCATGGTCATCTATAATCGTAATAAAATCGTATTTAATATTAGCAAACATATTTAAGACTCTACGGTTTTGCCATTACGATAAAAGTAGTATACGGTTTTGGCAGTTTTGCCCAAATGAGGTTGGTCATAACTAGGTTTGCCCGGTCAAAAGCCGAAATATGACATTTTGCTCAAGGATTGTGGGCAGTTCGTATTTTGCCCGGGCATTTCTGAGGCTTGCCCGATTTCGGCTTTTGCCCGTAACATAAATAATGGAATCACTTATTATAATGCTTTGAATATCATTCATTCGAGTTTCTGAAAAACATATTCGATGGTGATCCTATAATAATTTGAGAAAATATTAATGGTTTTAAAGTTTAATATTTAATTTTAAACATTTAAAAAAAATAGTTTTAATAATAACAATCTTAAAAATATATAATTTCAATTTCTATTAATTCCTTTGGGAAAAAGGAAAATGGTACCATTTAGACAAAAATAAGAAACTCGAAAACGGATAGCGTATAAATCCATACGTATATAAATTACAAACCTTTCAATTCATCGTCAATGAATTTTCCTCTAAAGAAGCCCTTTAGATACTAGTAAATGACCTTAACGGGTCATCGTAACTAGATTTGACTAAAATAGGAAAACTCCGTGTTGTTATAGTACTCAACCGTGTTATTGTGGTTGATCCGTAGGTCCGGTTCACATCCTATGTCTGTGTACCGATGTCATAGATTTCCTGTTTTCTTTTTTCAGTCAATCGAAATGAAACATTTCCGATCATTATTTATATCCTATATAACATTATAATTTATTACATCGAATTCGTAATGCCGTTCCATCCAAGAGGCAGTCTCGGCTTAAACCATCGTGTCTATATGCTACTTCAATATCCCTATATAATTAAATAACTTACTTGACATACTATGTGTTTTAAAACTTATTTAGGATCGTAGTTATTTGATAATATGTAATACGTTTTCAATTTAAATAATTTTAGTACATATTATATAACATCAATTATATATAAATATCAAAAGATATTAATGGAAAAGGCAGAAAGATTTAAGTTTTTTTTTTAATTTTAAATCAGGTTATAAAGATATTAATAACCATAATGATATTTTCTCATTGATGATTTTTGTCATTTATCTATTTATCTTTATTTTATGTATTTTAAAGTGGTGCAATTTAAATTTAACAAATATACTATTAACGCACCCAAAAACTAATGTCTTAAGTATCGTTAATTTGAAAATTATGATTTTAATTAAACTCTTTGTCAGTGATTAATATTTTAGTCTTAAAGTCTAGATTAGTAGATATTATACGATCTAAATAAGAATATAGATAGATTTGTTAGATAAACAATGTAAAATAAATAAATTCATATTCATAGTTTCATAATTGAATATTAAAATTAATATAGAAACGTAATTTTATAATTTATCTAAATAATGTATTGGAGCTAATTTAATATTTTAATTACCTACTTATTATTTAATTTAATACCGAATTTTAATGATTAAATTAAAAGAATAATTATACTTTAAAAAATTGTGTGTATAGATTTTAATTTTTTTTGCTCGCTGAAAACATAGGTTAAAAATTAAATTTATATCCTTTTATTTTCTCTTAGTGAGTTTTATTATTTTTATAAATTGTTATAAGTTTACCATCCAACATTAAATATTTTATCGGTGTAAGTGTTAACTTAAAAGTTGGAATCTATATCATTGACAAAATTTGATATTTTTGTTATTAAATATAATCGACTTGTCAGATGTAATAAATTACTGATTCGTTCAATATAACATAATACATTTTTTCAATAGTACTTAACAACGATCTATGTATACAATGTTCGTTGTACGGAATCGGTAGACATTCTCGTGCAATAATGTATATAGTTGTTTATTTTATTACCAAGTATGCAAGCCAAAAGCTAATATTTATAACACATCCATGATATTTAAATAACAATTGAATTTACTTCGTCGTTTATAATTTAACTTGTATCTTAATGTTGAACGATAGTTAATATTAGTATAAATGTACACATTTTTTATATAATTGATACAGATAGCAGTTTTCTAACCATTCGTGATAGTTGTTAATAGCATTCGTGTTACAACGATAATAATAACATTAATTTTAAAAGATACGAAATTCATTGTTCTAATACGATTGTCCATTACTCTGATGTTATATATGTCAATGTCGTAGGTTTCTGTTCGAATATGTTTTCTTTAAGCAGTTAAAACATTCAAGCTCAATTTACTTTATATTCGCTATTATTCATTAATTAGATTTAGTTTTCCATAGTTCGTGTCTACACGGATAGAACTTCAAGAGTTTTAAATAATTTACAATATTAGTACAAGTTTGAATATATGCATTTCAGTTTTTACTGTCTTATTTAAACCTGAGGTTAGTTCAATTTTTAACTAGTCAAAAAAAAAAAAAAAAAATCGATTAAAAGAATTTATGGTAACTAATTTTGACGGATTTCGGGTTTTAACTGTAATATATACAAAGCTAATAATGAGTCGCGATTTTATTGACTTTGTATTTTACTTGATGATGAATTTTTAATTCGAAACTGGACGTACATTACGAAAGCTAATTAATTAACTATTACCAGAACTTAATTGACATACTTCGTACAAAAATAATAATATTCCAGGCTAAGCATTTATTTATTTATTTTTTATTTATAAACTATTTTACGTATATATTCGTAATATTATGATTACACTATAAATACCGATGAGATAGCGAAACTTGCAAATACTCAATATTTGTTATATGTTATTTGTGAATACCATCTATTCGAATGCGAATTACAACCTTAAACGTAATACAAAAGTGGTTTTAGAGTAGATGTTAAACACACAAAGGAACCTATGTAGTGATGAACGCACGTACAAGTGATATTATAACCGAAACACGATACAAACAGGGATACAATTGACAACCGACAACCTGTTGGCCACATCCGGCCACAGTTTTTATTAAATTTTCGACGAATTTTTTTTTTAATAATAGATATATACAAATAGATAATAATAATAATAATAATAATAATAGATATATACAAATTTCTCGTGGGTCACATCCTGTCGACATAAACTATCAGTTATACCTGCACATGAATTAGGATGCTATTACTGGATACGTTAATTTCAATGAAGTTTTCAACACTCGTTTATTCTCAAATCGACTTATCACGCTGTTTGTACTTGTGCGAAAATCATGTTCTTGAACCCCTAGTATGTCGTCGTAGCACGTCGACGTGATCACTAAACAGGAAAAGTGAGTTTCTTACCTCGTTTGTTAAAATACAATGTACCCAATCGGTGGTTTACATATAAGTTTGTGTGTTGTATTATCTTACAACACCAACCGTGTGTGCAAATCAGATTATAATCATTTGGATTTGATCACGCAGCGTTGTGCGGGTGTGAGTTAAGAGTTCGACCGGCATGCCGCGGCAGCGCAACGTAACCGTATTGAATAATCACAATGTCACGTATGCATAATACTATTATTATTGCGCTTCGCTCGTAAAGTCATCAATCCTGGAACGGCTTCGTTTGCTCGGCATACACTATGTACAACGAAAGTAATTCAATAAACCATACACAGATGTTATACACTGTGCGCAATATATATATCCGTATACGTTCCCATAAGACCGACATCGCACGTACTGTCATCGTCATCATCGTTACAGTCTAATGTTTCTCAACCTAAGGAGAAGGAGGAGGCGAGAATAAATTTCTAGAGAAGCGATAGCAGTCATCACGGAGTACAACTTTTTTATAGTTATTTACCTGTGTAAATGAATTGTGGGAGGGAACAAAAAATTAAAAATTAAAAATTTTTTTCGTACGACTTCCAATGACTTAGATAAGAAAGGTTAGGGTTCAACCCCCTATTGCCAAAATATTAGTAAATAATTAGGTAATAATAAAAATAACCTACATATACCTAACCTACATATTTCAAACTCCCGCATAAATAATTTTTACCTACGATCTTAATGAGTACCTATTAAAAATAAATAACAAACGAAAAATAAATTCTTTGCCTTTTTACCTATTTAAAAAAAAAAAAAAAAAGTCGAGTATTTTATTATTTTAATTTTTTCATTTTTATTATATATTTTTTTATAAGTATTTTTTCTAAAATTTAAATTAATGATTGTGGAGGGGTGAAAATTTAAAAAACTAACAAATAGTGTGTGAAATAAAAAAGAATAGGAAACACTGTTATAACGAGAGCAAATAAGAGTACATCGTACTGTGAATGCTCATGGGTGATTCGATTACGACCTCCGCAGAGGTCAATGTCACCAGAAACAAATGTGAAACTTCTCGCGATCACTGCAATGTTTTAATTAGATTGTTTCATATACATATATATATAACTTTATTTTCATTTTTATTGTTGACCAATCGCCGATCGATTCCCATCCATTGACTTGAAAGAAAAAATATATATAAATCGCACTCACAGCCGTGACTGAATTCATACACAGACTAGCAATGTATCGATAACCTCTTGCACGTTATACGCATAATAGAAGTATTATAGTGGTCGATCGGCTGATCTCGACGGACGGGTTAACGGGTAATAGACTTCGATATAAGATGATCATAAATAATATCGACGTTGAATAGATATATTTACGGGTGCGTAACGAATATAATTATACGGTGGAACTGGGGAAGGGTTTCAAACTCAAAACCATGCTCGCTTCTCTTCTGACGTTTTCGATAATTCTTCTGTTTTTAAAAACAGACACCGGTATATTATTATATTACGTTCTACAAAACGGGTTCAAGGTGTCAAAAACGAATTTCTTATAGTACTTACATAATTTTTCATGGTTCAATTATCGTCGTGAATAGATTAATTGACACGCTTAAAATCTTAAAATCATTAATTAAATATATTGCAGTATATTATGTGGTGTTGTTACTCAAGTGACTTTTGCCACTGCTTATTGTATTTCGTCATTTTCGGTTGGTGCCTTAGGATCTACTTATATTTTTTCCATCATGGATATGTTTTGTTATACATGATGCATATAAATACACTTCGTTTAAGTTACGATTCATTCGAAAAATATGAAAATATATATGACTGTTAAAGTTACAAGCGGAACGTACAAAAATTAAGCTGTACTGTACAATTTTTCTAGATAATATGGTTAATATTTACCTCTTTAAGGTATCATTTTGTATTACAAAAAAAATAAAATAAATAAATAAATAATTGTGATAAAGTTTATTTTCTTGTGGTGGTCACATGGGGGTAGGAGCTCATTGTACAGAATGTTTTATTTAACTTTAAACTACATTTAACAATATATTTATAATAATTGTACTTAATAAACCTTGTACTGAAGATTTTTGAAAATCTCTACCCTTGTCGATAAAAAATGTGTTCCTTTAAATCGTTCAGAATTTCGGGCAGAAACAAAATAGTGCGACCTCATCATAAACCTGCAATATATTTTATGTACTGTTATAAAGACAAAGGTAATAAATAATAATAATGAATATATTCTTGCGCTAATGGCAATATTTTCATCTCGTCAATCGATCAGACACGTCATGCATTCGGCTATATAATATGGCGTGTTTCATTACATATTTTTTCCATTTTATCCCCCGCAGTCGATCATTATCGCGCGTCCTGAGGCGGCAAGCAGTATAACACGCATATATATATATATATATTATATTCGCCTGATATTTCATGCGCGTTTGCGACAAGGGTCAGCGTGTTGCATTAGTGCGTGCACGTTACATTTTTTACACGCACGCGCGCATTGTAATACTTCGACAGGGATCACCTGGCCAAACCCCAAGGGAGTGCCGCGGCCGTCGATTGTTCTCTCGTCGACCCAATTATCATAATATATTAGTATGTATTATTGTTACTCACCGAGTGAGTGTGCCCCGAAAAAACCTCGACACGCTTACGTATACGTTGCCTTTTATGATTAATCAAAAATAAAATACTGTTAGGGTTTTGGCGCCCTACACATCATAATACTTCTTGGTTACGCAGCGTCTTATCCGACTGACAAAAAATACTACGAAACGAGAAATAAAAACGCGTTTCTCCGGTGAGCCCAGAACCCGAGTGCAAACAAGGCGCTACAGTTTGCCGGTTTTCTTTGCGTACGTGAAACCGCGTGTGATCGAGAAAATCCTGCGAACGGTGTTCAGCCGTCCGTTGTCCTCGAACACGCGCGGTCGAGATAATCGCAATCATTTATCCATACTGCGTACCATAAAAAACAAATGTATAGCGACGTTTACGCTCCGTGGGGATCTACGACCGTGTCGGCCGACGGGAAAACAACCGTTTAACGGTTACGCGAAAAACGCAGACGCTTGCCTACAGGTGCACGTATACGTGTATCGAACGCGGTCGATGCGGATTACCGTTGTACGCGAGTCGCGTTTAACACGTGCACCCGAACACCGGAGATAGTTTCCCCCCCGAACGTAACGTTAATACCGTTGTTGGTTCGCAACAGACATACGTCCGAAACGATTCGACTAACAGACCAATACGCAGTGCTCGCTCCCGTTTATGTCCGCTTCGTTGGTGTTGTTGTCCTCGTCACCTCGGTGTACATACATAATATATTATATCGCAACTGCAATCGATCACTAATTAGACGTGTCATGAGAGCGCGTTAACTACGTCGCCGCAATACCGCCACCGCGTGCGTGTACCGTGCCGGCGACGACGAGTTAAGGATCGTTGTTGTCCTTAAACATTGTTCGCCTCGTTTTCGTACTATGTAATTCCTAATTTTTTCAATCATGCATATTATAAACGAACAACATTTAATACAGGTACGTTTTATATTTTAAATGTTCATTTTTTTTTTTCTGTTAAAAATATATTATACTCATATATTTACGCCTATGTGCAATATTAACAATTTTATTCGGCCACAGTATAATTTGTAAAGTTATAATAATGTTAAAGGCTTCATGGGAATCTCATGTATCATGAGATACATATGTATGGCTATACTTATATATGTACTCCTATACTTTGCGTAGTCTATAAAAATAAATTCTTTATTAGCAGATTGGATTTTGTAAAAGCTGTCATTATTGCATAATAGGCAGGGGCGTCATTTGGGGAGGAGCAAGGTGTGCATTCGCACACCCTGAATTTTTTTCATTTTCAATTATTGGCCTAGGTGTCGCTGATAAATGGCCTTGCCACTTTGGCCTTCAGTTTTCCAATCTTTAATGTTGTACATGCACCGTGACTGATCAGTAATCACTGCTAATCATAAATGTTGGCTTGGTGGTGGAAAAAAATTGGCCTCTTTAACTGCTTGCACACCCTTAAAAAAAACTGAAATGGCGTTTCTGATAATAGGTGCCTACAATAATATTACAATTGCAAATGTTTAATTGTTTTGACAAATTACATTGTAAGTTACCTACTTACAACTATAAACAGTATAGTTATTATATTATAATATTATATTCATTATTTATTATTTACATATTTTCCTCCCCTATTTTATGTTATAATTTTGTATATTATATGTGAAGGAAACTAGTATATTTTTTAAATGCCGAAAACAGCTGTTAAGGGCAACAACCGTAGTACCTATGTTATGTATATATAATATACAAGTATTGAAAAGATAATTCTGCATTACAACGATGATACTTTGTACGTGTATTTAGGTAGATGTAATAATACTCCAAGGTATACGATTCTCACTGGTAATGTGTACAGGAGACTGTGGCACAGTTCAAATTTATTCACGATCCTTTTTAACCCTTATCCCAAGGTTACAATAATAACAATTATGATGTTCTTTTGAATAATGTTCATGAGTCTGTTCGCATACAATCGCGTTGCCGTGGCAAATGACTAGCTTATATTATAAAGGTACATTTTAGATGTGATAACATTTGCCTTCACTATTATTATTATTATTATTATTATTATTATTATTATTACTATTACTATAACTATTTACATACATTTTGGACATGTATGGAGAGCTGATAATGACATCATAAGAAAAGTACTTACAGAGACAATACATAAAAAAATACCGATAGGCAGACCATGAACGAGGTGGAAAGATGCAGTAGAGAATGATATCAAGATGTTGGAAAGAAATGTGACAGTTGACCAGGCATTGGACAGAGAAAGATGGAGATAATTGCTTGTGGCAGCTCAGGTCCTATAGGGACCGTTAAGCTAAGAAAGAAGAAGAATAACTATTTACGACGTGGCCCTTATAATTGGATCTCCCGTGCATATACTGTAGAACACATATCATGAAAAAAAAATAATATTTACACTACTCGTCGGTCTTTCGAATTCATTTTAACGCAGATTCTCTGAAAATGTTGAATACGTTTTCCTTCTTTTTCGCGCAGGTGCACCTGACACACTCGTCTGACGGAAAACAATAGAAAAATTAACATCGCTTAAAAACCTCACATGTAGTTGTCCAGTTCGTTGTCCAGTATCGTTGTTTTTTCGGAACATGAACGTTATATCTCGTTATCTGCGCAAACCGCCAAATCTAAAAACGCCCTCGGAGGTGCAACACAATGTATGTATAGACGAATGTTAATATACTTCCGTATCTAGTGATTGACGGCCTCTTATTTTACGTATAATTCTTTTTTTCGATTATTAATCGCGCGCAACGACTGCATAAAAACCGAAAAAACTACGTTCTCGACGATCCGCTCGTACCCAAATATAATATGCGTACACCGAAAAAATCGTGAGATTCAGTGCACTTTAGTGTATAATTGGACAACATGAAATTTATGGATTTCCGCCGACCGATTTCCTACCCAAAATTTAAAAATATAGTTACAGTTTAGTGTTTTGCATCAAATATTCAGGTACTCTTAGATTTGAAAAAAATGTAGAAGCATCGCTCTCAGGGCTTTAGGGCTCGGTCCATTACGTACACTCGTATTGAATGTCGAAAGCGTATGATTCGACAAACGTCTCTGGCATGTAAAACGGATCCCGCGCGTTTGAGCCACAAGACAAATGTCATATTTTGTGGGGGTTGGGGGGGGGGGGTTGAGTGCATTTGTTCGTCACCAGAACGATTAAAAAACGATAATTGTTCGGCAGACGGGTGGTGACACGGTGGAGGTACGTATAGTGTTGCGGGTAATGTACCGTAATACTTTTGGCACGTTCGGGCGCTGCGCGAACGGACATTTTCCGCGGCGTCTCGCCTATTCGATTGGTAGCGCAACTGCGGACCGGCGAAAACCGGCGGGAAACCGCAATGTCGGTCCGCGCGTTTCCCTCGTACAACCGCAACATCGGTACGGGCAGCGAAACGAAGAAGGGAATATACTATAAAAAAGGAAATACACGTACGGCGGCAGGAAGGCAGAAGAAGAAAAGAAAAATTATTCTCGTATTTTAGCGTGGCCCCTAGCCAAGGTGTTGGCGGCGAAGTCTCTCGCGACACGTCACGCGGCCGCGGCGCGCAAGGGACACCGGTGACGGTGGTGACGGTCACGATAGCAATAACGATGATACCGTGTGCGCGCAACGTTGTCCGACGGGCCGTCAAAGCGCTTGCTCGGTTCTCGACGGGTTTTGCGTTTAGGAGGGACCGCCGCCGCCGCTGCCGCCGCCGCCATTGCCGTGGTCCGCGAACGTGCGGCCGAGGTTCCGCGACGGCAGCAGTGCGCGCCGTTCCCTCGACCGTATCACACGACGCCGACGCCACTCCTCGATACCGCGGAATGATTTGAACGTTTTCGTCATAAACAATCGACGGCGGGTTCGCGCGCGCTTTTCTCGTTTTCTCTCTCTCTCACTCCGGTCGTCGTTTATCGTATTTTCCGGACTCTCTGTCTAGTCGTACTCCGTCCCCGGAACGATCCGTGCGACCGACTGACAAGATAGTGTGCAACGAATTCCATACCCCAACTAAAGAACAAACAATCGCATTGATATACACAGTGTACGGAGAAGCGCGTCCGATTTTCCCTGCCTTTTCCGTCCTGATTGACCGTGCCTAGTCAACGATTTCCCAATGGTAAGATATTGTAATTTAATATTATACGTGGAAGTGATTTATCATGACGACATTTGTACTGTTGTTATGTTTCTATTGTTCGCATTGAAATGTTTTTTTCTTCGTCGTTAATGTATCGCGTTGGGCTTTCTTAAAAGTATTTCCATCGTATCCGTGTAAAATTACGTTTATACAAATGTAATCCAACGTTTTAGATGTAGGAACCGTTGGAACTACTTTGGCTAATCCAAAAGTCGACTGTACACATAGCGGTGTGTTTTTCACAACGGTGTTATATTATGCGTTATGACGTTTTCGAAAAAAAAAACCGCAAAACAAACTGTAAATCTAGGGAAACTACTATATTATCTGTCATGCCGTATCATGATGGTTGTGCGTTTCGTCTGTACGGTGGTTATCTGTGCATGTAGAGAAGATAGATTGTGGTTTAAACGTTCTCTTCGTCTCGTTGAGAACATTACAATTTATTTTATTTTTATTTTTTTTTTATTATGAACTAGATACAAAAATGTATACTTTATATTCCATACAATCAGTTTTCATATTTATATGGTGTTTAGTGTTTTTCTAAATTTTAATTTAAATTACATGTTTTAAAAAAATATTTATATACACTTAAATGAAATATAAAATGAACTCTTAATTCGCTATAAACCGTATATTTATTACCATATGCGAAGAGTGTTTTGATATCTTGAAAACATTCTAGAGCTAAATGTGGATATCTATAATATACAATTCAATCTCCCCTCATCAAAATAAAAACCTTTTACGATTGTAATATTTTGACACTATATTTATTTTGATTTATATTCTTTGTTGTTGCATAATATATTATTACATTCATGCACCCTCCTGAATGTTCACCCTCAAATTAAAATCTTGAATCCGCATCTGTTTTTGTATTTGAAGGATTATCAAGTAATATTTACAAGACACAAACAGTTATGATAACTTTATAAATTATAATATGAACATATAAAAATTATAATTCATGCAGCTATCATTTTTTTATTAATTCGCTTAAGTACTAAACTTATAGTTTATTATTCAGTTATTCGAAAAAATATTTGACTAAATGAAATTAAAAATTAAACAATTCATAATATTTTAAAATAATCAAGTATTATATATATATAATATCAATAGATTCTGCGATTTATACAATAATTTATAAAACATTGAATATCACTAATCAATAATTTATTTTGAAAATTAAAACGAAACAGTATTATATAACTCTATAGACTCAGCAAAAGTTTTGTATTGAAAAATGATTCAAAATTACACTTTTTTAAATGTTCAGTTATTTGTTCCCGTTCAAAATAATTGTAGTAATTAAAATACGATGTAAGTTATTACCATTCATTTTGAGTTATTTATTTGTTTTTACTATTCAAATTATATCAGTGTAATATGTAATACCTTAAATTATTATTTAACTTGGAAGTGTCTTCACATATTTATTATGTATCTATTTTATGAAATATTAACTTTATATACATATATAAACAGTTTTTTATACTTAGTTCATTGAAGTTCGTCAAAATTATTAGCAATAAGTATTTTGAATTATTTAAAATCGATTACCAACTATCAAAATGATCAACAATATATTCACGTATATATACGACAGTTTGAAATATCATCCGATGCGATATATGTATGACAATGCGTATTCATAAATGATAGACGGCAACCATAAAATATTGTTCATATCGAATTTAGACATCTTATTTTGTTGTTTTTTAAATGTAGGTATAGGTGCACAATGAAAAAATATATAAAATATAGCTTAAAACGTTGGAAAACATTTTTCATACCCATTTATAAATTAACTTTGATAGTTTCATAAATATTTGTTTCGCTAGGTAAGAAAGCAGGATGTCAAAAAATAAGTAACCTATACTTCCTCTTTTTCGGTAGGTAATTATTATCACAATGACTAAGTATAATTTGCAAGAATCCATTTCAAATATTTTGACCCGATTGCATGTATAGAGCTTCGCATAGATACTTGTATGGTACTAAATCCACGACGGAAGGAAACATGTCACTTGATACGCACTAAACACATTATTATATGAGTCTAAATCCCAGGTAGGGTTAAAAACATCGTAACCTCCAAAATGTTTACAAAAACTTATTATTATTATAAAACTTTTCGTAATAATAATATAATATATATAATAATTTATTTTATTTTTTTTTTGTTTCAATAGGGATTTAAAAGTTGAAATCAATTTTATTTATCCTTGTATTAACTTTTGTTTAAAATGACCAATAAATTTCTAATACATTTTTTTAGTAGTCGGTAGGTACATAATTTAAACAATATTATTATAGAATGACACGATTACAGTATAATAAAATATAATTGTATTTAATCAGTTTTTATGTAAATTTATTTCAAATTTTAAAAATATTTCCTTAACTTTATTTAAATGTTATCCATATTCTCAAACTTGACGTATAAAATATGGATATTTCATAAAACGCGTCTACTCTGCACGAAAAATACTTTATATTTCAATAGGTAAATTGAAAAATATAAGCGTAATACTCCGTGAGGCATTGACCCTTACATACCTCTGGCTTTAATGCAACACAATCGAAGTATACCTTGACCAATCAAAATCCATTAACAAATAATAGGTATACCTTTTATGCTTGTTCATAATAAAACAAATAAATAAAAACTCAACGGAATTCTATATAATACATGTAATATAATCGCCCATTCTTATTCATAATCTTCAGGGATAAGTTCCTCTACTGCATCCTTTCAATTAAAGACGGAGGAACCTGTTTCGCGTTTTCAGATGTATACTTAACGAGTTATGACAAAAAAGTTAGTTTCGTGTACAGTAAATAGCTTAATATCACAAAACTGAACGCGATTCAATTCGTTTTGATCTCGAAGTATATTTTCTCCGCGCATATATTTTCCTTAGATTCTCGTGTCCCAAATGGTCAACTGATCTACGTTCAGAGAACTTCGTATAACGGTACGTATACTTCAATCCTATTTGAATGGATAAAAGTATGCACGTGTAGGTTATTGTAGAGATAGGTACATTGAGGACGACGTGCCGTGACCTACAAATGACCAAACGCGTTACAGTATTATACACACACACACGATTGTTACCGAGTACTCACTCATGCTCCTTCGGTATGGCACGATTGAAGATGTCATATTGTACATCTTGAGCGGCACGCGTTTAATCATTCAGGACGACAGACGTTTGTTGAGGCGTTCGAGTTTCCTTATCAATCATATTAAGCGCGGTAGATACGCCGCTCCACCGCGGTGTAAACGGGTGTTGAATAATTCCGTCAGTCCTATTTAAATACAATTCGAGGCTTCCCGTTTAAATTATACCGAAATGGTGGATTAAATTAGTCTTAATTTTCAAGGACTCCGCGGTATACGGCCGCAACACTACGCTATACTGGTAGTATTGTGTAGGCTCATGTATGATCCATCAGCTTTGTCAGTAAACTTTTGTCCGGCCGCAGATCTATGTATAATATGTGTTTATAAATTATGTATCCTTTCACTTGGACTTCAAATCGAACTACTGTCACCGTCACGTAGAAAATTTCCCTCAATATTCGCATGGCAGTTTGTAAATAGAAAGTCTACGGTACATTTTTCACTGCATTCGTCTCTGCTGAAATTTTTGTTTCCCACGGATTTTACTACAACTTAAATGAATTTCCAACTAGATGAAACGAAATCGTCGATTATTTATTATATAGAACCGTTTATGTATTTCATAGACAAATGATAGTTCAATGAATACGATTTTTAATGTGTACTTAATGATCTTTGTATATAGTAACTTCCTAATGTTATAGTAGAAAAATATACACGTGATTCATAAAATACAATTCTATTAGTTTGGTAAAGATGTAAAAATTTTGTTTTCTGTACGCTTTGATTTATCGTTAGGTCAATAGACGTTTAAACAAATCAGTCAATGACCATAAGATTTAAGTTGCATTGATATCAAAAATAATACGATTAAAAAAAAAAAAAAAAAACAACAATTAAGTTTAATAAATAAGCGTATTCGTTTTTAAATGAACAATTATTGTTTTACAAGAGAATTTTTTTTTAGCGAGTACCACATTCGTTTTAACTTAACACGTATTATTTCATGTTACGAAGTTTCAAAATTTACAACCATCATCATGTATGATAGTTTTATAACGTTTGTTGAATCGACTTAAATAGTGCAGTGTGCCAACTAGTAACAACTATATATGTGTCTATTCGTTTGAAGATCAAATCGTCTTTAACAATAGTATATTTGTTCCGTTCATTCAGACATTCAACAATCTTGACGTTGGTTGTACACGTTACACTTTTGTAGTGGTCAGTGACTAGTATTTAACTTTGATACATTTATCCCAGTTTGAGCCTGTTATAGGTACATTCTATTTTATGTAGGGAAAGGGACAAACATTTTTGATAAAAACTTTATTGTCTTTAATCATATAAATTGAACGCGTGTTTGTAGTGCTCAATATAATGTATTTTTTTTTATGTTCATTTGGTTGACTTCTTGTAGCTAACAGTCTGTAGGTAGCAATTTAATTTAAATCATTATCCAAATGTATAAGGTCGTTGTGGGTGTTTCCGTTTCTAAATTAATCTTCTCTATAATCTTGTATGGTCACGTCGGACAGTTGATATTCCAGTACCTATACCGATTTTGAATTTTTTTTTTTTGAACTTTTTAATGTGACAACAGTCTTAAATATCAGTTTTAAAAAAGTATATAAACTTTGCATGGTATTTTTTCAATTTATTTTATTTGTAAGTAATTGAAAACAACAGCAGAAATGCAAGTTTGAATTAGAAATATAACCTAATAGTATCGTAATATTCGTAATCATACCAACAAAAAATCTTAAATTTAATCATAGTGATATTAATACATATTGTAATATCATGTAGCCAAATAATTTGAATATTCTAATTTAAATTAATTAATCTTTTTAGCACCAATCGACAAAGTCAAATTTTCAAATTAAAAGTCCGTTATAAAAATATGCATTACTATTATCTTTTCAACTTTGAAGAAACATTTGTACATTGATTTTTAATCGTGTAAATTTACAATCAAACTCAACAATTAGTTAAATTAAAAAATATTTAAATTATAAGCAATCATAATCATAATAATAATAATCATAATTTTTTTATACTTACTTAAAATAAAATAAAAATGGTTTTAATATTTGAAATATTTGTTTAAATTATTACTAATTATATTCGTTAGCGCTTTAACACAAAATTAGTTGAACGCTTGTGAAGTGTATTTTAATTTCCTATTAATTATTATGAGTGTGGTTTGTTTATGTTGAAAGGGAAAGGATTTTCATTGAAGACAATCAATGAATAAAACTTAAATGCGTTACAACCGTTCCATTAAAATACGTAACACGTTCACGCAATTGAAATTATCGTTCAATTTAAATGACTTAAGGTATTTTATTAACTTGAAAAAACATTACACAATAATTAAATCTTAATCTGTGTCGTCAATTTGAATTTTTCGTTTAATTTATATTTTTTAATTATGAAACTAAATGAACATAAAACAAAATTACACATATAAATAAATGTTGACTAAATATTGATCACATTTTATGTTTACTAGGAATTGTTTACCAGCACACAGACAAGTGCAATTTAAAATGTTTAATTCTGCATAAATAATATTGTACATGTAAGTAGAAATTTAATGAATTAAATAAATACATACTTTTTTATGAACCATATAACATTACAATATGTTTAGGTACCTATTTTATAAATTATACTATAAGTATTTTACCCATTTTAAAACGAATTTTTTTTTTAAGTCATAAAGGCCGTTAGTAAATATAGTAGCTAAATCACAAATTAAACATATTATCAATGTTTAACAATTGTACATTTCAAAACCAATACTTTTGTTTTTTGATTTATATATGACGTTTTATTTGATATCTTAAACAACTAATCAAACATTTGTAAGAAATGTACATGTGCACGTTTTTATTTTTAACTAAAATCGTATAATTTTTGGTTTTAGTTAAATACAGCATAATATATGATATGCTTATATAGTGTTATATCCATACATTTTAATTCAGACTGGATACAGACAATAGCTGTTTACGCTGTCGGAAGCTGTCTCTCAATAAACTATCTTCATTAACGACTTGTGCGGTAAACCACCGACACCAAACGGAATCGCCATGCTGGTAGTTGTTTCTTCTAGATAGAAAAATTGGGAAACAATAAATGTATTGTTGTGAAGAAACATTTTTTTTTTTTTTAATTATATTGTTTTACACATGACATTTAATACGGACGAAACCTTATACGCCGTACACGTGTCTTTGAATAATTTTAGTGGGGATACCTACTACTTTATTATTGTAATAATATTTTGCATGTACAGATTATGCGTGCATTCGAACTAGAAATGTTGCTCGATCATTGTTTCATCACATCTTTTCGATAATATTTTTTAATGTATACGAAGTCTTAATCATTATTATTGAACGAATAGTATAGTAATTTTTACGACATTTTAGTTCTTATTAGGAGTGACATTTTTTATTTTTTTTTATAATTCAGTCATTTAGTTTTATTTATTTTTTGTTTGGTTCATTGATTATACTTTATATGTTACAACGAATACAGATATTCCCACTGAATGTCACGTAACACATTTGTTCAAGATCACTGGTGCCCCGTAAATCAATCAACTTAGTCCAAATGAAATACAAGTTCAAGTAATTGTTTGTTTGAAATATGCATGTATATCATAATCAAATAATTTTTGCCTAAGAAAAAAAAATAACAATATTGGCTCTATATTATTTAAACGCATTTTGATCACTTGTGCATGTCAGAAAAAAATCATCAATTAATATAGTTTATGTGTTTACGTTTTTATCTGCATGAGTTTTATTGAATATTTCAAATCTAAATCATGACTTGACAAAAAAAACACATGCACTTATTTAATTTTTTGTATTAATAAATAATAATTTACAAAAACTAAAACGTATTTACATGTTTAGATACATAATTAATTATGATAGTGTAGTTAATAAAATTAATTCGCGTTATTTCATACAATATTTTTTTATACGAAATCTGAAAATGCTTTATTGTTAATTTGTAATTATTAGATCGCAGGAACTTAAACATAGTTTATGCGATAGAAAATATAAAAAGAAACTCAAAAATTGGACACTGGTTACTTGGAATAAGTAATAATTATAATATTTACTGTACTATTTTTACGGGAAAGGATTGATGGGCTGACAAACATTGTACCAATAGGAGGCCGACATAAATGCATATTTTTTATAATTTTAAGATAATTAATTACATTCTTAAATCCGTAATCATCTAATCTCCTGTAAAAGCTAATAATCCGACAGACAATATAAAATATCATATCGATAGTGCAAAATTATCGATAGATGAATATTTTAAAGTTTAGTTTATAGCATAGAACTACACATTTGAAGCTATTTTAAATTATAAATACCACAGTACTTCCAATTGGAGGAATCTACACTCTGTTTTATCTTCTGTCTTTTATTTTGATTTTATTTATATTTATTTATTTCCAAAAATCGTTCTTATTGATTTATACTTAAAAAAAATTATAAATATATTTAAATAATTTTTAATATTTTAAATTTTTTACTGACAACTTTCAATTTTTTTCTTCATTCTTTAATAAATACATTTTTTTATGATAAACCATAATTTATTGGGCCATATAGACTGACTCTTATATTATTCGACCCATCAGCTGTTAATATGCTAGTTTGTCTGCTCGATGATTATCGACCCAATGTCGTGATCCTATTATTACATATATGTTAAAATATTTAAGTAAGTTTGCTGTCTAAGTTTTGGGTATACGCAGAAACTTCCGATATTTCATGCCATATTATATTCTAGGAGTATATTATTATAGGTCTAAAAAAATTACGTTATTCCTTTTAGATGTTACAATTATTTACGCACTTAATACATAATTTACCATAATTTTTTCCCCAAAAAAAGCTTTTAAAGAAAACATCAAAGGCTTTCGACACAACGTATAATTTTTAATAAATAATGCTCTTTATTTTAATTTGCGTTGCTCTTTTCTTCTGATCTTGTGTAGTCATTATTATACGTATATGAATTGTGATGAATACAATATTATAATCTGCGCCTCGCATGATACCTTTATCCTCCACACGTATTATATGCACGCACGTTATATATTACATCAGGTAGTTTGTTTAATAGATTATCTTATAATATACGTTTACTCATAACGTGAACTTGAAATCGTCTTTAAACTCGAATATTTATTGTTGCTGTAATTCGGTAAACAGTCCATGCGGATGCGTATTATATGTTTGTAGCATGCGATGATATGATTTTTAATTTTTCTTATTGTACCGTTGAGATCTAAATGCACGATAAACCGTAAAAACGAATGAATTAAACTGCACGCGTATTAAATTGTACCGAACAATAAGTAATAATAATATATTCGGGTTTCACAATCATTAACGAATGTATATTTTTTAATTAAAATGATAACGATCGTTTTAATTCGTAATTCGTCATAATACGTCCATCGCGACATGCGTACCGTGGCCTTATGTTAATAAACATTATGGTTGATGGCTTCTCCAACCCTTGTAACAAAATTACAATAATTTTCAACGGCAGTTCTTTCTGCGCATATTGTACTACTGTTATTACAACGCGTTGTCCCGTCGCAAATCAGTGAAATTGAAGTTTGGGTAGCGGGGTCGTTGACGATGTTGATTTTATTAAACTGCACTGCTTTGTATGACAGAAAAAAAAACACCGGTTCCAAACAGGTTTTCTAAAAGAACAATCGCCGCTTAAAACCGTTTGAAGGGTAAGTAAAACGCATGTTCCGCGGACAAACACAAAATGACCGCTGCGTGGGGTTTGACGAATAGGAATTGTGAAAAAACTTTCCATTATAATTGTTTTTATAGGACGGTACATGCTAATTTCGAAAAGGGGAGAACCGCTCGGGCTGTCACATTAATATGTAAGTTCTCGGTTCTCGTTATCAGAATAAAAACGTCTACCTTGGACAAAATAATCTGAAACTCCCAAGAAATGGGTCAAGGTGCATGAGGGTCATATTATATTATATCGGACATTACATTATAAAACGTGCACTAATAATGTCCATCCGCGAACGAAATGCCATTTTAGTACGTCCGTACACAAGACGCGAGTGCGGTTAGAACGTCGCGCTAACTTTCATATAAGCAGAATTCACGTTAATAGTTTGCTGTGTGACATTTAGTGCGGTTTATAGAAATATGCGTTTTTTAATGCGGTAAATATTTATTTTCAAACATTATTTTAACAACAAACGTCCATTCAATAAAATTAAATATAGTGATGTATCTACCAAGTACGTTTGTCTATTAAAAAACAGTCGAATGGCTGGGAATTTTTCATTTTTATTATTCTCGATTATATCAATATAAACTTTTTATTCATTTTAATATATCGTTTAACGTTTGTCGTGCTACAATAATGTAGATTTTTCTTTGAAATAATGTTTAACTGCGTCATTATTCGATATCACCGCCACAGTGCGCCTTATAGTTTTTGAAAAGGTTAATTGATCTACGTTATTACGTTATTATATATTATTAATATATTTATTAGTGATAAATAATGATATAATAATACATACGGGACACTTGTGTTGGATACGCTCGTTTGTTGGTCCTAAATCTGTAATAAACGACCCGATAAATTTAGACCAGACGCCTTTTTACGCCGTTAGAACATTATAAACACTAGTCTATTATTGTTTTTCCCGAGTTAAAAATAGAATGGCGATTTTAATTAGAATGAAGACATATTAATGGCTGGGCTAACGCACAAATCTCTGTCGTCGGAGTCATTATGCACACACGTTGCAGATATACTGTAGTGAATAAGTACGTTCTCCGTGATTTATGTAAATAAGACCAAGAAGCATATTCGGTTTTAATATTTTTTTTAATTTTTAATATTATTTTTTTGAAGACTTCTTACTTATTGGTTTTTGGTTACTTTCGCTTATAAACTTATTAAATAAGTTATAAACATATTCTTCTTACGAATTAATTTACAGAATATTTTTTGAAAATAATACAATTATTTACAAGACTACAGGGGTCATAAACAATTTGTGTAATGGTAATACGATCTATGTCGAATGGTAAAAATTAACCGTTTAAGTAAAATAAAACGTGTGAGTATTATTATGCTAATACGTGTGACTTTTTGTACTTTTACGAAGTATTATTTACGTTAGATTTCGTAAAAATTTGATAAATACAAAAATTCATTAAAACCGAATCGACCTTACTTCAGGTGATTGACGTCGAAAGAAGCGTTAAATATTTAAAGGCTTGTTAAACGTTTAATGAATCTTAATGAAAAATCCAATCTGGTGAACATAAAACAAATTTCTTTTTTTCTTTTTGGTCCTTGATAAACATGAAAAGTTGTGAGGGTGTTAATCTTATAATCGCGTGTATAGCTATAACATTTTCAAAGTAGAAACAATATCGCTTTTATGTACAAAGTGTGGATAAACATCGTTTATATAAAGACACATTAAATATAACCCAATCCGCTGTAACCTATCGGATGTCTAACCGTAGCTGAGACCAACAGCGTCCCTGAAAATTGAATGAACTCGTAGTCAAAATGATTAGACTGTCTCTTGCAACGGAATTTTTTTTTTTTTTTATATATTTACAAAGGGTGGCTCCATTCGGGTGTCTGTTGCATTTCGATAAACGCGCATTCGGCACCCCGACAAACTCTTTCCCTGTGCACATGGCGTACGTGCGCCCCGGGTTCGAGTACGCTAGCTAGAAGACTGTAGTTTGATTGTTATAAAAAAAAAAAGTCGATCGGCGCACGGTGTATTGAAACAGGGCTGGGGAACCACTATTTATCGGCGTTGGCGACAGTGCAACGTTTGTCCTATTCCCATTTCATTGCACTTTCATCATATCACGTTAATTGCAGTGTTCATGAAGCTGACGAAGCGATGGACGGTGACATAGCATACACGACGAGGAGAAAGACCCTGAGCGTGTCCTGGACGTTGGTAACGTCCTCGTTCGCGATAATCGTGCTCCTGTGCGCGCTATGCCTGTTCTTCTTCTTTCACCCGCGCACTTGCCGGCAGCTGTCCGGCTCGCTGGCCGGCTCCACCGAGATGCTACTGGACGAGATACGTGACGTCAACTACGGGCGGCTGGACAACAACATCGGCACGACGGATGTGCGGTTGCCGCGGGACGTGGTCCCTGAATCGTACAACTTGAGGATCGTACCGTACCTGTGGCCGGACGACCGCGGTGCTAGCAACTCCACGTTCGACGGCCAAGTCAGCATCGTCGTCAACGTGACCGCACCCGTGGACAACATTACGTTGCACGCAGTCGACTTGAACGTGACGGAATGTCTGGTGACCCGGTAAGTGTGAAACATGTGAAACCGCTGCGGACGCGCGACGTGAACAAGTGAAATGCGCCGTCAAGACCCTGGGCATCGGTCGGTCCTGTTCTGCTCCTATCGAAATGTTTGCGCGACGTTCAATACGATCCCGATCGTTGTTGGAGAGTCGGTGTATTTCACTCGTATGTGGTACCAGTGGCACCGAATGTTTAACGGTCTGGTCAATAGTCACCTAGTTTACAACCCACTACCCACCTCGCCCAAGAACGTGCTTTAAGGAATTGGGAGTTCACCGTCCTCTCCAAAAATGTTTAATCTGTTTTGGCATTCGGGTACTTTAACGTTTTAAACAGTATTATAATCGTCACGTTAGCCGACCGGTCGGGCCAATTCTTTATCTTTATATTTAATTGAACGGTGGATGGAATCAACGTGCAGCCAAAATTACTGTACCGATTTATTTGAAGTATTCACGAAATGTACATATACAGGCGCCCTAAGAAAGGATTTTTCGAAATTCGCATTTTAAATGGTAAAAACAGCATAAAATAGTTAATTATTAACGGTGGGTGAGATTCGCGGTACGGCAGCGGACGACGGTTAGACGTGATCGCCCAAACTTCCCTTTTCATGTTACCGTCGTCGACTGGTCTGCTTAATATCGAACAGATCACGGAACCCCCCTAAATTGACCACCGCCTACTTCACCGACTCTATGCCGAGCCGTGAAAGTTCGTATGAATCGTTGTAAACGGAAAACCTATCTTGGAACCGCGATGACAACCCAGCGGTCAAAGACGATACATTTAAAATCTATTGCATACAATATATTATTAATTGTACTATTATAACTAACAAGCTTATTATTGATTAGTATTATTTTCTATTCTAATAAGTTCTGTTATTACTAACAAATCACAATGAATTCGAACAATCATGATGTTATTATTGATCAGGTTATTTAAGTTATGTATAATAAATAGTACGTAATAAGTAAATAGTAGAAAAATAAGGATAGTTGCCTATTTCCGATCTTTTCACTGCAACACTATTTATGCTCTGCAATCTATCTATGCGTATACCCGAACATTACGTTATCTTCAGGGCTAAAAATCTGTTTTGTACCAAGTGGTTTTTAATGTATATTATTAAGTGTTTTAGGAATTTTAAATTTTAAAATTTCTCTAGCGTTAGGAAAAACTGTCTAACAGTTGAGTGAAAATGGTTAGTTTAATTGTTTTAAAAATTTAATTGTATTCAGCATCAACGCAATAATTATGTTAGTAATTAAAAATGTATTTCTAAATATAAATGTTGCATAAATATATATTGTATTTTATCGTATGCACTTATTGACTTAGAGTAATAATTTAAACCATTATAAAATGCTTAAACATCAGAACTTAAAATTATCATATTTATTTAATTATTATTTATGTTTTTATATTTTAATCTGACAAAGACGGGTAATGCAACTAGTTTAATATAAATATATGAAATTCGTCTGTACCAATATTTATATTGGTTCATTTTATTCCATTTATAATTTATTATAAATGTGGTTAATTAATTAATTTAACCACTGCAGTAACAATTACAAAACCTGTGTATAATGCAATCAATCATTTTGGCAGTTCAATTTGGCCGATTGTTAAAAAATGGGCTGCTTTATTTTATACGCTGCATCTGCGATCAAATACTGCGCACGATCCGATACCGCGAACCCAAGCCTTAAAATGCTGTACACGTCAACAATCATTGATTATTAATAGGGCCCGGAACTTGATGACCTAAAAATCTTAAAAAAATGCACAAAAAAAAAACTATTAAAATAACTTAAAAACATCAAAAAATATTATAATTTTCAAAAATTTTGTTTTTTAACAATAAATCATCGTTTTAAAATCATTTATTTATTAATTATTATTTTATTCATCTAAATAATGCTAATATTTTTATACATGTTCTATCTTTTTAGTACTTAAACATTAAATATTATGTAAATATTTTTAAACAATACTTGTGTTACATTGAACTATCAAACTGTGTTTAATATTTTCGAAAATTAAAGATCGCCGATTGTTCGATAATAGTATTTTGTAACTAGAAAAACTTCTTTCCACTTCCACAGATGTGATTGGCGCATACTTGAAAAAAGTGATGTCATCTATATTCAAATCTTCAGGCAAGCCTTCTGTAGTCACTTCTTCTCCTTCTAACATTTTTGAAATAATCTGCATATTTTTGTAACCATTATTTTTTTCTAAAACATTATTGAATTTATTTTGAATTTCACGTCCAACTATATTTCGTGCTTGATGAATTTTATTTTTTTCTTCTTCTACAACAAGTATAGCATCAGCAAGCGTATAAATTTAATTTAATTCTAACTCGCCATCAGTGATTAAATCAATTACTTTTCGCATCATTTTCCAGTTTCATGATAATATTTTTAATTGTACCAAAATGTTAACAATAATAAAAGGCTGCCGTTAACCATGCCCCCCACCTAGTTAGAACAGGTTGTGGGGGTATTGGAATATTCGGTGCTATTTTCTTAAATATTTGTACTCTCGAAGGAGCCTTCAAAAATATTTTTTTGCAGTTAGAAATAAGTTGGTCGACTTTTGGAAAATGTTTTCTAATTTCTTCCGCAACCCTATGTAAAGCGTAAGCCAAGCAGGTCACATGTTCCATTTTTGAATAAAATACCTTGATAGCTCTATCTGCTTTGACTATATATGGTACAGCATCACTTAATAAAAGTAATACATGGTCGTGTTTTATACCATTTGGCCAAATAGTTTGAAGTGATCTATCGAAAAGTTTTGAAATTGTACTATGATTTATCTTTTCTAAGAATTCAGTATTTATTAAAAAATGTTTTCCGGGGCCATTCAACTCCAAAGTTCCCACAACAACATTTGCTACATAAAGCCCTTCGGCGTCTGTAGTTTCATCTAAAGTTACCCAAATTTTTTTATTTTCTACGTAAGATCTGATTTTATCTATAGTTTCCTGATAACACTGAAAAACGTAGCTTTTTCTTAAAGTCGATTCATCGGGAATTAATTTATTCGTATATTTTTCCAGAAATTGTTTAAATGTTTCATTCTGTAGTTTTTGCAATGGAATATTTGCGGCTAGTAGTGCCTGACACAGATCATAATTGAAAGATGATTTTTTAGATGGTTCAGTAATTAAACGTTGTGTCTTACTTGTACTTAGTTCTTGGTTTTTATTTTTCAATTCAACTCCATTAACATGTTTTTTACGCGAAATATGCTGTTCGATGGTAAATTTTTTGTCAGCTACCACTTTAACCTCACAAATTTTGCAAAATAACACTGCCATCGGATGAAAAAACGTCTTTGCCAAAATGATTTACAAACGAATTCAATCGAGTATTATTTGTAACTTTGTACTTGGGCATATTAAATCAATTATATTAAATATTTAAATTGAAAACTTTACTATCCGTCGTTCACATGTATAATGTCACTATGCCCGAAAGACGTAAAATGACAATCACACCGCTACGTCGCGTGTGTATCAGTAAAATTATTGAAATTATTTTTAATCGTACAATGTCGCAAGAAGACGCAATGTGAAGAAGATGCGTGAGTGTATGTAACGATTAGTCTATATTCTTGGTAAAACTATTAAATGGAAATTACGATAAGTTATCCATTCCATTGACGACAACGCAGGAGAAACAGCACAAAGTAATGCAAGTGTGTACAGAACTACAAACTACAGGGTCTAATAACGCGGTCTAAATTTAAAACGGAGATAAGAAATAATGTCAGTAATACAATATGCTGCACAATATGTTTACAAATATTTAGTTTTGTCAAAATAATATATTATAAGAAAAATGTAAAAAATGTAAATATATCCACAAAAATGCAAAGAATGCTCCAAAATTACTATAAAATGACCGTATAATCAAAAATTGACGAAAAATGCAAAAAATGCAAAATAAAAATGGTTCCATTGAACTATACATAACATAAATCACATTTATGTACAGACAAGCCTCATATAAACGCATTAGAAAAAAAGATGCAAATGCATCAAGTTCCGGGCCCTAATTATTAATTATTATTGTCATTCCATATTACATTATTACGTGATGGATTTCCTTATTTTATTCATAATTGCCTATAACTTTTTATCAATAATACTACTACAACTATATACTAAAACTACTATATAACTCGGTGTTATACCGCTTAAGTGGTTTTTTTTTCGGTAACCCACTATTTTACTGTTTTTAAACTAGCCCGACTCTTATGAAATCGCACCTTTTTCGTAAATTCATTATGTATGCTTTAAAGTACTCTCTTTCGAAGTGCAGTACTTTTTTTTTTATCATGCATAATATTCTAAATATATAAATGGAATGAATAAAATGAATAAATGAATAAAAACAATCAGTTACCGATCGAATCATTGTGGGTACCGCAAAATATACCAATATAAAATATATCTTCTTAGCTCAAACTTCAATACAACTTATATTAATTTTATCTACAGGCATCCAAAAATGGTCTTAAATGAACACGTAATGATGGCTGATAGTTTTTTTATACCTATTCAAGAAACGCAACTAGATCTTTCTAAACAGTTCTTCATTATCAAGTTTAAAGATATGCTAGAAGCTGATTATCAGTATACTATTTATATAAAATACACCGGAAAATTCCAAGACAACATGGAAGGATTTTATAAAAGCTCTTATCGCGTAGCGAATGAAACGAAGTAATTGATACTTGAAATATTTCTGGTTCAAGTGATTTAATTAATATTGTTTGATTTACAATCGGTTAGGAACAGGTGGATAGCTGCGACACAGTTTCAACCAACTGATGCAAGAAAAGCGTTTCCCTGTTTTGATGAACCCGCTTTAAAAGCTAGATTTACTTTAGCGATTGCAAGACCCCAAAATATGAGATCTATATCTAATACGGGACTTAAAATGGCTGTTAACTTGCCAAAACTGTAAGCCTTATGGTTACATTTTTTAACATTTTTTTTTTCTATGATTCTGAATTGGATAATATTTGACGTGTGTTCTACAGACCATCACCACTGTCGTCTTACGAATGGGACGCGTTCGAAGAGACGGTACCGATGTCTACTTACCTTGTGGCGTTCATTATTTCTGATTTCGAATATTTGTCCTCCGAGACTTTTAGAGTGTGGGCTAGAAGTGAAGTGTTATCGCATACTCACTATGCCAGGGATATCGGTCCTAGAATACTGAAGTTTTACGAAGAATTTTTCTCCATACCCTATCCGTTGAAGAAAACCGATCTTGTTGCACTTCCAGATTTTGCAGCCGGAGCCATGGAAAATTGGGGTTTAGTGACCTTTCGGTAAGTGTGCTGCTCGTGATGCATTTATGGTATTATGATCAAACATTCGAATTAGTTTTTACTAACAAATCCGGTATAAATGAGATCAATTAATTTTCCAGGGAAATAGCTATGTTGTACAACGAAGGCGTGTCTCCGAATTCCCAAAAAGAACGAGTAGCGACGGTAATAGCTCACGAACTAGCACACCAGTGGTTCGGTAATTTAGTGACACCAGATTGGTGGTCAGACCTTTGGTTGAATGAGGGCTTTGCGACTTATATCGAATATGTGGGGGTAGACCATGTAAGTCATAACATTATTATACAATCGAGATAAATATTTATATTGATATATTTCATCTGGTTCGTTTCATTGCAGGTAGAACCTAAGTGGAAAATGGAGGAACAATTTATTGTTGCTGGTATACAGAGCGTATTTTTAATGGACTCATTGAAATCCACGCATCCGATATCAGCGCGCGTGTCGAGGCCGGAGGAAATCAATGAATTGTTCGATTGCATTTCCTACGACAAAGGTGACTTGACAAGTTTTATTTTATTCGTATACTAATAATGTTTTTCAATTTTATTATTTTACCTAGGCGCATCTGTTATTCGAATGATGGACCATTTTCTTACCCGCCACGTGTTCCGAAAAGCCTTGACAAAATATTTGAACTCAAAGTACGTTATCGTTCGATAATTCAACGTTAAATATGTTTTACTACAATTATTTAGTTTGATTACAACTGTATTAATTGATTATTATGATTTGCAAAATGTATAACAACACAATATAATGGTCATACCTTTAAACAGTGTTTTTTTAGCTATTTGTATATTATAGGGGAAAGGGGGCGTGAAATATTTGCGTGACATTATTTAATTATAACATATGATTAAAAAAAAATACCCTAGTACGTATTTTAACGATTTTGACGATGAATAATGTCTACACCTCAGACCTTAGTAGGCAATAACAATTTTAAATTAAATTAAAACGGGACATATTACAAAATAGTCCGAGAAGCACTACTGTTAAAATACGAACCGTGGATACCATGAATGCTTGTCTTGATTGTAAACCGTATTGGGTCCTCGATACCTTCATGAAATATTATAAATTAAATATTAATAAACTGTACGCGTCGGAATCTATAACGGAATATTTCTTTGGTCCCATTCGATTCCGTCTCGGACAATTTTCACTTTTTATTGATTTTGTTAAATCGTCATTATGGTAAATAGTTAGATTCACGTATTAATGAACCAAAGAACAAATAGATTTAATTATAGTCATGCACATAACAAGAACGAATAAATTATGTAGGCTTGCATTAAGGCTAAAGAAAATTAATTTGTTTCTATTAGAGCTCTTAATACACGTGAATTCACGGAATTCACGTGTCACGTGTCACGTGTAAAATCCAAAATAAAAACGTATATCCTTAACTTAATACTGTACAATTAATATTTTATTAAAACTTCAAGTGTATAACATAAAATTACTAATTTTACCATTGTAAAAATGGATATATATTTTGGATAAACATGTATTTCACGTGTACACGTGAATTCCGTGACACGTGTTTTAAGAGCTCTAGTTTCTATTATTATCGAACATTGTTGCTGTCTTCTCTGAAGTATCGAAACAATTATTGTTCGACTGCAATATTATTAAAACGTGTTAAATGTGTATTGTATTAATTCGGTTTGTTCTGTTCTACGATAGAGCTTACAAAAATGCGTGTCAGAATGACTTGTGGGATGCTTTAACCGAGCAGGCTCATAAAGATCGTGTTATGGATAAAACATTGACTGTAAAAGACGTTATGGATACATGGATACTTCAACCTGGATTTCCAGTTGTAAACGTGACTCGTAATTATGAAGAGGATACTTTAATTGTTTCACAGGTACATTTTTGTTTACACACTTATTGTTATGATTTGTTAAAATTATACGTTACAGAATCCGTATTCAACAATTATTTAAAATTTAAAATTATATTAAAGCGTATAATACTATTTGTCGTTAGTAATATTGCAATTGTTATGAACTATTGATTTACTCATTTCAGACTGATTTCAGGTCGTTATTTTATTTAAACACAATTTTATGTGTACCTTTTAACTTATTTTCATTAATTTCGTCATTTAACTGATTGAAAATTGCCATTGAACACAGTATTATCATATTTATACAATTATTAGGTATACTGTAATACGATAAACAAAATTGTCAATTAAAAAATCATCAATACCAATATCATTAGGATTTATTTAATTAAGTTGTTTTACATAGTATACATAGTCTATATTTTCTGTTATCAAATACCTTTTTTGTTTTTCTGTGGGTATAAAAAACATTGTTGAGAACATCACGCGTGTTTCAGAGTCGCTTTCTTCTTCACGATTCTAAAAATGATCAGTTCAATAACTTTTGGTGGATACCACTCACGTTTACTACTTCATCGAAGCTAGACTTTTCGGTTACAAAACCGAGCTACTGGTTCAAACCTGAAGAACTCATGTTGATAACCGAAACGGGAATATCTTCAAAAGATTGGGTGCTGTTCAACATTAATGAAACTGGATTTTATAGAGTGAACTATGATTCGAGAAATTGGAATATGCTAATTGAATACTTAAACGACCCAGACAGTTATTCTAATATTGGTCAGTATAGTACTTTTTTATATAAATAATATCAGAACAATAGGATTATCAATGCTTTAAGTATTGCAGGTACTATTAATCGAGCCCAGTTGATAGATGATGCGATGTCCCTATCAAGAGCAGGATATTTAAGTTATCAAACTTCTCTCGACCTGACTAAATATCTTTATCATGAGACTGAATACGTACCATGGAAATCAGCGTACAGGTCTTTCACGTATTTACATCAAATGCTTATCAAAACGGCAATTTACGACAAATTAAAAGTAATTTCGTGTTAATTACTGCGATCGTTGTTTTGTAATAATTTCTTTGTTTTCTCTTCGCAGGCATATGTCTTACACTTAATATCCCCGATGTATAAAATAACCGGTTTTGCTGACAATCCTAGAGACGACCAGCTAGTTATATATAAAAGATTTAGTCTATTATCATGCGCGTGTGAGTTGGGACACTCGGATTGCGTACGAAATGCAGTGGCTCAATTTCAAAATTGGAGATCAAATCCTCAACCGGAAAAAAACAACCCGTAAAGAAGTGTTTCAACGTTATTTATGATATCTATATTAAAGTTTAATTTGTTATGTGTTCATTTTTTTTTTTTTTTAGGATTTCACCAAATCTAAAAGCAATTATATACTGTACAGCCATTAGCTATGGAAGTGAGGAAGAATGGGACTTTGCATGGAAAATGTATAAAATGACTACAGTTGCCTCCGAAAAAGATTTATTATTAGACGCTTTGGGGTGTAGCAGAGAGACGTGGATATTAGCGAGGTTATTTAAAAATGCAAAAAACGTGTACTTTAGTATATATGTTAAAATAACAATTAGGACTAACAAATAATCATAAATATGTACCTACACTATTTCTGTATTTGGAAAATTTAAAATGTTTTGACATAGGTTCCTCAGTTATGCTTTACAATCCAATTCATCGATCAGGACTCAAGAAATAAGCAAAGTATTTTATGCCTTAACTAATAAAGTAGCTGGTCAAGAAGTAGCGTGGAACTACGTCCGAGATCACTGGCGTGAACTTAAATCGACGTGAGTTACATCAATATAACGATCAATATATATCTATATTTTTATAATAATAATAATTAATATTACATCCATGGGTCATAGTTTTGTTACGGGATTTTCCACAATGAGCGAAATTATAAAATCAGCTACGTATCATTTCAATACTAAAAATGATCTGATTCAAGTACGTAATATAATATTATAACAAATAATGTACACGTACACTTTGATAAACATAATTTAAATTCAGAAATTTATAATGATTTATAAAATCAAATTTTTTTTTCTAGTTATGGCAGTTTTACAAAGACGAAGAGGAATATTTAGGTTCGGCTAAAAGGAGTGTACTGCAATCGATCGAAAATGCGCAAGCAAATGTAAATTGGATGGAGAAAAATTTTAAAACAATTAGCAATTGGTTACAAAATGACACGTTATATGTGTCCCAATATACCAACGAAGTGGATTAGATTTTTATATTTTATAACTTTCTGTAGAATGTAAATATATTATAAGTAGATTAAACTAATGACTAAGCTAAAATTAATTGTTGACACTTTTGTGTCTTTTTCGCTAAAGATTGTCTTCTAAAGACTGTTTTTATTTTTAAACTGCTACATTATGATTTGGTGTTTATTTTCATTATTATAATTTTTTTTTTTTTTTTTTTAAAGCAGTTTATGCTGCATTTAATTCAAACAGTATTTTTATATATCTAATTTAAGATAACATTATTTACATTGTATCTAAACATATTTGATTATACAATTTTATTTTAAAATTAATTTATACAATATTTTAATAAATATAAACTATGAGCATTAGTTCCTGATGGCTGATAGGTTATACACTTTATGGGTTATTCAATGTTCATTTAGTCTATATTATATTGTATTCAGTGTTAAGTGTTCACATTTCAATAAACACTCTTAATTATATTTAAATATTGCAATTTTTCATTTGATTTTGTTATTACTTGTTGACTGGATACTTAAAACTTTAATCCTATGAACAACAATAATTGGTTGTTTATAATTATTGTTTTATGCTGTAAAATATAAATTAATACATAATAAATTATTATTATTAATTATAGAGCTAATAAAATATATCTACATGCTGAAATAAAAAATAAGTACTCATAGATTAATATTATAAGACACAATATTTTGAAACTATATCTCATAACTAGGGTTCGGAAGTTGTAAGAGTTGCATATTATTTTATATGCTCTCAATTTATAGTAGACCAAGTTCAAAATCCGAGCTACACTATGGGTAATTTAAAAATGGAAAATTAAAAATGCATATTTTGCATATTTAATAAATTTTAGTGTATATTTTGTTGATTGTAAAATTTGTAAAAATTATATACCTAATATATATTTGTTGATATGCATATTAAATAATTTGTAAAAAATTGATATTTTTCTTTCTTAACGTGTACATACGTTTAATGTTTCACCTCAAACATGACACTAAAAGTTTTTCTCAATATAGCAATCTATCAAATAATCAATGATCATTTGAAATTTAAAATCTTAAAAAAATATTGGTGGTTCAACGAAATAACTTAACAATCATTATATAACATATATTTTTTTTAACTTAAAAAATATGGAAATAATATTTTTTATTAATATTTTCGGTTCAATAAGATATCAAAATGCCAACAATTTATACATTTTTTTCAGTTACAAATCATTTTTGTCTATTTTAGTAATATGTATGTACGTATGTATAACAGATGTATTTTTTTATGGAATTCAGAATCATTTTTGTGCGAATTTAACATTTTTGATGAATATTTTACAGTTTATTGTTCATATTTTGCCTCTTTTAGCAATAACTTCTGAGCCCTACTTATAACAATATTTTTCAAAATAATTATAAGGTAAATATATGTAACAAAGTTTTTTTCTAGGCCCTCGTTTGTCATTTTTTGTTAACATATTTTTCTAAAATATGATTCATATTTCGGTTTTTTATCAATGATTCTTAAGTATTTTTATCTTGAATACACTCTAGAATTAAGTTAGTTTCCCTGTAAAATTATTATGAATTCAAAGCCTAAAGTAAGGTCAATAGTAATTAGAGAATTTCCTAATGTGGGGGGAGGGAAACCAATTATTAAAAATTGTATACTGTTATTTACTAAGTGTATTTTTTAATTTTTGCACATATCAAATTTTATAACTTATTTTACGATCATTAATTGTAACTAGAGCTAGGACTTATATGCATTTGCATGTTTTTTTCCTTAAGTCTAAATTGATTGGTTTTCAGTAGGTATGTCCACAATTTGGCCTATTGTCGATTAAATAGAACCATTTTTATTTTTCTGCATATTTTTGTATATTTTGAATATAATATATGTAATTGCATATTTATAGATTTTTGATATTCTTGTAATTTTGTTCATTTTTAAATTTAAATTTTCTAGTTTTAATAATATTGCTAATTTTAAATGGTATGAACGTTTATTTTTCGATTTGTAAATATAATACATATACAGTGTGATCCCTTTTAAAGGTAACACAAAATTATGTCCAGTGACATCTGATATGCGGTTTTCAAGAGGAGATAGGGAATGCCTAAATACACATTTTTTGATAGTTTTCAAATGTTTAACTCTTTTATTGTGCGCATGCGCAACACAATTTGCATTTATTTAAATAGCAACAATTACTTTAAAAAACATATTTGGATAAACCGACAATTTTTAAGTCAATTTGGTCCTTTTTACCATAGCTCTAAATTGACTAAATGTCAATGAGTTAAATGTTCGATTAAAACATTATCGATTGCAGACATTATTTAATCATTTTAAGTTAATTTTAAAGAGTTAATTAACTTCAATTCGAGGTAAATGTTAGTTAATTTACAAAGGAAAAATTAAACAAACTGAAATGATTTATTTCTTATAACTTTTATGATTAATGTTTCGATTTAAATTGTTATTACTATTTTTTAATTTTTATTTTTCGTGAAATAAGTGGTCAATTACTTGTAATCATTAAGATTATTAAATTTGCAGTCCTTACAAAAATAAATCAAATTTTATTTATCGAGTGCTAAGAATAATATTATCTATATTATATAATATTATAATACTCTACCTTTAAATGTTCAAGTTCACAAAAATAAAATTGTAAAAGCTTGCGCAGAACTTCAAAAGGAACAGATATTAGCAGCTACTCAAAGAGAAATAATGCGTCGATTTCAATCTTGCATGGAGAATGATGTACTTATATTTTAATAGAAATTATTAAATTTATAAAAATGGTATTAATTTGTTTAATTTTTTTTTTAGTAAATTATTAATTTAGTAAAATTTAAGTCAAAGGCGTAATTAAGATTAATTAATCGCTCAAAATTTAATTTAAATTATTTAATAATGTCTGAAAACCTATGAATACAAGAAAATAAATAAATACTTAAAATTGCATGACAATTCATAAAATTCTAGGATGATTGTTGAAAATTCATTAATTTTAATCGAAACCTTAACTCGTCATTTAGTCAATTTTGGTTGTAGAGCTATGGTAAAAAGGACTAAATTTACTGAAAAAATGTCGGTCTATCCAAATCTGTTGTTAAAAGTAAGTGTTGCTGTTTAAATAAATGCAAATTGTGTTGCGCATGCGCACAATAAAAGAGTTAAACATTTGAAAACTATCAAAAAATGTGTATTTAGGCATTCCCTATCTCCTCTTGAAAACCGCATATCAGATGTCACTGGACATAATTTTGTGTTACCTTTAAAAGGGATCACACTGTATATTATGCTCAACACCATCCTACTGTTTAAAACGCTCATGCTGACAGTCAATGGTACAAATCAAGAATGTTACGTATATTGGTTATATTCTATGGTTATACTAAAATTCGTCTTACGAGTCCATAAATGGGTAGTAGCTTTGATTTTACAATATAAAATATATTACAAAAATCAATGGGAGCAGCAAAGTTATTTTAACACAAATATACTATATTCCTTTAATTATATTTTTTTCTGGTCACACTGTAAGATATCAGAAAAATCACATTACCATACTCGTATTATCATTTTTTCACTATCTTGTTTCTGCGATAACTTTTTGTTTATATTTATGTTTATCTTGTAGTGACAATTAGTATTTCATTTACGTTCGTTCAAAATAGTTGACTACTATTTTCTAACGTAATTAATCGTTGAAAAAACATTTTAAGTATCGATAATTGTAGATCTTTGGATTTTAAATTATTTCTATTTCCTCATTTGATACTTACAGATTATTTCTGTTTTTGTTTTTGTAATTTTTTTGCGTGTTCTTTTCTATAGAATAAAAATATAAACAATGGCTCTCGCTAGTATGCAAAGGAAAACCAATGTGAGTATAAAGTATTTGAAGTTTCAAATTTGCTAAGATAAAAGTATTGTTTGTGAAACAAATATTATTTTTTGTTTCAGGTGCGATTACCTCCGGAGATAAACAGAGTTCTATACATAAGAAATTTACCTTACAAAATAACAGCTGAAGAGATGTACGATATTTTTGGAAAATATGGTGCTATTCGTCAAATTAGAGTGTAGGTATTTTTAATAAATGCTTCCAAAACTGATGTATTTTTTTGACTTGTTGAAATTTAACTTATGTTTATATTTATAAAATTTATTTTTATTATGTATTTAATATTTTGCCATTCTGAAATAAGAATCATTATTCAGTTCAGTAGACTTTTAATAGCATGAAACTAGGTACAATAGTAAAATATAAAAAATTTTAAAATTGTATAATATTTGGTTTCAATTAATCAATTAAAAATGTTCATAATGGTATATATCTTTTATTATAAACAATAAACTGTAACAAAATATTAAAATTGATATACTTTATTTTTCTAAATAATTAATTTACTTATATTTTATCAGATATTGTCACTGTATTTAATTTACTATTTAATTTCATTCAAATTATTTGAGTTGTTAACATTCTAATGGTCACTTGGTGTATTTTTCACACTTGGTTGCACTGGGTACATATTTCCCAAATCATATTTTTATTTGTAAGCTTTGTGTAGGTATATATTATAATGTGTATTTAATTGTTTTTAATACAAATTTGGTTTTTTTTTTTATTTGATAAATAAAATGAAAAAGGGCAAAAACTCTAGGTTGGGCAAATGACATTGTTCTGTTGGTTTTGAAACAAATGTACCAATACTTTCAAAAAACCATTCTGAATAAAAGAGATTAAGTGGTTTTGTTTATATTTCTAAAGATGATTGATATATTAGAAGGTCAAACATCTGAATAAAATGGGTTAAACTTTTGATGTTCTAACTTTTACAACTCATAAAGGGGCTTTGTAAATTTAGGAAAAATCAAAAATGTAAGTGCCTATAAACAGCCAGTACTGTAACTAGAGTTTTACACAGCTATAAAACATTTATTTTCTGTTGATTATATTTTAAATTAATTTAATGACTATTTATTTTTAATTTTATCAGAGGAAATACTCCTGATACAAGAGGAACAGCGTTTGTAGTATACGAAGATATATTTGATGCAAAGAATGCCTGCGATCACTTGTCTGGATTCAATGTTTGCAACCGATACTTAGTTGTTTTATATTATCAGGTATCATTTTTCATTAATATTTTAAAAAATAGAAAAAAACTTATACTTATGCAATGTATTTTATTTTTTAGTCAACCAAAGCGTTTAAAAAATTGGATACTGATAAAAAGAAAGCAGAATTAGAAAAAGTAAAAATGAAGTATGGTTTGAGTGAAGAAAATTAGAGGTGATTTATTTCATTTGGTTCGGCTGACACAGATTAAAGACATATTATAATGTATTGATTTCACTATACCATAATATGTAAATATAAAACTAATAAATATGTGTTTGAATTTAAAATTATAATTTTAGTTTATAAACATTTGAAGACTTGAACTTAACAAAAAAATAATTAATTATATGCCATGATACTTCATTTTAAAAAATTGAACAATTCCAATTTAACTCACTTTTGGTGTTTTAACATTTTCAAAACTATATAGATGTGCTATGAAGGTAATTAATTTTAAGTAAAAGGAAATCACTCATATACAATTTATTTATGCAAATAATGTAACTTAATTTTTGAAATGATTACTTATGTGAATCATTGTTGAAGTACCTACAATTATTTTAGTGACTTAATTCAAACATATTATTACTCTCGGACAACATACTAAAAATGCATTCAGGTAAAAAATATATAAAGTGGAAACAATATCTAAATTCTAACCCAATGATGTACCAAGAGAGGTGATATGATTTTTTACCCAAAATATACAAATGTATATTCAATTTTAAAAGAAAATTTTAAAAAATGTGAAAAAATTTTAATTACTCATTTTTTGTTATACCTAATAACCATGACTACCAAGATCGGTGAAACCCGAATGTGCAAAAAGTAAAAAGTAAATGTATCTAAAGATAACCCTGAAATATTTTTACCCATTTCTAAAACTTCTGAAGATTGTCATTTTTTTTATTAAGTTTGGCAAAATGTATTATACAATATTTGAATGAATAATGTCGAGATTTAATGTTAATTATTTTGAATCCTAACAATATTCAATACCATAATATTATGCAATGATATTTGATCAGTATTGTTTTACGAATGCAATGAGTCATCATAAAATAGCTTTTGAAATATTAACACCCGAATGACTCATTAATATTCTGCATTCCTACCTACTGCTTTAGATCTCAGAAAATGGCTGTTTATTTTCAAATGAAGATTCTTGGCTCTTGAAATTTGGTTAGAGATCTTCATGTCACCGGTGGGCTGACCGCGTTAATCGTCATTAAAGCGATAACAAAATAAACTAATCGCCCGACCCGCAACATTAATAACACGACAGCGAATGACTTTCGAATCTGGTGTTATATTCTGTGTAGCATAGAACGCTGCGGTAGATGCATTATATCAGTATAAATTATAATTGTTACACTACATATAATATACATTTCCTGTAATATACTATACTGCGACGGATATAATATAATTACTACAAATGGATTTTATATTATACAAACACTAAGGTGTGCATTAGGTGTAAATGATATAATAATTAATAGTGTCTGCTTGCAAAACGAAGCGCTGGTCTTCCTTGTCGGCAGTGGCGTATTGTCATTGTTTTTAAGAAGCAGCCGCTCCATCAATATTTTAGGGGTGGGTGGTTAATAATTAGGTGGGTGCTCTTTTGGTTATACGAAGAATAGAATTATTATTTTGTAATCGTCAGACATCAATAGATTACATAACATCTAAATATCACAACATATAATAATATATAGGTACCGTATAATACGTAGTAGTGTAGTACGTAATACGTATAGTATGTTGTCTATACACTTATACATTACCTATAATATATAGTTAACCGGTGTTTAAAAAATAAAATGTTATATTGCCAATAGTTTATTTTAATTGAAGTTAAACAATTATGGGACTTGAGCAAATTAAGTATGCATGTAGCTGTAGCATTACAATGAAGCTTTTCATTATTATTATGCGTATTAAATGGATTTACATGTACCAATACATTGATCAAAACTGTTAAATAAGTGATGATCAATCATCACGAAAAGTACTATATTATACTATGTTTTTATAGGATTTGAATATTAGTTTGGTATAAAAAGAGAGGACAACTATCCAAATCAGTTGTTCAATATGTTTGTTATAGGTGACAATGCGAGCGGTTTTGTTGTGTAGGGGCGTTTAAAAAACAGGTGGGTGGGTGGATGGTTTGTAAGAATCTTCGCTCCTCGCGTAAAAGTAGTTCAACACCGCCACCGCTCGTCGGCACCCGAATACCCGTGATCTTCGTGCCGCCTCCCCCACTCGCACGGGTTCGGGTATTTCGTGCTGCACACAATTGCAACAGTGCACGATGCGAACGGGCGATTCGTATGGACATTTCGTATATAAACTTACGTTCGTGTACAATGTTCGCCGCCGGTACCGAGTGCACGCCCATGTGCGAACGCGGTTCTGGTACACATTTACGTACGGTAGGTACACGCCGTGAACACGTACATGATGCTTACATTCGGGTGACCGTGGTCGTGTTGTATAACACCTCCGCGCGGGTTTCGGACAGGCAGCGGAAGAAACCTGTCTCTAGCGCGTTTCAGTATCCGTCCGCGTTTCGGTCAGTGCGCGCTTTCCGACCGTCCGCGCGGTGCGTCGCGTTCCGAGAACGTTTTGCTGCACGTTGTTCATCGTTACTCTCCGGGTACAACCGTACGGTATCGTATCGCGAATATCGGATTACACCGCATTGTATTGCGTTACGTCGCCGTATCGGTTAGACGTTTGAAAATAAATTCAACAACACGTCCGCGAGTAAAAGTAAATTATTTTAATGTTCACTACGGGTATTCATTCGGCTACCGTATAACTTATGTGCGGGCGTGCGTTGATTCACTCGTTGTACCGTTGTGTTCGCCGTGGTGAACTGACGAGGAACGTTCGGTGAAAACCGAGAGATGTATGATTAACCGTTTCAATAAAAAAACAAAAAAAAATCGTTTAGTGTACACTGGCCGTGCGATTACGGGACGAGATGAAATCCGACCAAAAATAAATACAATCTGCAGAGAATATCTTTAAGGCTCGAAGCATTGTATTCAACATCGCACCGATCGCAATAATAGAAATGGATCAAAACTACGGCGATGAGTACGAACGGTTGCTGAGCGAGGGAGATCGATCGGATACGGACGACCGTCACGATGACAAGCACCCGCAATCGTCACAGGACCAGTTGCAGCCACGACAGCAACCCGTCGAGATCGGACAGAAAGTTGCTTACGGCTTTGGACACGTGTTCAACGACATCACCGCAACCATTTGGTTTTCCTACACCATGGTGTACATGCAAGATGTCGTCGGCATGTCTCCAGCCATGGCAGGATTTTTGCTGTTTTTCGGTTTGTGTATAACATTATAATCGTATATTTTGTACCTTCATCGGTTTCGAAAAGGCGATAATGAATCAGTCAGTTAGGACAAGTCATTTTATATATACCACTATATCTGTGGCAAGGATCTGTAAAATTACCGATTTACACTTTTTTTAATCTGAAGGAGTCAAGAATTGCTTAATTTTGTGAAATTTCAAATCTCATGACTAATACAGTTTTTAAGACTTGAAATTATTACAATATGATGATTAGGATGCACTATGAGATAAAAGGTTTCAGTATTACCATTGATTAAATTATCGTTTACAGCAACATTTTATAACGGCTACATTCATTTTCCGTGTAATTTGTTTACACTGCCATCCATTAGGTACTACACAAATATCTATTTTTTTTATATATTAAATGGTTATAGTTATTTTTGTACTCGATAATATCGAAATCTTGATTTACGTATAGCATATTATTACGAAGTTTAAAAGTATTTGAATTTTTTTACCATAAATCCTCTTTTTAATCAAATATTTTAAAGTATTTTGATGTAGGTATATAATTAATAAAAACAAACATTACTACTACAAATTCATTTAAAAATCCGAGTATTCTGAATAATCCAATTAATTTCTATTATCTGGAATATACGAACAAAAGTATTGAAATATTAATGACATCACTATTAAAGAGAGGTTAGAAAAATATTTTATGATCTCAAAATCTGAAATATATAGAAATACTCAATGCATGCATAATATATCATAATTTATGTATTGTATAACTTATTTTAAGGCCGAGTGGTAGATCAAGGCAGTGTTGAATTCACGGAATAAATTAAGACTTGAAGATATAGGATATAGAGGATTGGTGGAAAGTGGTTCAGGATAAGGATATTTAGAAGGCTGTGACAGTGGCGAAAAAGATTCTTGAAGAGTCATAAAGAAAAAGATAACTTATTTTAACTACAGTAGTATTGCTGATATTGGCTCTTTTTACACACCTAAACTGCCACAGGATGTAGGGTAAAAAAAATCCAAATAAGTTTTTTAAACTTTGTTATAATAGTATTTTGTGTAATACAATACATGTACTCGTAAATACAACACTTCTATGTTATTTACAAATATAATACGTTGTAAAAAAAAAATATAAATCTGAAACCGTCTCTGTATTGTTTATACCTACATATACGTCATAACCTTCCGTCGAAGATACGGGTCCTTGTCTTATCGACTAACAACAGATATTTGCTGTTGATGTTGAAATGAAGATCACTCATCCATTCTTGAGTTCCTCATACAACTATTATTAATATTCTCGTCTAATCATTTAAAAGTAAATCTAATAACTGAAGGACAAAGTAAAACTGATTACGAAATCAACATAAGAATTATTCGCTCTATAAAGTTTAGTTTAATAAAAATAACATTTAAATTTCAAATATTAATGACATTTTTCAAATTCAAATCTAATTAGTATTAGATTTTTATTAATTAATTAGTAGCACTTATTTTATAATTTATTGAGTAAGTATATTATTTTTTTTAAATTTTTTTTTTCGATTTTCAAAATGCATTATCCGGTTTCGATTTATGGATAAAGGTATATATAGTCGATTTATACTAGTAGATAATTAAGGTTAAATAATTGATTATATTTACATGTGTGTATAATAAATCATCGGATTTTATAAAAAAAAATAAACTACCTACACAAATTTTTGTATGAAGAAACTAAATCATTACTATGATAATTAAGAACGGAAACACAACTAGAATGCACTCTTAATAGCTTATACATAATTCCAATTATGAACAAGTTACGACATAACAACAAATAAATATTCCACAAGCGGTCATTTTAACGGCTTACGTAGAGTAGCTAAGTAAAATAATTCTAAGTATAGTAGTATATATGTCATTACTTTAGGTACCTAACTAAACTATCGTAAATGTTTGTTTAATTGTTTTATAAATTGTATTTTTGAAGAATTAAAAATGGTAGCGGAATAAGTAGTGATAATCAAACTTGATCAACCAAGATTTTATACGATTTACTAAAATGTACAATATAAAATATACTTAAGTAATATAAAAAAAAAAAAAATTGTTATTTATAAATTATATTTCATCGTATTTATATAATATTGTTTTTAAATTAAGAAGTTTTATATTTAATAAGTTTTATGAGTTTGTCATCTTTGAGTAGAGCCATTTTACTAACTTAGTTCACACAATATTCTTGGACAGTGAAAAATTAGTAGTGACTAATATAGCAATGGCAAACTATGCGATTCATTTGAATTATAACTTAGGTATCATTTATATACATATTAAATTATTATCATTGATACCCAAGTATGGTGATTTAAATTGGATGACTTATTTCATTTTAATAAGAGGTTTATTTTTTCGAATTGATTCACTTTAAACACGTTCAACTAAGTGGAGCTAGAAACATCAACGTTGCCTTTTAATATTCTCCCTTCTTACTTAACATTATAATAATATAGGTATGTTAATAATAACAACGTGAGTATTAGGTCACCAGACCTAAAATGTATGTCTGGTATAAAGTATCTTTAACTATTTTTAAGCATTTTTCTTTTCTCCAAAAAAATGTAATACATTATTAATCATTTCAAAACGAATAAAGTAAAATCAAGTTATTAATCTTCGGTGAAAATTTGAATATAATATTACAATAAAACCTACTTACATATGTATTGTGTACCTATATATTAGGATTTACAACTTCGATATCAATTATATAACGAATAAAATCATAAACTATTATTTATTATCTTTAGGTGATAAGACATTAAAATAAAATTGATTAGTATTATATTTTAAATATGATTTAATAAAAATGTTGGTAAAAATAATATTCATAATATGGAAACATGATTTACCACTTATTGACTATTGTGGATTTTCCGTGTTTAATACCATCAATAACTCTTTAAATGCATTATTATATAACATGGGTGTATAACCTAGTAGTGCTGTAATGAAATTTTATATTTACAGGACAAACCATAGATGCCATATCAACACCTTTCGTGGGAATTATTGTTGATAAATTCGGAAACAAAAAAAATTGGATTCTATTAGGTAGGTATTTATAATTATGTATATGCATAGGCGTGCGCACGGGAGGTGCCGGGTGTGCCCGGACTACCTCCCACTCCTAATACGCTGTAAATGGGGCCTACAGTTTAAGTCTAAAAATATGAGTCCGCATTTTAATTGATGTTGCTCGAAAGAAATGTTATTTATTCTAAAATATTTGGTAAAAAATAAACGATGTTTCGTAATCGAAAATAATTAAACAAAACGTTTTACATTTTCATGCTAAAACTTATTATGGTAATATATCAGCTACGATTGACTCCATAAGTACAAATTATAAATAATTGAAGCTGTCTGAGAAAAATATTCGAGATTTAAGGAAAACATATTCATTATAACTAATATACCACAATATTAAATAAAAAATTAAGGTTATGTTTATTTAATCATTTATACATTATATTTTATTAAATATACCTATACATTTTGTTAAAATTGGGCCTAAAAGTATTGTAACCGTAAACCCTAACCCCTAAAATACATGTCTACACCAAGCGCAGATCCAAGGGGGTCCGGATAGGCCCTAGTGCATCTGAAATTTTCAACAAAGATGATTACGATATAAAGTATTGTTATACAAATTAATGTTTTAAAATATTTATTGTAACATTTCACATTTATTTAATAAGTAATATTATTTTCCTACAGTAGGTAATTGTGAACGTAGTCACATAACAGCAGAATATTACGTACCGGTATTTCTTATAATAACATTTAATTTTTTTGTGCGGTTAACTTATGCAAATAAAAACAATTAATGTTGATTTCAGAAAGAATTAAACTCTATAGTAATATATATATCATAGTTAAAAACATGAGCGCATCATTTTTAAAGCTAGAAATGTACAGACAAATTTTAGTAATTCCAGTTTCCAGTGCTACAACTGAAAATGGTTTTTCAACAGTGAAAATAATAAAAACCTACAAAAGACAAACTACGACCGGAAAACGATTACATAATCTGCCGAAATATATTATATCATATTTATATTATATATATATTATATTATATCAATCGAAAAAGAAAGAAATGAACAATTAATTAAAAATCTAGACAAAATTCTGAATTATTTTGCATGTGATAAATCAAGAAGATTTTTAATAACTTAATAAAATACATAAAAATAATTTTGTATTTAATTTTAATATAACTGTGTTACATATCTGTATTAATTTTGGGGGTTATATTTATGGATCTATCGAAAAAAATATTTTTGGATCCACACCTGGTATGCGCACCTATGTGTACTTATATATGTCTTATATTGTCTTATAAAATATAATTATAGCAGTTTTGTTACTCAATTGTTATAAACTAGTTTAATTTTCATTTTTCAGGCACTGCATTGAAAACCATAAGTTTCCCGTTAATATTTTACATTTGGAATCTATCCATGTTCGTAACCACTATGATTTATGTTTGCGCAATATTTACGTTCCAAATGGCATGGGCTCTTGATCAAATTTCTCATTTGTCTTTGATACCTGAATTGACGAGTTCATCTGTAGAGAGGGGAAAATTAACTTCAATAAGGTGCGACGGGTATAATAAATTATAATACATATATATGTTTATTATATATAATACATAAACCTGTTTATGTATTAAAGTTCGTCAAATTCACAAATCTACGTATAACGTGTAGTGTTATACATGTTATTCATATAATTTATTGTAATTAAACGCATTTGTATTTTTAGATATATGTTCATAGTATCCACGAATATTTTAATGTTTATTATCGCTTGGTTCATATTCAGGGGTGTACGTAGTAATAGCAACTGGAGCAGTCTCATTGGTCCTAATGATTCACAAAAATTTCAAGTTAGTTCGAGTAAAGTATTGAAGGTCTATTCTAAAGATCAAATATTCGTTTATTAATAAATTAGTATTTATAAGTATGAATATATATATAGTGTCAATGTGTCATCTTATTTTTTACTGTGCAACGTCAGTATTGAAGGTCATTTACAGTCTAATAAAATTACATATAACAACTTATAACGATAATTAGGTTCTACCTAAATGGGTTGTATTTTTGGGAAGGAAAATCATGGCTCAGTGACCATCAGGGACACGTATCAATAACACTACTTTGGATATCTAGTTGATGTAGTGCTCAACTTGAGGGGTTTCAAAGAGATCGAGTTACTCAACTTTTTTTTAAAATTTAATGCATTGGATGGTTTGTAATTTGCATTTAAATTTAAAGAATACAAAATATATTTTTTTCTATCAATATTATATATTTTTTCTAGACTATTATGTAGGTACATGAGTATCTTTTATAAATATTTCATTGTTTTTCAAAATATATAGACAAAAGTCTATGTTCATGTCAAAATTAACACGCATTATATAATAACCAATAACTTAATTATTTATGAGTCTAAATTTCGTAGATTTTAGCCAAATTAACCACTACAAAAATAATATTTTTTTAGCTATGGCATAGATGCAACTGAAGTCAAATAAATTAATTAAATTGACCACCTAAAAATAAGTTAAAATAGAGTTTTTAAACTTAAAAGAGCACGCGATTAAAACTTAGGTTGCGACGAAATAAAAAAATTGTGGGAATATCTTATTTTTTAACGTATGTAATCATTATTCAGTTCCAATTTAGAATATTATTTTGCTAATTGAAATACCGAGTGGGCTCTAAAGCAATTAATATCTATATTTAATAAAGTAGATATATCATTTAATAATTAGAGCACAGAAGTAATTTAATGTTATATTATATTGTTTTAGATATTAGCATTAATCACCACAATGGTTGGAGTGTTTTCTGCATTGATTTTCCAAATGTTTTTGAAAAATCCCAGAAATAATTATAGAAAATTGACCTATGGACAGAACCGAGCGGTGAACTTTAATAAAATAATTAAGTTTTGTAAAACCATGCAGTTATATCAAGTGGCCGTTGTGTTTACGACGTGTAAATTGTTGATCAATATCGCTCTAATTTACATACCACTTTTTATCAACGAATCGGCAATCGATGAGTCCGGCACTATTGCTAGCATACCATTAGTGGCGTATTTGTCTTCTTTAGTCACCTCAATAGGTGTGGAATACATCAAACCCCGATATAAATCCGATAAAGTAAGTTAAATGTTAAAAATCCTGTAAATAATTAAAATTAGTCATTATTTTTTAAATTCCTATATCTATGACTCACCTATATCTTAAAAAAAATGTGTTACGAATAATTCATAAATAAATAATTATTATTTATAACTTTAATTATATAAAAATAGAAACTATAGAAAATCACATTTGAAATCTGTGTATATTTATTAAGGTACCTAGTACCTACATAGTTCAGTCTATATTTGCAATGACATTGAATAGGTAGGTATGCTAAACGACATAAGTTGAAGTTCCCGTGCAGGCAACCTGTTAGTGTTACTCTCTATAGTTCTTTATTGATTTTAACCAATATATAATTTATTATAATGTAATGTATACTAAAGTAACATGTTTATATTACCTATAAATTTCTAACCATTCTAACTAGCTCGTAAAGTAATGTAAAATAAAAATAAAATAATTAAGCTCATGGGCGGATTGTCGAACTTTTTTGGACCGAGAATTATGGATCAAACCGGCTATTTACAGTTACAGTTAGTAAAAGGATCACTTTTCGATTCAGTTGTAATTGATAATGATAATAGTTGGGTGATTTCTAAAAATGTCTTGCTTTATCTTGAGCATTTTTGTACGTAGGTATGTAAAACAACTGCTAAAAATTCTATATTAATAACTGGATAATCATATATTACATGTTTCTCTTCAAGCCATCCTTTATTTCGTGAATTCAATAGTATAATGATTGGATTTCCTTCCTATACCACGTATAGATTAAAACCACTAGACATTACAGTTTTCGACTGCCTAAAAACGTATTACAGTCAAACTTTGACACATTTATGATTAATAAAACCCGGGACGTACTATAAATGATCGAGATATTAGAAAATTATTTAGCGAAGCATATAATCAAGTTGCCGTTTAATCCAAATATTTTTTTGAATCATGATTTTGTTTTTGCAAAAATCATAGATAGACCAATTAAAAATATTGAAAAATATTCGCAAGTTATATAGTTATCATTCGAGTTATAGAAACAGGACCAATAAATGAAGATCCTACCACATGTTGGAAAAATAAACCTATTGGTTATTGAAATTCCAGCAAAACTACCAGTTTTGCCAATGGCAATAATATCTGTTTCCAAACGTCAACCTAAGGCCAAAATACAAAGTTCAAAGATAAAAAGCTTACCAGTCAAATCCATATAAGAAATTAAAGAACAAGGGCTCCAAACTGTTATGAAAATAATTATGTTACTAAGCAATTTTTAAAAGCTGAAGGTTAAAATGTATTAATTTTGTTATTTATGTTTCTAATTACAATAATTTTAATATAGGTATAGGTACCTACTCAATATATTTAAAGAATAAATTATTAAACAAAGTAGATACTCTATTTTTATTTTTAAAAAAATCTATTTGCTCAATAATTTATAATATAAATTACATACAGCAACTTAACCCTTTAAAATGTCGCCTTGCCCCATCATACGCGTAAGATAACAAATCCCGTTTCATTTGTGTAAGTACTTATTTTAACTTATTTAAAAAATAAATAAGCTCAACGTTTATTTTAGAATAGTCTTGAAAAGTTTCTATATATATATTTTAAGAATTTATGTATTTATTTAAAAAAAACATTGAATCTTAGATTTGTCAACTTAATTAGGTCTCCCATACTAAAACAATACCTTCATAATTAATTTTTTAATATGTTGTTTATTTTACAAACATTTTTTGTAATAATATAATAAGTACCCCTACAAGAACTGGCCCTAAGGGTAGATCTTCAATTTCCTGATAGTCCAATCCACCCTTGATAAAGCTTGTAGGTAGGTACTAATAGATTACCTATAGGTATATATAATATTTATGAATACATTTCATTCTGCTATGGATAGTTTTCAGGATAGGTACCTACAGGCTACAACAGACTACTTCTAATTTGATGTCAACAAAATAAAATAAAAAAATTAATTTCACTAAAAACATATTTAATTGTATAATAGTATAATGATAAATTATTGATATCAAGAAATATATTTTTGTTTATAGATAATTTTTACACTGGGCAGCATAACATCAATTTTTGGATCGTGCTTAGTTTTCTTCAATCCAAATAATGAACTAACATACCATTACTTATGTTTGGCAGCTATATGTTTTGGTAATAAATATTTTATTTGTAATGATAAAATATTTCATAAAAATTATAATTATATTGTACAAGAAAAAAAACAAAATAACTTTACAGTAACTGAATGATTTGTTGATATACACTTACCTGCTAGAAATATTTTAGATCCTTAAGAAATAAGTTTTTATTCTATAATATCTAATTAATGAGTAAAACAAAAAACTTTTAAATATTTAAAATTTATTATTTTGTTAAAAAAATCAAATTAGTATAACAATACTTTATTAATTTTAGGTTCAGGATCTGCAATTACTTCGGTTCTAAGTCTTAGCATCACAGCCAACTTAATTGGAAATGATACAGACTGTGGAGCATTCATTTATAGTGCAGTAACATTTTCTGATAAATTGATCAATGGTTTGGTAATCATTGGAATAGAATTAATGTAATTTACTAATTTTATTGTATTTTAACAAATTAAAGATAATTAATTAGCTTATTTTCTTTATAGGAAATGTACAAATTTGGAAGAATGTTCTCACTACTATAGGGATGTCTTGGCATTTAGCAGTGGATTACTTGCCCTAATAGGTTTATTCGTATTTTTATCAATACCAAAAAAACTTATAAAAGCATCAAAAAATGCATCATCTCACATAGGTTTTTAATTAAATTGTTGATATTATGAAACTTGAATGTTCCTTTGTTATTTTAAGGATTTAGACTTATAAAGAGTATAGATTGAATATTTTTATAAATTAATAAATATACACACATATATATATAAATATTATGTTTTTAATTTTGTATTCTATATTTAAACAAACTTTTTAAAAATATTATTAAAATTGTTTTATTCTAAGACAATGGAGTTTTCCGGGTGAATGGAAATTCTTCCCTACTATGATACGGTTCATATGGATCATCTGGATAATACCTTCTTTTCTTCCAATATTTAGTTGTCATTTTATCTAAAAGTGTAGATTGTTTGGCATTACAAAATACATGTTGCCTTAATCTTCGTTTTCTATTGGCTGGTTTTTTCCACAATTTCTTTTGTCGTCCACATTTTGTACGGATCCATATACCCCTAAAATCATACATACACATATTAAAATAATAAAATAATGTAATGAAAAATTTAAATATACAGAACTAGATTTTTATTATCAAAATATATAAAAATTATAATCATATATTGTATTATAGTTTAAACATACAAAAATTAGTTGTTAATATTATGAATTATGAAATAAACTCATTTTGATTTGATTCAAAATAATATAAAAAATTTTATTTTAAATACTAAAAATATTTACCATCCCAAACGATAAAAACGATCAACAACTGTTTTAACTGTTTTCCTTTTTCCCTTTTTTAAGGAAAATTTTGTTAGACTCCTGTTTTGTTGAGTGTTGCTATCACATCTATAATTAGATATAATCATCAACAAAAGAAAAATATTATTAATAATAATTATTGATTTTATCATAGATAAAACAATATTACTTTATTTAGAAAGTAATTTTATTTTATATTTATACAAATACAATTTTTTTAAAATAATTTCTAAAATACACTATAATCATTTAAATGAACTTGATATTTTAGAATAAGGATGGATAACTGGTAGTCTGCATACTTTTTTATCCGGCCCATCCTAAATTTTTAAAATACTTCATAACATATCATATCATATATTACATTTTATAACGTTGATCGTAAAATGTAAGTATTATATTTTTTTCTAATATTTAACTGCAGCAAATTTATTAAATGTTTAAATATAATAGTTAAATAATTTAAATATAAATCCATATTGGCATAGCTAATAGCTATAGATATCGAGTAAGTATTGGGTGCCATTGTAGCGTGCAATCTACCAGCTCGTTTTGAGTTAGATTTCTGATCTAACCAGCAAGTATTATATTAGCTTAGTCTTCAAATTAAATTATATAAAATTAATGCTAATTGTCAATTTTATTGATCTTTTTTTTACTTTTTGTATTTTTTACTCTGGTCCACCGGATTTTATAGTTCTTTGAATTGACACTCAAGTTACTTTGAGTTGCCCATCTCCGTTTTAGAATATAAATTGCTAAAGAAATATTCCTAATTGAATATGTTAACTGCAGTAGTATGTTTTACACTCGCAAATGATTTATCATTTATACTTAAAAATATATAAGTATAAATTAAACTTAAAATAAAGAAAAGAATGTTCACTACAATTCATGATATTTTATGAAAAATGATTAACAATAATAATATTTCTATGAGGCACTTAAAAATGAATTATACACTTTACAAATAAAAAATACAAATGAACAACTAATATTGTTTCATAATATATTTTATATAATACAAAATCATATTACAATTAAATGAAGAACCCGCATTAATTTTCTTAAACGAGTTAAAATTAAATAATTAAATAAGTTCTTATTAAATATAATTTACTTACATTATTTTAGATTCAACAAAAGAATTATTCTTATGCAATATTCTTTCAGTTGATTTCCAATTAGATGATAAAACAGATGAATAACATCTACTTTTTTCCAACAAGTAAGAACTCTTATCTAAAGAGTTTAATAGATTAAACCCAGAAGTTTTACATGGAACATTTTTTGCTTGAGACTGAATAAGACGAATACCTCCTGAAAATATAACATATACTATTTTAAAAACCAATATTAATAAATAAGCAATTTCTGAGTCTACACTTGTTTGAAAGGTGAAATCAACCGAATCGATATATTGTTATAGTAAAAAAATAGCTGTACCACAGCTAACTGGTTTAACATTTCAATCGAATGATTTTAGAATTTTGTTTCTCTAGAGAATTGTAATGCAATACTTATAATTGAATTCTTATAAAAGACCCAAATAAATATCCGTGATAAGCTCAATTGGTAGTCATATTTTTGGAATATCAAGTAAATATAGAAGTAGGCACGTATTTATACAATACCGGTTAACATGAGAGTATCATAAATATTAATCGCTGACAATATGAACTCGTGACATAAAAAAAATTACTCGAAAACATGTCAATTTTGGAACTTTGAATATTCTAATAATGTTCCTCGCAAAGTACAAGCGGACAACAAATTTAAACGTAAACTAACCAGATAGCATAGATCCACAGACCCGTCTAAACATTTTTAACCGGTAAGCGAAACAATTTGCTCAGCAGCTCATCACTTTGCTGTTTTGAAAACACGATGACATACAACGCCGATTACTGCATGAGAAATTCCGAATTCGATGTCGATTGTCGAGGGGTATCAGTCGGGGAGTAGTGATAAAGTGATGAGCCGTAATCACATTTCACAGGATATTGGTAACAAGGTTTATAGATCTAGGTTTGTAGTCTTGCGTTGGTAGTACCGACCGCCTAGTGCCTGTTAGTCAGCTTATTGTAGCTTTAATGGCGATAATATCTATTTTTTGCACTATTTTTAACATATGTAAGTCAACCGCCAACACGATCAAAACGTGTGATAGTCATTATATAATACTACGGTCTTAAGATCTATCTTCTAAAACCGTCTGATATCTTCACTTTTTAAAATACCATATATTGTTCTGTGATAATAATTTCATTATTAAGAATAATTATTATTGTCATAATTTCTTATTATAAAATATAATTTTTAATCAGCCATATATATCGTGCATAGGTTAGCTATTAAATGTATGCGATATATTATTATGATATTACATAAATGTTCAATCCGGTATGAACAACAAGTTCTCGGCCCATTATCAATATCGTATTTACATGTTTAGCATTTACCCGCATAAAATACGAATCGGTAACAGACCACATTGGGAAAAGTATTGAGAAAAACGTAAGGTTTCGACCACCCGAATTGAGATTTGTATTCACTTTGCTCCTAGAGAAGAAGTAGTAGTCGGACCGGTATAATAATGATCTGAGCATTATCTATACAATAATAACAATACGATCGTATTCCGTACTGATAATGTGATAACAAATAAAACCATTGAATACCCCACTTGTGGCTTTTTATTAATAATAATGCGTTCGAGTACAATCATTATTAGCCATATAATTTGTATGTGTTTCCGTGGTTGTGACGATTTGGCTCAGAGGATCAGAGAGGACGCGATGAATGCGAACCGCCTTAGAGATCGCAACTGCCGTCCGACTTGATGGATCAGACGGTCGACGAGAGTTAACCGTCGTCGTCGTCACACGCAACAGAAGACAAAGAACCGAGTGAATAACAATCGGTGCACGTGAACCCGTTTGCCCTTCTTTTGTTCTCGTACCTACGCACACATCCGCTGTGGTCGTTTCCTACGTCACAGCGGAAAATGGACTTGGCGCGACGCAACAACGCATAAATACTCGAGAGCTCTGATGTGCATCGGTTTGTTATTGTTCTGTCGTCTGGCCGTTGCTGGTAGTCTCCCCTAGTGCTCGTCAAACGTTTGAGGATGATCGATCACGCGCCGTTCTTCGCCATTCTCCTGGCATTATTTTCACACGGCCACCATGTGCAATGCTTATCGTTCTTCCACTTCGTAGAGGATCCGCCGCCAGTCAAGGATATCGCCGCCATGGCCCGATACATAGTCCATTATTCAGGTATTTGATTTGATTTTTTTTTTTTTTTTCATTCCGTCATGTTTATACATTTTCGATTTTCCCCCACAGTTCCCAAGGTTTTTGGGACATTTTTTTTTTCATTTGAACTAAGTTCGGTTTTCGAGGTACATCTTACTGTTAAAGGTATAATAAATCAAGGGATCAAGCTATATTGTTTTCAATCGACTTTGCGTGATTGCATAATTTTGTTGTCGTTTAGCTTAACAAAGAAAATCTTAAAATGTTTTCTATTTACACACTTGTTTTTCTGAACTACAGCTGAGAGACAAAGAACTTTGGATTAAGTAATGAAAGTATATACTAAGCTAGAAAATATTGGGTAATAAATCTACAATGAAAGTGACATGCAGCATATTTTTAGACAAAATATTGAACAAAGAATTAGAGTTCTTAAAAAAAAAGAATAAACTTTGTTTTCATTATTTTTAATAGTATATATAAATAAAAAAAATATATATCAAATATCTTCAATAACTGTTGATTTATTATTATTTTTATTATTATATATTATTTATATTTAATTTTATTAAAATTAAGAATATTTTGATTGCTTCACAATATTATAAAGCAGTTTATTTTCAAACCATTTTACATAAGTAATATAATTAAATAATATAGGAGATAAAGTAAAGATTATATTCATATACTTAAACACTTATAAAATACAACAACTCTTATGAAATGTTGATATTCATAAATATGTAAAAATAAATTTGGATATCAGAATCTATTATGACCTAAAAAAATATCAAAACATATAGAGATCACATTTTAAATTTATAATAAAATTACATTTCATTTAAATAATAAAATAAATATAGTGTTTTTTTCTAGTATTACAAATATTATTACTGTATAATTATGAATAATTATCTATGGTATAACAATAAATGAAATGCGTAAATATTTATAAATTTTATTTAGTATTGTATTCTGTATATTATTTATCCATTTTTATTGTTAAATTTTGAAATGTTATTATTTAGATTGGACAACTTTGTCTTACATTGGAAATCAATCATTCATGGATGGTATGCCAATGGGTAGGGTATATTCAATTAGTGATGGAACAATCAAAAATAGTACTGGTATACCATACATCATGGCTTCACCCATGGACTTATCTTTTCAGGATGTCATGGTAAATATACATCATTAAAATAGTTTCTTAATTTAGTTTTACAATTTATTCCAGTTATTTAAACAATAAATGATAATATTATATGAGTAATGTTACATAATAAAAAATTCATAAAAGCTTACATTTTTTTGTTTATAAATTTATTATTCATTTTTTTTTTTTCAGAAAACAAAAAACTGTTCCCTTGTACTGAGTCTTGCTCAGTCAAATTACTGCAATCAAAAATCTTATGATCCTGAGGATCCACGTTGTGCCCAAGTTATTTTGACAGGACAATTTGTGAAGGTATAGAATATTTAATAAGCTATATATATATATATATAGCTTATTAAATATTAATTAATTTAATTATTTATATATTTTTAATTTATTTTAGTTGAATAAAGATGATCCTGAATATAAAATAGCTAAATTAAGTTTGTGGACAAGACACCCTATTATGCGTAAATGGAACATTGATGTTCCAGGTAAATTATTTTAACTTCAAAATTTAATAAATTATTTTATTTATTAATAAATGTTATTGTTTTATTAATTTAGGTCATAAGTGGCAATTTTGTAAAATAAATATTGAACACATTACACTCATTGATACATTTGGCGGTCGTAAATATCCGAGTATTGAAGATTATTTTAACGCAAAACCATTAATAAAACACTTACCAAAGTTGAGACGTTCGGTACTGACATTTAAAAAAGAAGTAATTATTGATGATGAATATTAAAATAGTTATGTATTAGTTTCAATTAAAATGTGTTGATAACTTATGCTAAAAATTGCCATTTAAAATTAATAGACTGATTTATCATTTAGTGTGCTAAATAGTAGTTAACTATTTTTATTTGTTAACATTTTAAACACATGATGTTTATAGTTAAATCTGTCAAAGATGACCTGTGATCTCACAGGTTTAATCTTGGTCAGTTTTTATTTAGGTGAAATATTGGAAATTACTTATGAATTTAAAATGTATAAAATAATTATTAATAATATATATATATATTTATGTATCAATTGTAAACATATTTCTCTTGCTCAATCAAATAAATTATGAATAAATGTAATTGTTTTGTGTATTTATACTTATTATAATCTTAAAGCCTTTAAATGCTGCATACCATATTATTGATATATAGTATTTAATATATATATTGATTATGTAGTACTTTTTATACTTTTTATACTATGTTATCTGTTAATGAAACATATCAATGCCCTAATCAGTTAAATTAAGTATGATTATGAATGTTGATAATTTATTATTGGTACTGTTTATTACAATTTAATATTTCATATTATATTTGAAAAAAAGTAAAAAATGTTAGTTAATTAAGTATACAGTAGAGCATCGATAGTCCGGACAAATCAGACTAATCGTTGTCTGGATCACTGGAAATTGTTCAGGATTACCTAAACAAATTAATAAGATTTTTATTTTTATGTCCACCACCTTTATATTTATTGAACTTTAAATTGTAAAATAACTTTAATATAATGAACAAAGGTGGGCAAGTTAGTGAAAATAATTAAATCGAATTAAGTTAAGAGAGCACCAGATCGATAAGTTAACAATTCATTAATTTAACTCAATAAAAATTTAAATAAGTTAAAAGTTAATAAGGAGTAAAATGTTAACTCTTTTTTAAAAAGAGTTAATTACCTTTGTTTAATTATTATATATATTACATAAAAAGTGAATATGTTTGAAAAATACTATGACATGGTACATGAAGGGGCCACTCTCTACCGTATTTATTTATCTTTAAATTTAAAATTATTTATACATAATATTCTGTATCCCCGGCCGGAACCTAATACCCTAAGGTGAGCCCCAACATACAAAATCTAATATGATATCTGATGTGCATTGTAGTGACCATTTTACTTTACACGATTATTTAATTTTTATATTAATATTTGTGTATAAATGAAAAATTTCAATTTTTTTTAACTTGATAAATCATTTTTAAATCAACTGTGAAAAGCTAAATTATTCTAACAGTTAATTTAACTAGTTAATGCCCACCTTTGATAATGATTTATAAAGAAAAAAAACTGTATAATAGTAGAACTTAAGAGGACATGTAACCAAAACGTGTACGCGTGTAACATCGGAGAGAACACGCTATTAAAAGTATAGTATATTAGCCAGTTTTTTTTTTCTGAATAATACCCTTAATTTTCATTTCAAGAGTACGTTCTCTTAATTGACAAACCATTATACTATTATATGTACAAGATATCGCTTTAAGATTTATGATTTATATGTTGACCGGATTACCGCATTCACCAGCTTATCGGGGGTCTGAGGATGGCAATGTTTAAAGGAAAAGTACTCGGGAAAATGTATAAGGCACACTTTGATGCCCAGACAAATGAATGGAGAGAACTACACAACGATGAACTGCAATCCCTTTTTCAGCGACCAAATATACTAAAAGAGATTAATTAAAATAGCAATATTACATTCCAGTATTGAATTCATGGAGATGAGAAAACGAATGACAGAGAGATCACACGAAAACGGGGTACCTATATAATGAGGTGCTTAACAGACCCGTATTCAGATGTGTTTTAGTCCGATAGTAGCAAGCACCTCCACGCCAGTTTATTTCACAATTAAATTTTTTGGGCTTAGAATTATTTCACGACTAATGTTTGAACTTAAAATATTTTATAATAAACAGTTACCTATTCAATTTATAATTGAGTTATTATTTAAAACATTCTCCTCTCTATTCAACACTACGCAACAACTAGAACTATAAAGTGTTTTTATTTTTATTTTTCTAAGTGTTTTTAAAAATTTATTATTATATGACTGGTTTGATCGCTGTCATTGTTACTGTTGATAAGAAGTTCAAATATATTGTAACTGTACCATCGAGTAGCCTCATCTATACACCAACATTTACTTTAGACTTTGCTGCCAGATTTTCGACAAAACAATAAAAATCAAGAAAACCCACGACATATTTATTGTTAAACATTTTCATAACTTTTAATTTTTATATTTAAGACTAAAAATTGGATACAACATTTTTCGTAATATTTTCTTTGTGGCAATAATAAAAAGAAATTACTGGAAAGTGGTAAAAAAGTTTTATAAAGATTACAAAATGAAATTTTGAAGAAATCTGACATTTTATTGAAATTATTTATTTAGTTATTATCTTGTAAATATTAACCCGTGAGTTGATACATTTACTGATTACCTACTTACTCGTACCTATATAAGCATTTAAAGGACAGTTCATAGTTTTGAACAATTTTTAATGTTTATGTCGATTTCTTAAATTTTAAATTCCTTTTTTGCAAAAGTTGGAACATTAAAAGTTCAACCAACCTTATTAAGAAATTTGGTTCTGTTACTTTATCAACCATCTTTATAAATATAAAATGATTCATCCCTATTTCACACAAAATCGATTTTTTGATAGCATTTTTGGAATCAAGTTTAAAATACTAATACAACAGTACCATTCACCCATCTCTGTATCTCACCCAACCATGGAGACTTACTCGACTTAGAAGTTTAGCTCTTTTTTTTTTTTTTATTTATAATTATAAGAATCACAAAATGTAATAATATTAGTGGTTCCATGTAGTGTAAATCTTATCTATTTACACATAACAAATTTCAAAATATGTGCATTTAATGTTACATAAAAACCATGTTTACTTTTTATATAGCAATATGCATAAGTATTTCTGAAGACGTTTAATATTATTTTCAGTTTTATAATGCACAATTGAACTCATCGTTTTCCATTCTTTCAAAATTGTCGTCTGTTACTAAATTGTTTCAAGTGTCACTGTTTTTGATCTCGAGTCTTAACTTTTCTAAAAATGTTTCACTATCTTTGATTACATTTTCGTTATCAACTTGAATGTTTTCGGGCAAAATCTAGAACAAGCAAACAAACACTATTAAAAAAAAATCACTTTTTAATTTAACTCACAACAGTTTTAGAACTTACATCGTTAATTGAAATCATTATGCTGCTATGAATTATTAAATTAAAAAATACATTTTTTTCTTGAAGTGTAAGAATTTTAAAAACGGATTTTATAATTTCAGTTAAAAAAATATAATTTCTTGTAATCAATTGTTGCGATTTAATTTCGTTTTGTTATACAGTAAAACGTCTATACAGTGGACAGTCACGGGGAATTATAAAATGTTCTCCTATAGGGAGACGCAATCAAAAATAAATTATCAAATACATGAGTACACGTTATTTACAGATCGATATCTAAGATATCTTCGTCGAGCATTTGACAGTTATCATTTGACAAATCCATGTTAAACTTGATCGACATGTTTACAGAAAAGCAAATTACATAACAATGATTACGTTTAAAAGTGAAAAATAACATTCTACCGCGCGTTTATTACCGTTCGTGTGTTGTCTCTCATATATTTCAATGCGTACAAACGGCCAAGTCCTTGTCGCGCGATATTTTTAACGCGCGGTAAATTCATGGTGCACGCGACAGTTTTTCGAAATAACTCGCGTTAATTTTAACACTCGTGTGTTGTGCTTTAATCATTTTAATGTACTTCAACAAAACGCGCTGTGAAATTACGGCGCGGTAAAAATGTTGCGCTGTAAAATATCGCCAGTGCATTTTATAAGGAATTTTCACTGGGCGAAAAAAAATGTTTTTCTCAAAATAGTGAATGTAATACCATAGTACGATTACAGTATTATACGTTTGTTTCACATTATTTTGCCCAATATTTCAAAATATTGTCGACAGAGTATAACCACTGGATGACATTTGTGTCGCCTAGTTAACTAGTTAACTATGTAACTAGTTAAAAACTGCATTGAATGTTGCTCGTATTTTGCCGGTACTTCTTCCAAGGCTAGGAACACACGGGTGTTATTTTGCTGCGTAACATTTTTACCATCTATTTACGAAGCGTTTCGTTCGTAGTATATTCAATTGAATAATGTGCAACACACGAGTGTTGCGCTGTAAAATTAACGCGCGACATTTCGAAAACTGTCCCGTGTACATTGACTTTACCGTATGTTAAACATTTCCTGTCGAAATACATTAACATGTTACGTGGAGAGCACACATGAAATAATAAAACACGTGGTCGATTATTATTTTATTTTCAATAATTGTGAATTTGTCATCTGTATCCCATAGTCAATATGTCAACAGAGGAGGAGTTGGCTCAAATTGAAATTATGAAGTTACACAATTCAAAATAATAAAAGAAAATTAGTCAGGCGATGTGATGACAAAAAAGAGGACGAAAAAAATGATATATATATTGGATTTCTTTTGATAATTTAAAGGATTAAATTAAATGCACCTTCGCAAGGATGCGGCATATCTAAAGGATGTAACCTATCTATTAATTAATTTTTTATATTTAATAAAAAGTTGGTTACCCAAAAAACAAAATAATATTTTCATCTGCCATGATGCTTTTGTCTAGTTAAAACATGGGAAGATACTAAATATAAATAAACATTATTTGCAACAATATATATTTATCGTGATTATCATAGCAAGTTCCAGTAAAATAACGTGTCTTAACACGTTCACGGCCACCCCATAATTTTAAATGTCGTATAAAAAAAACCACAACATAAAATTCATAAAATTCCATAGATATTATATAATCAATAGTTTGTATATAATTTCAAAAATAATACATAATTCCATAGGTAATATACAATCCATAGATTGTATACAATACAATATTATATAATATAATTCAATTATGTTATCTATGGATTATATAATATCTATAGTGTTATATACAATCTATGGATTATATAATATCTATGGAATTATATACAATCTATGAAATCATATACATTCTATGGATTATATAATATCTATGGAATTTTATACAATCCATGGAATTATGTATTATCTTTGAAATTATATACAATCTATGGATTATATAATATCTATGGAATTATATACAATCTATGGAATCATATACATTCTATGGATTATATAATATCTATGGAATTTTGTACAATCTATGGAATCATATACATTCTATGGATTATATAATATCTATGGAATTTTGTACAATCTATGGAATCATATACATTCTATGGATTATATAATATCTATGGAATTTTATACAATCTATGGATTATATTATATCTATGGTATTATATACAATCTATGGATTATATTATATCTATGGTATTATATACAATCTATGGATTATATTATATCTATGGAATTATATACAATCTATGGAATTATGTATTATCTTTCGAAATATAAACAATCTATGGATTAATTACAATATATGGAATTATATACCAAGTAAATACACATAACACCAACTAAAGTAACATTTTTTCTAAAATCTAAATGTGGCATATTTGTTTTTTACTTGTTGAACAAATAATTAGCATTCCATAATCATTTGTCCATAGTATAAAAAAACTTTGTTATAACAACGTAACCATTTCTTTGGAGTTGGGTAGTATCTTATCATCTGGTCTGCTCGGTCTATACCTGACATATTATTATTATAGACAAAAACTATGGAGGGTTTGAATGTACTCCATCCAATTACAAATTATTAAAAATCAAACTGTATACATATGCAAGAATCATACAATGTCACTCTTAAAAAACAAAGATAGTATGCCTACAATAAACACACTAATCGCTACCCAGCTGTTGTATCTTAAAACCAAGTACATCAATGGATACGCAGAAAACTAAAAAAACCATGTTATCATAATATTTATTAGAATAAACCAGAGTCAAATAATCATGTATACAATAAATAAACACCATGTCAACAATACTTGACATGGATTTATCCAAAGAGAACCCTATGTTAACTATAGTTGACACATGGCCGTGAACATGTAAAATAATTTAACTATTTTTTGGGTAAAATTGAAAAATGTATGCTGTTAAAAATAATTTTGATTTCTAAAAACTACTTATTTTATCGTAAGTAATAATATACATTTTAAACATTAAAAGGCTTTTTTTAGCATTCTCAGTATAAATATTTTAAAATTGAATTGCCTTGTTACTTATTTACACTAAAATTAATACTTTAATTTAGAAGAATAGAAACTTTTTAAAATGTAAATCATGTAATAAGTATTATATATCTTGTATAAAACGGCTCAAAATTTCCAAAATAAAGTATCCTAATAAACATCATATTAGATGTTATACGTATTTCGGAATAATCACTTCATCCGATTCGTAATCAATGGAATTACTGAACTATTATTACTGTTTCAAGTATTACGTTGATTGACATTAAATTTAATCTCCTATTGATAATTCGTAGAACTACTTTTTTACTACAGATAACAATCAATATTTATTACGTTATATTTCTATGTTTATATAGTTTCAGCAATGAAAAATCGAGTAAAATTGAATTTTTATTTGTTCCTCATTTTTTACTAAAAAATGACGCATATATATATATATAATATATATAAAAATTATATTAGGTTAGAGTGCTTTTCTTTACTCGCATCATTATAATTTACATCACACTAAAACTGCATGTATTATTTTGTTAGTATAAGTTCTTAAAACTAAAATTTGGTTTAAATCTGAAAAAAAAATTCAAAAAGATAATTTTATAAGTCTACGTATATTTAGTAAGTCACTTTGAAAGTCTTTATAGAATTTTCCACGCATTGTATAAATTAGATTTTGTTAAAATACAAATAAATATTCTAGTACCAACGGTAAAATAAATTACTTAATTCGCCCAGCATTCGATTATATATTAAACGAATTTCGAGTCGCTGATTTCTGTACATCTTTTTCAGTTCCAATGTAACATATAGGCGGAACACCATCTGGGTCGATATCACTTGGAGGTATAGCTCGAGAAAAAACGAAAGGAAAAAAAAACGACTAAAAAATCCAAATGATTCATGATGCTTCATGGACATGTTTCACTTTGCTGACCTCAGATCAAAATAATGGTACATCATTATTTCAGGCTTGAACGCTACTATGATCACATTCAACAAACGATTCAGAAGTGAAAGAAAGATAACGTAAGATCACACCACACTACGTATAACAATAACGATCTCCGCGTTTTACCTTCAGATTCAAGCGTGTTGCGTGTACTTCCAACATATTTTTGTACATAAATTATTCAATACACAGTGTAACAACGCTCAGCGGGGCCGTCACTTTTTAAGACATAAGACTTTCCGCGAAATGCACGTGCGAGTGTATTAAATTTGTGCGATTGCGATGGACAATGTATGAACACATCGTGTTCGGTATTAATAAAAATAAATATTATTTTGTGTTGCGATGATTAACGTAATTTCGACCGTACTTCCCGTCTTCGGCTTTTGGCGGCGACACGCATCCGCCGATTCAAATCGTATTATATTATCAGTCGTCCATTGGCCGCCGCCCAACGTTTAAATTAGTATCCAGACACGTAGTGTACAACTTTTTTTTTTTTGGGCTAGGAAAATGGTATTATACAAAACTGGATGGAAAAACAAAGAAAAAAACTGTTGGTAGGCACTCGTGAAATGTTAGACGGTTTGACACGGGACGATGTAATTATTATTATTATTATAAATTATTTTAATTTTGGCCGCATTATCAAATTGTATGATTGTGTACATTACAATAATTACGTGCATTATTTAAGAGGAATATGTTGTACTACCAACCCAATTAAATACCGTCGATTTTATACAGTCCATCCTAATTCTATGTTCGGAAATGTTTAAAAAATAACTATAAATACTATTCATAGAACTTCGAATTCGATAAGATCTTCTTTTTTGTTGATATTTATTGTAAATAATTCATTAAGACATACTTCCATCATGATCGGTCTTAGTACGATTTTGAACGTTTCAATGTTGAACATTGTTCTCTCCGGCGTAGCGAAAGTAATGACCTAACGATGTGCTGATTGTTGGTAACATCAATAAATGATGAATTATTCAGTTATTATCATAATAGATGTCTACGGACCGGTGCCGGATTAACGAATATGCCATTTAGGGGCAGATTTTAAAATGCCATCCATTAAATATCTATTGTATTGTTGTACCCATCGTAGTAAAAAAAGTATATTAACAATATATATTAATAATTTAATAAAGTATGTAATAAAATAATAGGAAATTAATAAATAATTAACAAACAATATTATACTTTGAGTTATGTTTTATGCATTACACTATTATAAATTTAAATATTTTTAATATTTTTTGAATGATACTGATTAATAATGAATTTGACAGTAAAATAGATGATATTTTTATAACAAATTACTAGATTTAAAGTGAGCTATAATTTTAACAAGTAGATTCTTGATGTGTAAGAAGTACGAGTATAAGATATTTATTTACTTGGCTTCAGTTATCAAGTCTCATTGCACTTGTAAAAAAAAAAAAAAGTTTTGATAAATGTTTTGGATTTTCTTTTCTATAAAATAAAATATAAATATGAGTAGTAATTTCAATGACTTTGTATATAACTTGATGATGAATTTTTAATTCGAAACCGATCGTACATCACAAATATAACAATACCTATATATACTCCAGGCTAAGCATTTATTTATTTATTTATTTATTAAAATATAAACACTTTAATTTAGAATTCCATTTGTTATATGATTCGTGAAAAATTAGACTCCGTAAGCTAATTTTTACACTAATTAATGACATCGTACATCGATAATATATTTACAATTATAGAGTATTGGTTTAACTTCTTAACGTAATTTAATCCAACATTAACTTATCCCAATTATCATTCTTTATTATGTAATGGTTAAAGAAAAGATACAAACATTTTCTAATTATATTTGTCGATCATAAAGTAGTTGACACAAAAACCTATAAAATAATAACTACAGCAGAGGGTATTTACAGTGTTGCGTAAAGATAACTAAAATGCTATCTAGATGAAAATAAAAGATAACATTTTTTTTTCTTTTTTATTAAAAATTTACAATCTATACTAAAATAAATACAATAAGGAAATGTGGTAATATTATAAATCTGACTTTGGGATATAGATCAGGGAAGCTATCAAGTGATAGGAACCTTTTGGTGAGTTACGCCAGGCGAACAGACAATGATTTTAAACTAATAGGTCACGACACAAACGTTTTTTAATACGGTGAGGAGGATTGTCAGGAATTGAGACAGTGTGCTGGTTTGCAATTAAAGGATTTGGGTGATAATGTAATTTGAAGTGGAATTTTTTATAGTGGATTTTAACTAAATTTACAGCTGGTTCAATGTTTAAGTTATCGTGGAGGGTGTGATTAAAAACATACAAGAACGTCCGCAGGGATGGGTAAATAGGAGCAACTGCCCCCTTTGGCTTTATCATGGGTCAATTATCACAATTATTATGTAGTGTAAAAAATCACAAAATAGATATTTTTTTTTAAATTAAATATATTTTTTGAAACATTTAGTGCCACGGTCGACACTTAGTCGACAAATGTTATCTTTATAGGTGTATTAGATATTTTTTCACTATTGCGCCCTCTTAAGTCATTGGTATTCGATGCACTGTTTCGACTTTTATATGTAAATATTTAAAGTTGGTATACACAAAATAGTTTGGTAATTTGTAATACATTTTACCCAGCTAGAATTGAATTTGATCCCACTGTGCGGCGTTTGGAATAAACAAATCAGGTCCACATGGAAAATGTAGTAGGGGCAAGACAACAGACGCTCAATATTTTACGTTATCCAAATCTTCATTATAATTACTGTGTAACACGCGGCTTACGATTTAAAATTCAAGTATGCGATTTATGCTGGCCAGTTAAAATAATACAGTAATTGAAAAATTAAAATCGTTGTTGAAACCTATAACGACTGTTACCATCGGGGTACCTGATCGAGTAAATATTCAATATACTATACAATTGTAATTTCGACTATCCCGACGGTTCGACTATCCCGCGACTTGAGTTTTTTAAATTAAATTTTATTCCAAAAATCATACAGCCAAACCATGACTTCCATGTTAAAATCGTACTCCGAAATTTGGGATATAAATATCCCAGCAGACTATGGCGTGTTGGAAGAGTCCACCGATTGCACTAGCAGCGATTGGAGCGCGGATGATCTGCGAACCGATGTCGACATACCGGCGATAAGTAAATGGTTGAAACAAGAACTCGAAACCGATAGTAATAGGTACGCGAAGAGCTCGGAGAATAAGCCAGTGTTGGAGAGTGTTCCGGTAGTACAAGCCGTTACCGCGGTCGAGAGGAGCCCGTCGGACGTCCGTCGCAAGGCGTCAACGTGTTGCGACAAGACAACGGTCGACAAGAGCCCAACGGTGACTGAACGGTCAGCCCTCGGGGGTCCGGGAGGAAAACCGAAGTCGGACGGCGAAAAGTCGTCACCGGCGGTCGGAACGCATGACGGACGTAAACGACCGAATGTCGTCCGCGATGCGGTCGTCGCGCAGAAACGATCGACGACGATCGCGGTCCAAAAACGACCGAGGGAAACGGGTTTGAATCGCGGCGAAGGGTCGACGACTTGCGGTACGGACCGACGGCCGGTGCGACGTGCCCCCGTGAAACCGGTGGAGGCCAAGCGGACGCCGGCTGTCGACCGCAGCAAGATTAACGCGCCGGCGGCGGGCAAGGGTGACGCGACGGTGGCCAAAAGGTCTAACGCGAGAACGGTGGTGGCGGCTGCGGCGGCGTGCGGACGCGAAGCGGTGGCGTTCACGAGCCGGGACAACCTCCTGCAGCCTCAGCCGAAATCGCGCGCTCTTCTCGGGTTCGGGATCGTGCAGCCGCTAGGCGCGGACGGGAAGACGACGGCCGCGAGGGTGAAAAACACTTACGTGGAGGCGAAAATGGGCGCGAGGCCGACGGGCGCGGTTCAAGTGTCGTCGTCTTACATCAACCGCAGCAAGAAGCAGTCGGATATGGTCCGGACAAACAAAATACTGGTGAAAAAGATAATAAACGTAAAGTCCACGTTGCCCAAGTGCCGGTGAACCACCGCCGCCGCCGTCGCCGTGGCCGCACAATCGTGTAAACGTACGTATCCCTGCGGTGAGCCGGCAACAAAGTTGAAGTATAATATATTCTATAAATATATAAATATATATATATATTCTACAGATGCGGAAACCTTCACGCTTGTGTTTCCGACTAGATACCACCTATCCCTGAACGTTATCGTATCTGTAGAATATATTGTGCTGTAGCTTTGCTCCGAGTTGGCAAACTACTGGAGAATATTTCAGCCAGTTCGCACTAGTTTGTAATTGTACGGTTGTAGAATTGCAAATACGAATTTTTGTTTATTAAATTTACTTACTTGATTTACTTTGTGAGCCGTATGTTCTGTAATTAAAAACATTTGCTAATTTCAACTACTCGTATATACAGTGTTTTCTGTTATAATGGTAACATGAAATATTTCCAAGGCATCACCTTTTATTTTTTATTCGGATTTTTTTGTTCGTAAAAGTCCTTGAATTTACGCTTATTTTTGAAATTTTTACCGCACATGCACAGTAAAACAATTTTTCTTACAATAGAAACCCGTTAAAAATCCGAATAGAATACAAGGTGATATTTCATGTTACCATTATCGTAGAACACACTGTATATAGTTGAAATTTGCAAATATCTATAACGATAGAACTTACGCATGACAAAGTAAATCAAGTAAGTAAATTTAGTAAACGAAAATTCGTATTTTCAATTCTATAACCGTACAATTACAAACTCGTGCGAACGCTAGTTTGTCTACTCGGAGCAAAGCTACAGCACAATATATTCAACAGATACGATAACGTTCATGCATAAGTATCTAGTCGGAAATACTAGCGTGAATGCTTTCGCATTTGTAAAATATATTATACTGCGACTTTGTAGCCAGTGCACCGCATGGGTACGTACGTTTACACGATTGTGGCGAACCATTAGCGTGAAACAGCAATGCGAAATTATTCCAAAAAAAATATGCTAATAATAATATTATATAAATGTATAACAGAATATTTTATCAAAACATATTTTAATTTCTTAGTAAAAATTTTATGAAAATTAAAATATATGACTGTTCTACTTCTTATTGAAAATATTAATAACGATTTTTTTCAGTACACACTCAGGAAATATTATTAAAATAATAATTGTCTAGTCATAAGTATGTGAACACGCATAAAATTTCATTCCACCACAATATTTGTTATTCTTTGCTTCGTCAAAAATAATCTATCAGATTCAAACCACGTATCTGAGTGCTTTTCATTTTCCGGAATTTTATAAGAAATCTAAATGTTAATTAAAATATTAATTTTAAAGACATAATTTTTTCAAGATTGCATGAACGATATATTATAGGTTTATGCAAGCATTTAAATTCATAATTCTTATTCACTCAACTTCGTGATTATTTTCTTAATTTATGAAGGGACCATAAAGAAAAGAAAAATGTTAAAATAATTTATAAATTACTACGTCACGAATACGCATTGACTACAATAACAATAGTTTTGCGTTTTCTGGAATCCCGCGTTGCAGCACTCAATCAGGACCCTAACTTTATCTGAAGATTAATAACAAAACAGATACAATAGTTTTGCAATTAGTTATTGCACTGTGCGAATGGTCTCAATTTTCTTTCTAGGTGGCCAAAATAATTATTTTATAAAATATAGACCTACAAGTTACTGAAGTTGGGTTAAATGCTTATAACAAGTAAATAAATTTATTTTACCTTTATTATACTATTTTTACAATTTTTACTTTAATGAGATTATTATCAAATTAATTATAATATACAATTATTAAAAAAAAATATAAAGAAGTATTGCCACAAAGTTTTACATTGTAATATAACAGTTTATATAATAACGTAATATACATAAAATACATATTTATTATTAATTTAAAATTTATGTTTATGTTTATTTTTCAATAATAAGTCATTGTTATTTTATTCTGAATCTGTTTCAGAAACAGTTTCTGAATCACTTTCCTTATCTGTTTCTTTAGAAGCATCTACTAAATCCAATGCATCTATTGAGAGTTGAGTTTTAGGATTTTTAGTTAATGTTCTTTTTGATGTTATTAAAGGATCAGAAGAAATGAGAAGAGAATGCAATAAGTCTGCATTTGTATTTATTCGTGAAGTTTTTCTTGTGTGATGTTCACGATATCTTTTATAATCTTTATTTCTACTTTCTTACGCTTCTTCTGAAAAAAACCTGATTGGCAACAGAGAATATTTTATTACAAGTGCTCCGTGAATTAATAATTTATATACTGATGGTAGCATTCTGTATTAATCATACAGCTCTACATAAAGTTGTGCTGTCATTTTAGCATAGTTATCAAATTTTTCGGTATTAATTTTGCGACCACTAGAAATAACACATAAAATCGCACTTATTTGATTAATTACCTAATTCTACATTTATACAAGTAATATCAACTAATTTTTCGTGATTGTTAAAAAAACGTCTTGCCACATTACCAGTATTAGATGTTTCCGATCCTTGAATAACTTTATCTACTTTTAATCCCATTTTATTCCAAAATCTCTTTTGTATTACTTCCTTCCTTTGCGAAACTAACTTTTTTTGCTCTTCACTCAACTGTTTAGTAGTTTCTACACAATTCAATTACAACTGATATTCCAAATCCATTCTAAACATTTTATTCACAAGTGCAAAGATGATAATTCATACTTTATGTTATTTTCATTCATTTCAAATGCATGTATATTGTTTAATTTATTTATACTTAAAGTATTGTATTTACAAATAAAACATGTGGCACTTGACGTATTTGTTGACGCATTAATGACCTTCCCATTTACCATACTAAGTATCATAGTATACCGAACATTGACCAAATCATCATTAATCTTAATTTCTAAATTTTAAAATTAGAAATTTTATTTTAAACGTCTTTTACATGTTTTAAAATATTATTCGGTGTTTCTTTTTCGAAAAATTTTGATCGGATGACAGTAGGTAACTGGTCGATGAAGGTTTTTGATTTAACCATAAAATATTTTTTTCATTTGAATTTGGATGTAATATCAATTGCAAAAGGACTAAACAAAACATAAATACACTTGTATCGTTAATTACATTAAATTCCATTTCATTTTCGTTTCCAGAAAAAGTTTGTTGATATTCACTTGCTCAAAGGTTTTCGGATCGTGATCATTACTTATATCTAAACAGAATAAATTTAATATTTCAATTTGGAGCAAATTGGGGTAAATTGGGGCAAATTGAGGCAAATTGGGGCAAATAATCGATAGCATATTTAAATATACATGTATTGAGATTTAAGAAAAAAAAATTTGAACCTCCCAGAACTCCCACAAATGGTAGCCACCTTTTTGAAAATTAAAAAGTGCAGTGCATATTTTTACTAATACATAAATTAATCACACAGTTTTAAATTAAAAAAAAAAAAACAAAGTTAGTGAAAATTTACCTTGAATATTATCCAAGGTAAGGTCCAATTTGATCACAATACAATATTAATTAATTTCAATTAAACGAAATGTCAAAAAAATATAATTTAAATATTACGTGTCTTAATACATGTTTTGGTGCAATTCAACAGTTAAACGATTTCATTGTGCTCATGGCAACAGTTAATGACTATTACTATAGGTAAAAATGTAATTAACGTTATCTATATATAGTAGTAAACACACACATATATAGTTATTTATATAAAACTCGATTAAATAAATTCTATTTTTGGCCCGCTACATACTTTCTTGATACCACTGTGTGCCGGTGTTTTCTGGCTAATATATCCAATACAAATAAATTTGCATGTTAAATCGGTCACTTAATCCCAATGGTCATCAAATCCCATAATCATGTAGAGCAAATACTCTACCTCGTAATATTTTAATGGTGAATGAGTGGTCCAGTTTCTAATCGAATTATAAGATTTTTTTTAAATTATTTAATTTTAATATTTTATTTATTCAAATTCCTTTTAAAATGAAATTATCGTAAAATAAACATACATACAAACACAGATAATCGTATTCCCTTTCATTTTGATAATTTATTGGATAAATCTAATATTTAATCTATAATAACATAATTTTAGTTCTACTTAGTGACTGGGCCTTTACAATTTTAATGGTTTTTATTTAAATTCCAGTTATTTTAAATATAAATTCTCCGATCCGATTTGGATTCCAATATTTAAAAATACAAAATTAAGATTTCTGTTCTGGTTCCGGTTGAAACCCATTTTTAACGTGTTTCAACTTTTTTGTTGACATGGAAAAAAGTATATGCCATGAATATTAATATACATTATCACACTTTCCTATTAAAAAAATTTTAATTTTATTAATCCATCAAAATTGTACAAAATCAATATAATTATAAAATAAAATTGTTGGTAAATGTGAGAATTTTGCTATCCAGTTAGTCATGTTACACTTTTATATGAAGCTATGAACTATGATGTTTGATTTTTGTTAACACTGAAACAAATATAAAGAGTTTTTATACATTTTGGTTTGAATTATATTAGTACTTGGAATCACAACTTTATTTTTATAGTCATTACTTTTTTGTAGGATCTTTAGTATCAATTTTCTCAAATAATCTGTGAGTACACGCTAATAATTGGTTTTCTTGGTATTTTGAAATTATACTGCAATATCATGTAATTTATATTAATATATAACATTTAAAACAATTTTATTTTTAAATATGCAATATATAATACATACACAATGTATCAAAAACCGAAAAAAACCTTTGTTTATCGTGGTTCCGGTTCTGGTTTAGGTTCATTAAAATTAAAATTTAAGGTTTTTTTCGGTTCGGTTCTAGTCCTTGGTTTTATTGAATGCATATTTGCTATGTTTTACGTCTATAGGACTGAGAAAACATAAGTGAATGTCGCCCTTTTAATAATTAACTCGTTATTACGAGTTTATGTAATAGTATTTTTAGTACCAGGCAAATATTATTAGGTTCTCAATCCATTTGTGAGGTGATGGTATCCCATAATTTTGTAATTATACCGTACTTGAATTTTTCAATTTCAGCAACGCTGGTTGATGCTAATAAAATATTATAGAAACTGTCTTGATTCTTGTTAGCGGACCAAAAGAAAACTGGTCCATTTTCATTTTTTAAAGCTTTATCGCACGGGTACATCACATCGCGTCCTGCAGCCTTATGTTCGTGTTTCTATGGCTATAGGATATTTTATTCCGATCGCGTGGCTGATATCATGTGCTTTTATATTTCCAACAGTTAGTTCTTGAAAACTGAAAAAGCTCGCATATACTTCGGGTTTTATATACTATACATACCGAGTACTAACGGATAGTGTGATTTCTTGAATGCAAAAATAAATAATATTTTGTAAGAGGCGTGAAGAAACTCGTAAATCAGTGACAAAATGTATGGTAAAAATATTATTTTTCAAAAAATCATGGATATTAATTTTAAAACAAACCTGGCGTCTATAGCCATTAGTTTAGTAATACGATTAACAATTATTATTGTTATGTTTAAATAAGTGTCACATTAGAATTGGTGAAGTTGAAATTGGTGAAATTGGTCTAGAATTAGAATTGGGTGACAAGATTGGATTTAGTTATGATGATAACATTATTACAATATTTACACATGTAGGTACAAATGAAATTGATTATAATAAAAATAATTTTTTCTCGTACTAACGATGGGATGATATTATTAAATTAAATTATATAATTCTGATGCTTTTAAAAGGTAATTTTTAAAAAAGTGTCTTCTGTTTTGGGTCTCAGTTATATGTCAAGAGCCTCATTAATTGCAATTCTGTATCCATTAAGTCCATATTTTAAGCATTCAAGTAAATGCCTATAATACAAAATTTATTTACAGTTAAATCATGAATAATTTTTTTTTTTAAATCACATTTTATCGGATTTTCTTTCCAGAATCACCAATGTGTGGACCGATCGTATTATCAAAACGAATTCTTCGGTTTTGTCTTATCATAAAACTATGAGTCAGCTATTATTGCACTTAAAAATAATCGTTCGTGTGTTGGTATAGATTTAGAACGCGCAGTAGATTTTTGCGCGGTAAAATACTTATAACACCCGTGCATTCCTCCTCTCGTAATCATTTTCGTTTATTGTTGTTCATTTTAAATAAATTAATGCATGTACATGTTCGCATAATGGACAGGATACAACTGATATAACCGAAATAAATTTTCATTTATTGAATAGGAAAATCATATGGATTAGTGGCGTAGCCAAGGGGGGGACTAAGTGGGCTATAGCCCCCCCCCCTATGGGCCGTGTTTATATGTATAGTGTATCTATGTACTAAACTAGTAAACTACTATTTTTATTAAAGTATTTTAAACCTTTGGTATTAACTAAATTTTGACGATTAACGAATAACAGGTGTTTGTATTTGGCGTAGATATTACAGATACTTCTAGTTTCTACTATGATTATCACTATCTTTTTGATGTTTATCATGCAAGGTTGTGGCGAATCACTATCAAATATTTAATGACGTTATCAACACGGGAAAAAGTTTATTGAAATAAAAAATGCTACGAGTATGTAAAAGGCAAACTCAGGGAGAAAACTTTCGTATTTTTTACATTCATATTTCTATGTAAAATAATCAAATATAATAACAATACAATTATTAGTATATATCATATGTATTTTTTTTTTTTTAATGTGGCCTTTGATAAACATTTGAAAAAAAATATGGCCCGCGTGGTTCAAAAGTTTGCCGACTCCTGATGCCGAGCATACATACATAATGTCTATTTATGAGAGTTAATTTTTAATTTTCGTAACAGTTCATATCCACTATTAAGAGTTATAACTCTTATTATTGTACATATATTTTTGATGGGAAATTTAAAAATGTCTACTATTGAAAGATAATTATTATAAATGAATAAAATATTATAGAGAGATTTCACTTTAGTAAAATGTTACCTCAAATATAGGAAAAATTGATTGTAGTCAGACGCCAATTTAATTTCACCTAGGTCTTTACATGTTATTTTTTTTTAATTTTTGTTGTTAATTTAGGGCCGAGACATTAGTATTACAATGTTAGCAGAACTTTTCAAAAAACTCCCAACAATGTTTAGATAAACTTGTTGGACATTGCTGGATACTTGTTGGAATTTGTTATTTAATTTTTTTAATTTTTAATCATTTTTTATTTAAAAAAAATTTTTTCGCATTTTTTAGCCAGTCCATAAATATACATTTTTTTTTAAAAATAAATCAATTTTTGATATTATTTATGCTTTTCATTCAATTTAAGATTTTTTAGATTTCCAAATGGGACCTGTTTTAGTACTTTTAATTCTATAAAATCCGAGTTCATATAATCAACACAATACCGGATTTAGCGAGGACACATGGAGTGACTACCTACATCGGGACTTCTAAAACCAAAATTTAAAATTTAAAATTACATTTTTCGATTTTTTTTTCTAAATTACCTATTAAAGTAAATACTATACTGGTTTTTACATTAAAATCATTTTTTAAAATTATTTAATATAGGGGTCTCTAACATACGACTCGTGGACCGGTTCGGTCCATCATATTTACTGATATTTTGTCAATATTATTCTAAACCTGAAAAAGTATGCACGTGAAAGGACTTTAATATTTAGCTCCACTTACTTGAAGAATATACGTTATCGAAAATAAAATACGTCAAATCTAAGTATAAAACTAACTCAAATGAAAGACATTTATTTACAAGTGACGCTGTTAATTGGAACAATAATGTTTGATGCAAACTATCAAGACATTTTAAAATACGAACAATTCCAAATTTCACATGAAGTAACTTACACTGATCTCAACAAACAAATTTTGAATTAAAAAAATTAAAAATAAATTTACTTTTTTTTTAAAATCCAAAAAAATCTCATCTATTCTTATCTATTCTTAAACTTCATTACCTCTTTTTTCCTCTAAACAGTTTTAGCCCACCGTAAAAAAGTTTGAAGAACCCTGATTTAATACATCAACATGTATTAAATAAATATATAAGATCTATGTTGATCAAATTTTTTTTCTAAGCGGTCTCCAATTGGTATTTGCATCCCCGCCTCCCGAGACTTAGATCCGGCACTGGATCAACAAGTAATTGTATTTATTTTGCATGCACCTATAATCATTAATCATAGTTGGTATTTGAGACTAGATATTCGTTGGCTTCTCAGGACTTAGGCTCAGCACAAAGTCCAACCGTAATATCACCGTGTGAAATATTATTAAAGTACTCGTCACGGAATGTGATAGTCAAACAAATATTAGTGTGTAGTGTTAACACGGCTATCGCTTTTGGTTAAAGGAAATATTTAAAATGCACTCATGTAGGTAGATAAGTTATTATGGGCAAATTTAACGTGTTTTTATTAACGTAATTCGCTTTCGAGTCCGTTTGTTTAAAACAGTGAATTAACGCGCGTCAACGTTATTGTTGGTGCGTTGGTACAGCCAGCCTCCCGTCATTTTGATAATATTCTAAGTGATTTGTCCTTTAATACGTGTGTCGAGTGTGCGTGCAATGAGCTAAATTCTCTCACGTATTGCTACCTATACATAATATGTATCTCGGATGCGAATTACAATTTCAACTGCATATATTACTCTCGACTTTAATACTCTCCATGACTCTCGCTCCACTCCTATATTTCATTACATTATCAATTGCATCAATTCCTCTAGCTTGTTTAAATTTATATTTATACTTGTTGTATAATAGCCTGCTTAAATTGTTATAAGTATATTTAATTCAATCACATTGCTGTAGGTAATGTTTAAAGTCAGTAGCAACATAAAAAACTCGAGAAATACTAAAGTTGTTTCACTTAAACATGCTAATTATTGTTGTTATTATTATTATACTGCACCAAGCTATCTACTGCTGTACCGTATTTTTTGTGAAACTATTACCGCCGCGACACGTACAGTTCAAAGTATTTCACGCGTAGGTGATCACGTTAAGATTATAATATTTTAACACTGTCACAGTTATAGGTAATAGTTGTTTTTAATCGATTGCTCTATTGATATTTTAATATTCTTTGAGTACAAATAAACGATTAATATAAAAAAATAAAACAATATTATGTTAATAATTGATAACTTTTAACCTTAAAAGAAAAAAAGTAAAACTGTAAACGTTTTACGAATACGATGTTTAAAATCATCAACTAGTGGACCGTAGTAAGGAGCGATTTGTGAGAGAATATTTCGCAGGAGCTTCATTCGAATTTTTCATTGTTTTTTAATTTTTAATTTTTTTCTTGCAATCCGACCAATTTTATTACTGGAAGGATGAAATGACTCGGTCAGACATTAGCTATTATGTTCTAACACTAAATTCTCTAATGTTCTAATACTATTTAACAGATAAAGACATTTTTCATTTATAACTACGATCAACCTAAGAACAAATGCTCCTGATGTGGATTGAAGAATTATCCGTGCTCATAGCACACTTCCCTGATTCTAATAATCAGACCAACACATTTATTGAATTACCGAGAATGGTAAGATACATTTTTATTAAATATTAGAAATATTTCAAATTATTTAATTATAAGATTATAATTATTATATTCTTATAATTACTAAATCGAATTTCCGAATTATTCTTTGTACCTATGAATTAAGTACAAACAATTTACGGAGTGGTTAATTGTAATGTTAAATTATGCCAATATTAGAAAAATTAACATAAATAATTTAACTACGAAGTATACTATATTATGAGAACAAGGGTATTGTTTAGGTTGGGTTGGAGACAATTATAGATTAAACGTAACTTAGGGTCATAAAATTATAAATTTTGTACGATACAATATTATGTACAATACTAATCGATTAATATTTAGGAAAAAGGAACGTTCTATGAATAAAATAAATATACTATGAATTGTATATTATAATGGTACAACTGTAAAACAAAAAAAATAGTAATAACCGGAGCTCGTATGTTCATGCATTAAAAATTCAAATTATACATTTATATGCATTAAAAATCTTAAACTATGCTCAAAAAAAAAATGTATAAGTATTTTCTTAAAATAATAAGAATTATCCATTCATATTTTTAAGTTATATTTTGTTTTTTTTATTACATTTTATTAAAATTATAATTAATGAACATACGTTGCGACGAAAATAAATTGATAGATTGCAATGCATACGTCAATAAGAGGAGTATGGTAGCGGTGCGCAACAACACTGTTCCAGTCCCACTGTGCAATGTTATATTCCGTAGATATTCAAGTGATGTTTCATAGGAACATATAACATCACATTTTAAGTTGTATTAATGTAGTTGAAATATCTATGTAATTGCTTATGCTCATAACCGCTGTCATTCAGACAATATGGTAGAGATGTTTTAAAATAACATCAAAGTAATATTACCAAATAACATGAGAAGAAATGTAATTTCATAGCGATGTGGCTACAACATTGTAATATGATATTTAAAGAGCTAAATCTACTATAAAATTAAATAAAAAAAATCTTTTATCACACTAATTGTTCGTCGCCGGGATTCGATCTTACCTACCTAACTTATCCTAACTTATTAATGGGGGACGCCTAACCTACTGAACTATTACTAACTATTACTAACTTTTTACTATAGAACGAGAAAATAGGCATTTTAAATACTTGATATATTAATTATTGTATTCAATGTTGTTTAATGTAGGTTCATTTTTTATTTATATTAAAGATAAATCGTTATTCAATTAATAATAGGTAATATCGAAGGAAGAAATAGGTTGTTGAAGAATAAATAATAATATAATTATATAATTTATAATTTTTATGAACCACAAACACACATTAATTTATAGTATTGTAGTTTGTAATAATAAAACAAAACACATTTTTACAATTTTTGTTCTGGATTTAAAACTTTATTTTGAACATATTTTCAAAAATAATATAATACAATAGTTTTATACATCTTTTTAAATATTTAAAAAAAAAATAAATGTGTCAATTCCATTACAATAGCTTTACTTAAATTAATGGGAATAAGGAAAAATTTATTTTTTATATCGCTTATGTTTATAGAAAAACATTCTGAAAGATTCAAATTATCAACTATGTTTGAACCTAAAATTTAAAAATCAAGAGGGGTAAAATAAAACGGTGAACAGTTTGAAAATGATTGCACTATTAATTTAAGATAATTTTCATTATGATGTTTTAATATATATTTGACTTTAACAATAAAATTATTCCTTAAGCTTACATATTTATCATTTTTGTTTATAATATTTATTTTCATTCCTAAATCATTTAAAATAATTTCTTTGAAAAGCTTATCTGTTATGTTATAATGTACTGAAGGTGTGCGATTTTCTATTTCTTTTTTAATAATATAATATTGTGGTTCAAGAGATTTTGCTATAAACAATTTTTGTTTTTCAATAATCCTATTATAAATTTCTCTAAGAGGATATTTAGAACATTTTATTGATATATTCAATTCCTGTAAGTAATTTTCATACTTGAAACAACTGAAGTTGTCTAATGGACAATGTATTTTAACAAACATGGGAAGATGTAATAAACTGTGAACATTGTATGATATTAAATGATCTTCATATAACGTTGAATATTGAGAAATAAATTGTTTGAAAAATGTCTCAGCCAATTCATTATGAATTTGGCATGTAACATTATTAATTAATAGTTTAATACCAGCAACTAATAACATGAAATGTGTATAAAATGATTTTTTTTAATTTTCCTTTTAGGACTACTTGACCAGAGTAAAGTAAGAAAAACCTTAACTTCGTACACGAGACACACACGAGAGTTCATAGTTGCTAGTCAACCGAGGTCGTCACACGTCGTCTGATAACAATAACTATTGAAGGCGTAAAAACCCACAGAAAAAGTATATAAATATATATTTCTATAAAATAATTGTAGAATAACATCGCATTTGTGTTAATTTGTATTTGTGGCATCTGAGTAAATTTTAAACAGGTATACAATGTTTTTCAGTAACTTACGAGACACTATTACTAGACAGCCCACATAAATATTATTTAGGAATATTTTCTATGAAACACAAATTCAACATAGAGGCGATGTTATGTAACTTTTCTTGCACACTGGACGTGGTACTGTTTTTAACTTATAAAACCGAATGTCATATAAAAATAAAAGTACTGATAAAATACTAAGATTTTGTAAATATGTTCGGAAAAGTAAATAAGAATTGATTCTATTTAGCATTTATTAATCTAATTTTTTTTTAACTACCACGAAAAACGATTTTGCTGAATTTACATAAAATAATATGGGCTAACAACTCAAACGAATCAACTACAGGCCAAGTATGTCAATAAACACAAAACATTTAAAAATATGCTCTATTAAACTTAAAATTTTATTACGATTGTTATGAAACGGATTTGTATCTCACTCGGCAAGTTTTCCGATGTAGCAAAATAGACAAACGAATGCATGAATTTACGAACCCTGGTAATAACCATTTTGTTGTTGCTGCTTACTAATAGCATTAACTGTTAGAGATCTAAACAGTCACTATTAAGCATATATTCACTGCAATTTATAGTTTTAACTGCAAGTGTGTATACATAAAGTATAAAGATGATAATAAGTATAAAGTCAAATTAAATAATAAAATAAGAAATCAAGTATATTTTTAATTATAACATCAATAATTATATTATATAACAGAGACAATTAAATTGTGTACATATAATGCTTTATGTAACCTGCATCATAATTTTTATATTTATTCATTACACTCAAACATAAACTTCGATAGATTTTGATAGTTTATCGTTCGTTTTAACATTGTGAGATCACTCAAAAAAAAAAAAAAAAACTTGCCATCTTATGAAATATTACAAAATACATTCCAGTTTTTGAACTCAAGTTTTTTTTTTTTAAAGTTTTTATTGTATTTAACTGTATAATATAGTACTTACCAACTTGATAATATTAATAATTTTTTTTTTATAACAACTGACAACAAATTTTATTTGAATCACTTTAGGCATTTTTTTGTTTTTTTCGTAAACCATATAACAATATATTTTATTCACAGTTTTTAATACAAAAAATAAAATTATAATCACTTGGGTTTGATGAGAGCATAATTTTTATATTTGAAACAATAATTATTTTTTAATTTAACTTTGAATTAGTACAGTATATAAATTATAAGTACACTTGGTCTTTGTAGAACTTCAATTATAATAATTGATATTAATGGCTTATAATATTTAAATTTAAATTGAACAATTTTCATTCTATAATTATCAGCCTAAAAATTATAAGTTCCATATAAATCACGGAAATAAATACAAAGAAACACTTGGACCATGAACTTGGTAAATTCTTATTTTTCTGAGGATTTGGCCAACATGTCAGCGTCTTTGTAATTATTTTTACGTTTTAACGCTTCAAGGTCTCATAAAATCGAATGTTCATGTTTCAATGAATATGTTATTTATTATTGGCATTAACCTTAATCGTTTTTATTACAATGTAGTGGTAATTTGTTTTTTCATTTTCTCAATCGAAGATTGTATGTTAAAAATAAATCGCTATAATAATATAGTGAAGTAAACATGTAATACTATTAGTTTATTATTCGTGCCAATAAATTATACACAGTTGCAACTTTTGTTCGCAATATAAATTTAAAATTAGAAGTTAAAACTCATCGTTATCATTTTTCATATAGTTATGAGTGATTACAATTATACTTGCAAGACAAAACAACAAAATAAGTATGCATAAAAATTAATTGTACAAAATAATTTATTTAAATATTAAAAATGTTGAGAAAAAAAATTGAAATATTTAACACAACAGACATATATAAATTAATAAAATAAATACGAGAAAAGTAAAAATTACATTATTATAAATGTATATATAAATGATCGTTATTTCGATGTATTCAATTTTATCATCTTCTGAGCTTGAAAAGTGTGATGACCATTCCAATATATTCAGTTGATATTTAAAATTATACTCACATGGAATCATTTAACTAAAATATCATATACTAATAATGTACATCGTATAATATTTTTATGTACATTTTTTGTAGTAAATTAATAAACACAATACAATTAGATTATTTTTATTGGCTCTATCATGTCGACATGATTGTATGAGCGCTTTTACATTTTTAACATGTAAAAATAGAACAGATATTTAATAAAGTTGTATTATTAATTTAATTTTGTTTTTATTAAAAAAACAGCAAAATAATTAAAAACAAAACTTAATAGGAAAATGAATCAAAATATAAAGCATATAAATAAAGTATAAACAGAAACAGTTATAAATTAATGTAAGTAAAAACGTGGCAATATAAAATAATATTATTATATTGAATTAAATTTAGCATAACATTAAAAGAACAGCGTATGACCAGAAATATTTTAATAATAAATTTTAATATTTTAATTATACTTAATAATATTTGATATGATACTTTATTCTAAATGTACATTTCAATATATTAAACAGTGAGGCATTTCAAAATTAAATTAAAAATTACGTACTTAAATATAACGCGACGAATACCGAACATTTTCAATAATTTATTTTTTTGTCAAAATCGGTTATAACGGGCAATATTGTCTGATGTCTTGAGATCCATTATAACCAATTTAAAATGCATAAAAGTAGATTTATACGTTCATAATTTATTTAATGTATACTCAAAACAGATTACAACCGCACTTTTAATTTTAATTTTTAGTAAGTATTAAACGAGTACAATGCAAAGTACAGTAATATTAGTCACTCTTTTAAATTTCATAATTTTTGAAATATACCTACGTTATTTTTTGCTGACCTCGCAGTTTACAAAACTATTCAAAGCGTTAAAAAATATCAGCTTGGCGTCCAAGCATAAGTAATGCAAATGTTCGAAAATTGTTAAATTTGAGTGAAAAATAAAAATGAAAAAACACTGTTACTCCATAGAGTTGCCTGTGTGTACAGTAAAACGACGGACGGTGTGATTTTTGAAACCAGTCATAATTGGCAGTTTAATAAACCTTCATAAAGTGTTTTGTTATTCAATAAAATTGTTCACCACAAGTAGTGAAATAAACATCCCGTTTAAAAACATGCAACTTGATAAGGATGTAATATATTATATTACCTATTCACACGTCTAATAAGACATTTCCCCTCTTTTAATTATTACGTTAACGGTATTTAAACAAATAAAATATGTTTATAGATCGACTCGCGACTGAAACGGTTAGCTGGCCATTTACCAATCATTTAAATCGTAATCGACGACCAGCAACATTGACCGGTAGGTTAGCAGGAATTTTGCACTAGCACGTTTCCACTTAGAATTATTTGTTCAGTTGTCTAACGTTTAGCTAAGCATTGACAAGTGTTGTGTTTCCACAGCCGATGTGTATCTTGTAGCTGCGCAAAGGTTGCTATGGCTAACTGGTTTTTGGCTTCGTGTCTTCTAGTGACGTTTGTAATTGCTCACGGTTCGATAGTCCCTCGAGGTTACCGACTGGACCTGCATCCATATCCCGGCGACGGAGTGTTCAAAGGCAAGGTCCGCATTGATATCATTAACACCGGCAATAAGTCGGTCGACTCCATCACACTAGACGTTCACTCCACTCTTAATGTTGTCGATCGCGAGGTTAAAGTCACTCGTGTTGCGAATTTGGACTCGTCAGAAGAAGATGACGTTTCGATGGAAGAAACGTAAGTGTAACGAATATAGATACAATACGCGGACAATGCAGTGGTTAAAGTGGTAAAAATATTGATGAGTACTATAATCACTAAAAATTGATCGGCGTTTCCTTACTTCATTTTTTGGGTATTAGAGAATATTAAACATATTTTTGATATTATGAAATATTTGTTGTCTGTTAAAAATATCACATTTGTTCAATTCATAAATTTGGTTTTTATATCACAGAAAAAAAAAGAGCAGGATTAATAATTATTTAACAATATAATAACTTGACATAAATTTGTTGTTTTTATTAAATAAATTGTGATTTTTAATCCAAATTAATTTTCTCCAGGCTCTAAAAATCCTTAGGATGGCTCTGCCTATTTTGAGCATAAAGATATGTTTATAAGTGCAAAAAAAAATTCATACAACTATTAACAACATAAAACGAAAATTATACATTGTAATTACAATAGTATACATAATCAAATAATTAACATAATCGAGCATATTCCGAAGAAAATAGAATATTTCTTGGAATTCAGCATTTTTTGAGCATATTTAACCAGATATGAAGGGAATATTTATGGCATATTATGAGGTTTTTGTAGTGCATATATTTAACTTTAAAGAACCTAAAAATCCGCTGTCTAACTATAACTAAACAACTTACCTGATATATATTTTATTTTAACTTGTTTACACCATGACCATACCGCTAAAAACAGAATACGAAATACTTCCGTACAACCATTAAATTCTGTTATTTATCACTTCATTTTTAAAACAGCTATTATAATAATAAATAATGTGTTGGTGTGTTGAGTATTAGAGTGTCGGGTACGGAGAGGGTACCTATATTTATACCATATACGTGTTTACTGTTATCTACACGAGCGCCCCGGGAATGAGTATTTGTCTATTTTCGTATAAGTAGGTTAACCTATATATAAGTAGACATGGCGTCTGTTAACCCACAATTATGATAATATTATCTTGTGTTTATTTCTTACATATCGCATTTTATTATTTTATTATAAATATTTTTTCTTCAAAGTCTCAGCTTTTTTTCTTCTTTTTCATATTTATTATTCAATAATAAATTTCATATAATAATACATTTTGTACTTTATGTGATAATTACTAATACCATTGGGCATCCCTCCGGGCATCGGAGACTTAAATTAAAGGGGACGCATAATCTTACCTTAATAAGAAGAGAGACTTTGCCTCCTTCACCCCCTCCACTAGTACAATGGGACAATGCATAATTTTGTGGACACTTTGAACGAATGCCCTTCGATAATAAAACGATTTTATGTTGTAGTTCATTGACCGTTACGAAATTGGAAAAACGAAAAGACACACATAAGTTCCAGATTACGACTAAACAGAGTTTGAAAAAAGACATTACGTATCAAGTAGAAATTTTATTCGATGGAACTCTGGGAAGTGATACGTCCAGTCCGTTCTATCAGTCAACGTATTCTAACTCGAAACACTCGCAACAAAAAAAGTCGGCCGTCATTAATTCTTGAACACGGTTTTATCGATGTACTATATTTAAACAAACTTTTTTAGATGGTACGTGGCAATGAATTTAATGAAAGGAGGAGGAGCGCATTTCGTGTTTCCTTGTTTCGAAAAACCCAATCTAAAAACTTGGATCGAGTTATCAGTGGCACATAAGGGTGACTTCCATGTTCTGACAACTATGCCGTTAATCGACACGACAAATGTGTATGTTTATAATTTACATGTTTAGATCAGATAATGAATTAAAAACTAATTGTGGTTTAAAATGTACAGGACTTCGGAAGGTGTTTGGGTGCGGGATCATTTTTCTAGATCACCACCGATGTCTGTCAATTCTTTGGCGATGTTCCAGTCCGACTTCAAGCATCCTCCCATGAACGGTAATTTCGGACTAAACAAATCGTCGACATAAAAATATTCAACTCTATTACAATATCATCAAAACTGTGTTTGCAGATAACAACGGAGCTAAGGTTGGCGTATGGGGCAAAGAAGACATTCTAAGATCGTTGAACACAGCACAAAAAATGCTCCCGGCCGTTTTAGTGAACCTAGAACTGTACTTGTCTAGACCGTACCCACTACCCGAGTTGAACTTGGTTGCGCTTCCTGGTTATACCGACGATAAACCTATTGACGCCTGGGGACTGCAAATGTTTCGAGAAGTAGATCTTTCCAAGAAACGCGACGACTTCTGGGTAGCTCATCTCCTTGCCAAGTATACATCTTTGCAATGGACCGATCATCTTACAACGCCGCTGTTCCCGACATCTTTAACACTGGCTCTTTCGAAGTTCTTGGCCGACAAGGTGGCGTGGCAGGTAAATACGTTCTAGTGCTTGTGATTATTTTCAAAATAACGGTTGAATTTTAAACGATTTCAGTTGGAAAAACCCGTGTTTAATTCGTATGTAAGTGACATGTATGGAATGTATTTGGAATACGATAAACCTGGTTTCAGAGAAATTAAATCACAAATGGAAGCTTTAAACGCGACGAAAAGTAAGCAATACTAGGCATATTTTAAGCGCACATTAACCGTTAAAAAAACCATGATTAATGTATTTAGTTCAATTTGTACTGGAAATGCTTGAACACATATTTGGACCTTACTCATTTCGACAAACAATCCAATACTTTATGTCCAGCAAGTACGTCTAAAAATCAATACCAATAATATATTCACATCAACACTGCTAACATTAACTAATAACTGTTCTTATATATTCATCGATTTCAAAATTAATTATTACTTTTTCTACCCAATAACTTTCTTCAAACATTTATCGGCGTCATTTGTAAAGTGTATTAATGGTATACGGTTTTTTATTCAAGGGAATACCACGCTTACTCCGAAACAGATTTCTGGAACAAATTATCAGACGGTGCATATCACGCAGGCGTATTAAAAAGAGTACGTTTTACACGGTTAATATTTCGCGTACACATTCAATTGATTTTGATAGTTGTTGATTTGACACGTTAAACATTTCAGAACGAAACTCCCGTTTCGATCGAACAGATCGTCAGACCGTGGTTGCAAGCTGATAGACTGCCGGTGGTCACGTTCCGGAGGAACTACGTTAACACTACCGTTCAAGTTATGCAGGTAACTGGCGCGTTCGCGAGCTATTACGATCGGACGACGCGCGCGTCTCGTCCAAAACCCGTAACAATACCCAGTGCTCGACTTGATGGTGGACGCAGGGGGATGGAGTACTCCTTCTAATTTTTAGGAATTTTAGCTTTAACTCCTTCTATTATTACGTAATGATTATAACGCTTAATAAGTTTTGGGGACGCAATTGAGCGAGCAGAGTCCTCCTTCTTTGATTTTGACAAGTCGAGCATTGTGTTAATACCGCGGTGTGATTGTAGGAACCGTTCGTGCTGAACGACGACGAGGATGACGTGTCGTTGCCCGCGAAGAATACCGCTAACTATTTGTGGTGGATCCCGAACATCGTGGTGTCCCAGAGCAATTTGACCGTGCAAGTGAAGAACATAACCTGGTTGAAACCGATAGCAAGCCAAGAGGTGGAAATGAAGCAATACAACTTCTCGAACAGTGAGTTCGTGCTGTTCAATCCGGGCAGTTTGGGTAAGTGCGGCAATAGCAATCATTTCGGGAACGGGACGGAGAAATTCGATAACGGTATAAAACGGTTTGGACGGTGTGTTTAACGGTGCGCCGTTTTTCCTAACGCAGGACCGTTCATAGTTAACTACGACCTAAAGAATTGGGAATTGATAGCGCAGTATCCAAAGCGGTTTCCGGTGAAAATCCGCCAACAACTTTTGCACGACTCGCTGACGTTGGCTCTGTCTGGTCGGTTGTGTTATGTGTACGCGTTCAACGTGAGCAAGCTTATCGAACAAGAACCGGAACCGGCCGTGTGGAAAACGTATTTCGGGCTGGCCACGAGGTTGCGTGCCAAGTTCCAAGGGACGCCGGTGGCGCCCAAGTACGATGTCAGTAAATATTTGAACGGAACGCGCGTGCCGCGGTGTACATTAAAGTAACCGATGTGATGCCAATATGCACTTGGGCTTATTTTTTTTTTCTTTTCATGTTGCTATCCGTTCGAAAACAGTTGTACTTGAAGAAAATGTTAAAGTCGGTGAACGCGGCGTTGGAGCAACCGGAACGCACCGAGTCCAGTTGGAAGTCGAACTTCCGCGCGGAGAACAAACGTCTGCTGTGCGAAACGGGACACGCGACCTGTCTGACCGAGGCCCGGGAGGTGCAGTCCAGGACGAACACGTCGAACCCCGACGAGGATAAACTGTACGTTGTTAGTGTAAGCCGTATACGAGATATGACTTGTTAACGCTTCTTTTCGCGGACACGCTCTCACATCATGTCTTCATATTGCCCCGTGGTTTGTAGGTTTTTAGAAAACTACCTGTGCATACTGCTTGGCTACGGGACGCTGGACGAGTGGGAGTTCGGGTTGCACAGGATCATGTACTACCCGAAGAACAAGTCTCAGACCGAAAGGTTGTTCATATTCAGATCGCTAGCGAGCTGTCCGAAAAACGAAACGAAATTCGTCAGGTAATATTTTCCATGACACGGGTCGCGCACCACGGAGCGACCCGAATATTATGCAAAAATGTGTTTTTCTTTATTTTTGTCGACCAGAATGTTGAACTTGACGTTGATGAGCGGAGATCATAAATTTAGCGAAGAAGACATGTTGACAATGTTGACCGTCATGAGCACAGTATCTTTGGGACACGAGACGATGTTCAAATTCATGATGAAGAACTTTGAATATCTAAGCACCAAGTAAAATATCGAATAATTACGCAGAAAAACACTGCGGGTACTGTTTGAAAATCGATACAGTTGTATGTTTAAATTGTCATTATCTGTTTAGATTAGAGAAAACCGTGTGGGAATATTTTATTAAGACTTCGTTCAGCAATTTCAGAACAGAAGAAGGGCTTAATAGGGTTTGTATTTGATTGTCAATATTTCGTTAAAAAAAAAAAAAAATCAAAAATGTAGAATTACATTTTTTCACTTCTATAGGCCATCGAGTTTTATCAAAAGAATAAACGACATTTCATTTCTGTGGACGATATTATAAAAACGGCGTTGGAAAAGGTTAAGATTCAGGTGGACTGGGTAAAAAAACACCTTACTCCGTTAGATGGTTGGCTCACGAATGCATTACAAGAACCGTGGAGACCTCATGAGTTCCAATTCAGAGATGTGCCTTCATTTGTTATTGGATAAATAATATAAAACATTAATTGCTACATAATAGGATTTGTATATTAATTAATTAATTAATTTCTTTATTAATTTTAAAACACATTAATTCACAAAATATTTAAAAACAAAATTATTTTATTGTATTACCATTTGAACGAAGCATTTTCGTTTACAATAGTAGCGGCTTCCAAACTGTTTACGAATTCATTGTATGATGTCTTCTTTGAAATTTGTACTGTTAGCTTGCCACAATGATTCTGTATGAAAAATAATTATACATTAAACGATAAACAATAAAGAAACGAAAGCATATTACACATGACATTCGTGAATTTTATTATTTTAAACGTACTTTCTCGAAATTAATACAGGAATCCAAAACGTCCGAATTGGATGGTCGAGCGATAATTGTATTAGCTGCAAGTTGCGTATTGTTAGGAATGAATTTTTTTAATGCTTTTAACTGGTTCATAAGTACGTCTATGGAACTATTTATTTCTTCCTGAAAACATTCGAATTTTAACGGTTACATTTAAATACAATAAAAAAAACATTTATGGAAAAAATATAAGTTATACAAATGTTTAACATGCGCTTTACCAAATGCGCATTGCTAGTCAGGTTATTCATGTTTTCTCATTTCATTGTTTTGTTATATGGATAAAACAAGAAAACATAATGTGGCCCACCGTGTACCACACATTTTTGTGCCGATATTACTTTTCGATATTATTTAAAATAAGGTACGCATTTACAACAAAAATACTTGAATCGTTAATTGTTCGCATGGCAATGAATTAGCCGGTATCGTACCTTTTTCTTGGAGTTTTCGCTCAATAGCTCGAAGTCGATATTGTCTAACAACTGCAACCGTTTCTTAATGTCGGATGGACAGCCGTCCAACAATAAAAGGTTAACGGTTTCTCCGAATCCTTCGATAATCTTCGCCAGTTCTACTGCAATTGTTCCGCCCCACGATTCACCGACAATCGTGTACGGTCCCTCCGACTGGATTTGTTTCAAAGGCTGCGAACAATGAGACGCGCGCGCATACCATTTTAAAACCAAAAAAACGTATGTTATGTCGAATAATAAGCATCGGCAACGTGTGTCATACCCATAGTAAGCCGAGCGCTGCGTTCTCGACGGAATCGACGTACGACGGGAATTTAGCGCAGAACACCGGGTGCATGATCTTTTTGGTAAATGGTTCTATCTGGGGAAGCCCTAGACCGGGAATGATGAACACCGGCAACAGGCCACCGTCGTTACCCGTGTTTGGGAGACCTTTGGACACGCATTTGTCGAATTGCGGATACTCCGGTAAGTCCACGCTGAGGCCAAGCAATTCGTCGACGGTCTGAGGTAAATACTCGGATAGTGTGTTTAGGTTTTCTGCGGGCGGAAAATATTACAAACACGTTTTTCACTTAAAAATGAAAAATAAAACATTATACACGTGTGCTATTATCGTCCATACCTTTGGGTTTTAACGAATCGCTGACGACGACCGTAACGGGTTTAGAGTCTTCTAAGGATTCTATTAGTTTGTTCATGTACTTCAGGATTATTTCCGGCTTACGGATTGACTTGTCGCACTGCAAATTGATACAATTGGAATTGGCGTTGTTCCTGGATTCACAAACTCCATCCGCGTCACTTTGTATGCATATGAAGTGTTTCAGATCCGGTAAAACATTTCTACATGCGCTGTCGATGTTTTTCAATTTGCTATCGCTCTAAACGTGATACGACGAATTAAAATAATTTTAATATATTTATGTACATATTGCCAAGGGTTAGCATTAACTTGTGAAAAAATTATGTTGTTATCGATTTTAATGGGTTCAAGGATAATTCTATATTTATAATTAAAGTAAAATCGCGTCGAGGGAAAAAAATAACAATCATAGTCACTGCGTTATAATATTAACTTCTACCTTACTGATTCAGGGATTTTTTTTTTTTTTGATTATTTATTCATTTAAATTGTATAAAAATCGTTCAGTTATTTAAGTACTAAACGTACCATTTCCACGCAGAATATTGCTTCGATTTTTGTATACGACGTGAATTCTCGTAATACATTTTCGCCGTTTCTGATGGTGTTAAACCTTTCAACCGAAGTCATAATAAACGAAACGTCACAATATTTTTGTATTAATGAATATATAATCTTTTGACTTCTCTTCATCACTGCAGCGGTTCCGCTAATGATAAATATCAATTTTTTGGCATCTTGTTCGAGTAACCAGTTGACAGTGTTAATCCATAAATTCGTCATAGACCCAATGATTACATATGATTTATCTTTTTTTACGAATCTGGGATCCAAGTTATTTGACTCAATTGGTATTATCCGTTTTTCCAAACTGTGGACACTTTGTTTAAATGTGAAATATAAATATCATTCCCAAGAAAATTTTTATAAATATCATACACTGAAACTGGTTGATCTTACTTTGTTGACGACGTACTAGTTATCGTTGCTTTGTCGTATAGTCGACAAACTGTTTTAGCTTTGATACCATTCTCGATAAGGTGCTTGAGATGATTTTTCATTTCAGCTGATGAATTCAGCACGTGCAACAAGTCATTAACACCGTATAACGTAACGTTATACAAAAACGAATACGTACCTATATATTTGTTATAACGATTATTACTGTACATTCTCTGACATTTATTTAAGTAAATTAAGTATTTTTATAGGGAATATATAGCATGATAACTAATTATACTCGTATATTAATTATATCAGATACGTTCACAATGAAGGGTTTTATGGGTTCAAACTCCTCCCACCCAAATGCAAAAAAATTATTAAATATATTTTTATAGGGTAAAATTGATATATAGATTATGTAAGCATGACAATTTATAACCCCCCCCCCCCCCCCAAAAAAATAAATTTTTTGCATACGCGCCTGAATTATAAAAAATAGATAATTCGATTTCGATTAAACAATTCTCACCGATTTGCGTGTGGACATCCACGTCTTGTGAACCAATGTGTATAAAGGCACCAAACTTATTAACACATTGAAACGACGCCCCAAGAAATTCTGTTGGTAAAGCATGGATAACTATGTCACATCCTTTCTCTTTTGTCTGACTCAACAGTTGTACTTCAAACTTGTTATTGTTGATATCAAGTATGTTGCCACTATTCAACTATATTAATATAAATTATTCAAAGTCCTTCAGCTAACGAAATTTTAGTGCTAAAGCGCTAATGCTATTTGATATATTCTATCAGTAATTACCTTTGGGAATATGCTTTTTAGAAATTCAGATTGTTCGTTATTATAGGTAGTCACGTAGATGTTACAATTAAATGACTGAGCTACTCTAACAAAAGCTTGACCGTCCAGTGAGCACGCGTCATGTATAAGAACGGAATCTCCAGTTTTAACACGTGCCTTGATAACCAAACAGTAGTAAGCCTGCAACATTATATATATGGACACATTTTCATGGAATACAATATTCAAAATAGATAAAATTGAATATTTACCATTGAATAAGCTAACGGGAATTTAGCTGCTTCTTGCAATGTAAATTCAGAGTTTACATACCATTTGAGAATATCGTCAATTTCAAATAACTTAGTCTTAATGTTAAATTTTGATAAGCCTATTACATTTCTTCCTTCGTTGTCTACACCTGAATATTGGGTACATACTTCTTCTGCCTATATCAAAAGCGAACAAATATTAAACAAAACGTATTATCCATATTAATTTTATTTAATCTTTGAATGTATTTTGAGTTTACCATAATATCAGTCTTGAACGATTCTATGTATTTGATTGTCAAATCGCTAAAAGTATAATGTATACATATTAAAAAAACCCAAAAGAAATTTTAATTTTAAATTTCTTTTTTATACTAACCTTCCATTATGAATGTATTTTTGTAGATCGATATCATCTAATCCTGTGGATGGTTTATCATTTAATGGAAGAATGTTATAATTACCCCAACTATTGTTTTTTAGTATATTTTGTCTTAATCCTTTAAATAATTGTTCTCTAAATAATGTTTTGGTCAAATCAAACGGTTGTGCACTGTCAAATTGTACAACGTACCTAAAATTAAAACTATACATAAATATTGTTCTTTAAATAAATAGATATTATGAGTATAATCATAGTACCTAAAACCAAGAGGAGATTTAATATTTTCAATTTCTTGTACAACTTGTAGACAGCTATCTGAATCAATTTTAATCAAAACTATTGGCGACATGTTACTAGTTAAAATTTTAAGACCTTGTTCTATATTATCTTTCCATGCACTGTTCTTAGTAGTTACTTCTAAAATTTTATTTGGTAATTTCATTGCTCGTGTTATGAGTCGATACATAGAACCGTTATGTTCGTATTGAATAACTGTGGTATAATTATCATCAATTATTAATTCCTTTATCAAAACAAATACTCTTCCCGCGCACATTTTAATCTCTTTATTTAATTTCTCATTTAAATGTTCAGTAACTAATAGCAATGTGTCATTTGATTCTAAATCTGTTATCTGAACATTTGAATGTTCTTGAACATCTGCCTAATGGACAAACAATGTAGCTTATAGTATTTTAATAAATATAAGATGAGTATTAGTTAACCTTTAAAAATGGTTGGACTTCAAAAACCTTTTGAAAAGGTTCTATGAATTTAGTATCATTGATTTTTAATTTTGTTCTCAATTTTGATGATGTTTGAAATGTATTTTTGACAAGTTGTAGACAAATGCTTAAAAACTGAGTGAAATTCTAGAAAAATGTACAAACAGTATGAATAAAATTATAGTATCTTCATCGTAAAAACAATAAAATTAATAAATTACATGAATTTTTGGATTAGACTGGTCTACAAATTGAACTTTTTGGATATTCAAATTTATAGGTGCTGGACATATTGTTGGGAATACGGAATTTTTTAGAATTTCAATCTCTACTCCGGGTCCTCTTACAACGTTAGTTCGGGTATCAAAAGTAATATAAACCATTGATCCGTGAGTAATTGTTTTAATCTTTTCTTTGTCAATGACTAAACTTCTGAACCAAGATGGAAGTAAAGGTAAATCATGGTATGATTGAACGTCAGAAAACATTTTTAATTGCATCATTGAATTCAGATTAATGTTAAAATCATTGTTCCAAATTATATTTGCCAATAAACCTAAAAACTTATAAACTATATAATAACGCAAGTATTTTGACTTTTTAGTATTATAACTAAGTATGCAAAAAACATCGAATACAATACCTTTATCATGAATAAGAATTTTTTGAATTGTGCTATATGGATTCGAAAAATATATATTATTTTCAGCGAATATTCTATAGACCTCATTATCTGGTATCCATTCATCTTCAATATTAACATCATAAGCTGTTGGGGGCTCCGGACTTATAAGATGATTTTTATCATCCATATATATTAACCCCGATATTAATACATTATCATTTTCAATTACTTCGAAATTACCGGTACCGATTTGAATGTGTGAATAAAAACCATTTGATTCTAAAACAATGTTTTTTTTATATTTTCTAAATGCTCTTAAAAAAATATGCATATACAAATTTTACGCGTTTATATTTTATTTTTTAAATATTTAGTGCATCTCATATAAAATTATAATATTATACGGTACATCGGAACTATAACCATCTTAAAATCATATTAGTATCAACATTTTAAAATATTATAAAAAAACACATTTAATATTAATTGTTTAATTAATATAATTAATTATTAATAATTTATTAAATAATCGTATCAAACAATGATAAATCCATTATTAACGATAGTAAATATAAACATTTATGGTATATTGTAAATTAAAGTTATAAAAGGTCTGTCACTTAAAATTGTTTATGTGAATATAGAAAATTTGGTGTGATTTTTTATACGCTAGAAACAATAGATTTTAGTTGTTTAAAACACATGTACAACATATATGATACACAAAATAAATAAATAATATTTTAAATTATAAAAAATAATTATATTATTATACTATAATATAGTTGTATTATACAGTACCATAGTGCTATAGTATTTTATTTTAAATAAATTACTTGTTATGTATGTAATTTTAAAAAATATTGTATTACCTTCTGCAGAAGAAATAAGGGGCGTATGAACAAAAACATTTTCAAATACCGCCTGACACTGTTTGCCTTGGAAAATTGACGGTTTTTTCTCTAATGTTCTCAACACTTCTGTCTAAATCAATAAAATTAATTGAATAAACCATTCAAAAATAAATTGTGGTTGACTTACGATGATAAATGATAGAGGCACTACGACTTCACCGTGGACTTTATGTCCTAAAAGATGTCTTGACGTTTTATCACGTAAACAAACTTCTTTATAATCTATTTTTGACTAAAATTATAAATAAAAACATTTAGTAAACTATAAGTTACTTCACCATAGAAAATAAACGCTTACAGAACCATAATGTGTATTGATTGGCCAAGTTTCTTCGTGATTCCAATATATGAGTGGGGTTATACTGGGAGTACCTCTAGATACAGGGAACTCCGGTAAAGGATAAATGGCACTTAGATCTAACTGAAGACCACTGGAATACAATTCACCGAGTGTTTTTAGAAAATATTTTAGGGGGCTTTCACTTCCTCGTTTAGAAACAGATAGAATTTTGCATGAACTATCCAAGCTAGATTTTAAGATCCCTTGAAATAGACCATGAGGAGCTATTTCTATGACTATAACATTTTTTGGTACTTTTTTACAAATTTCAGAAAAGTAAACTGTGCTTTTGAAATTATTTGCGTGATATTGACCAGAACTCCATTGGGCTAAATCACTATTCCAATTTTCCTCTGGTACAGAAGTCGACAACCATTTTGAAGATCGTTTTTTAGGATTCGGTACAGCCTAATAAAAATTGAATTCATTATTATTTCTAAAATATTTGACCATAAAACTAAATTTAAATTTACTTTATCAATAAACTTTTTAACAAATTCTGCTTGTTTTCTAACCATTCTTGAATGGTATGCAATACCATTTGAATTAACAGTTTTAACAAAAATATTTTGTTTTTTCAAAGTTTCCAAGTAAATTTCCATGTCTTCAGCTGGACCGCTTAGAGTCACGTTATTCTCAGAGTTGTGACATCCTATGTCAATAGAGGGTGGTAAATCTGGAATATTTTGATAATTTAATCCTGAAATAACCAAAATATTAACATTATTCTCCATACGCATTATACTTTATAAAGTTACACTTACCTACCGATGCCATTAGGCCTTTTTCTGGCATTAGAAATTCTGATACTTTTCCTCTAGAATATGCTGCCATTAGAGTTTCATACTTATTAAAACATCCATCAGCATACGAGCATCCATTTTCTCCCAAAGAATGACCAAACATACCATCAGGTCGAATACCAAGTTTAGTCAATAGATCCACAAACGCAATCTAAAAAACAGGGGTCACATTAAAAAAAATATATACCATCTTATGTTTTCGGATATTTAAAAGTTATATAATTTCAGTGTTTTATTATATTCAGTATAATATTTTAGCATAATTTATTTTATTCATTAACGTAATCGTATATTGAAACATTTGATATTTTCCGTTTTAAGTTATTATATTTTTAAACGTTATATTAATTTTTTGCTTTCTGTTTAATAAAGAATCTTTATTTTTCATTTTTTTAGTTTATTTTTTTTTTCATTTTTTCTGTTATAAAGTTATAAAGTTCCACTAAAATATAAATCAATTATAAAATATGGATATTTATTTTATTTTATTAAATATTAATATATTTTTAATTAGATCTCAGATATTTAATTTAGTTATGAGATATTTTTACTGTAACTCACGTGAATAGTAGCTATTGCTAAAAATGCAACCGTCGGTTTTTTTTTGAGAATTTCAGGATCTTTATTTGTGATGATGTCAACTATATCATAACCAATGGGTCTGAGATATTTATCACATTGTTTAACACTTTCCGCAAAACACGGTATTTCCATTAAATCTGATGCCATTCCAGGCCATTGTGATCCCATACCAGCAAAAACAAACCATACGGGACGATTCATTTCATTAATTTCCTACGGAATTCCAATGATCACGTATTGAATTAAATAACTAATAATTTAAAATGTACCTACTTGTAATCCAATTGATGGGGAAGATCCTGAGTTAACTATTGCATAACCTCGATGAAAATGGCCTACAATATTATCTTTAAAAACATTTTGAATAAGTCCAAGATATTCGTCATCTCTAGGTAATGATGTAACTCTATCTATTGCCTCAGAAATGCCTTTTTCTGTTCTAGATGACAAAAGAATCAATCTTTGACTAGGTCCTAGTTGAGAATATTCCTTGGTCTTTGGATTTTGCTTGAGTAAAACGTGACCAATAGATGATGGCATGCCTAGAGTAGTTGTCGCAATTATTGGTCCATCTAACTTTGTAGGTTCGGTTACCACCTGTTAGAAATTATTTAAATATTTAAATAATGAAGTTAAACTTATATTTTATAATTTTTACCTTCATCGTTTTATTTTTCAATGCTTCGATTTTATTATTCGGAGATTGAAAGTTGATATTAGGAGGAATAATACCAGAATCCAACGTGATTAATGCTTTAACTACTGATATCAAACTTGATGCTCCCTCCGTATGTCCTAAATTGCTTTTGATCGATCCGATCGGTAAAGGTGAGGTTCTTTGATTTTCACAGAAAATTTGAGATGATACATTAAGTTCTTTTTCTTCGTAATACTAAATTTAATTTATTTTTAGAATTATTAATTCACTGTATATGGTCAATTATTTATAAATACTTTGCAAGCCGATCCATCCGCTTCTAAATAAGAAACGCTTGCTGGTGATACTTTACAATTTTCATAGAATGATTTTAAGAACTCTCGAATGGAATCCTCAGAAGGTCGTATTAAATTGACTGCTTTTTCCATGCAGATTCTAGCATCAACGTGTACAATTGTACCGTAGGAACGTAATGCTTCTGTAGATCTTTGTAGGAGTAGTACAACAACTCCTTCACTTCGACCATATCCACTAGCTATAAATTAAATCTTGAAATTTGAATGGAAAATTAACGATGATATTTGCTTACCATTTTCATCAAATGATCTACATATGCCATCCACACTAAGTTTTTCTAATCCTATCCAATGTTTAGCCATATCTGGATGCCAAATGATATTGGTTACGCCGACCAATGCTGTCTCAACTCTGCCCTTTGCCACGTCATCAGCAGCTTGTTTTAAAATTTCTATACCACCGATCCAAGACGAATCAATTGTATAACTCGGTCCTTGTAAGTTGAGTAAATTTGAAACTCGGTTTGCCAAAAGAGCCCTGACGTGTGCAAGAAGCCAAAAAGGGGTTGTTAATTTATCATCACATCCAATTGCTTCGCTATCACTAACACATGAAGCGGTGTAGACAGATGACTTTGACCCATATAGATATTTCGGATTCAGTCCTTATCAGGGGATAAGATAAACAAAATAGGATTAATATTTTATATAACTACAGTTTTTTTTTTTTTTTTTTAATGCTAATTCTGAACTTAAAATACCTGCATCCATAATTGCTTCGTAAACTCTTTCTAATAAACATCTAGTCAAAGGATCCATTGCTTTTATGATTCGAGAATTAACCCCTATAAATGTGTCATCCAATTTCTGTGTCACGCTAATTTTTCCAGTTGCAGCAGGAACACCGGGCCAATCATCTATAGGCGAATTAAATTATAATTAAAATAAATATTATAAATTAATTAATTAAAATGTATAGGTTATATTTGTTTCTGTCAATATTATTATTAGTGTTACTGTATATTGTATATAGGTATAAAATTAACTAAATTAAATCATATATTTCAAGCTAATATACGAGTACCTATATACTAAATATTATATTATAGTAGTGAAGAGCAAGTCATTCTTTAACACTACTGATAAATTTAGTCTAAAAAATAATTCCACTTAAAAGAGTTGGATTAAAATTTTGTTTAACTCTTAGTTTAATCTCATATTTTTTTAGTATATTATTAGATTAAACATTCATATTTTGCGGTACTTCAAAAAAAGTTTTTTCAAGATTCAATAGTTTTTTCAATAAAAAGTGACAACATTTCAAAATGCTAGAGAAACATTTTCTACCTCATAAAATAACAGTTTTTATTTATTTTGACTTGATACTTACAAAATAATTTTATAGATATGTGACATAGATATTTTAGATTATACTTTTATAAGTTAATAATGTTTACTATTAGTTATTTATTAATTTTAAAAATTTAAAAATTAAAGAAATGTTTATAGGAATTTTCATCATTCTTTAATTTTTTTCGTAAAATTTTAGCTATTTAGTTATATTATATTTATTATATTTATTATAATTGTTTAAAGTCATATTTTTTTCATCTTAACACATTTCTTTAACTAATTTTTTTTACAATATACAACAAATCGAGTAAAATAGTAAATAAAAACTTTTTAAAAGCTTTACAAACCTTTTAATAAATACATAGTTCTTATTTGAACGATTTAATACTGAAATTGCTTAGAGTCTTGTGAAAAACTACATATATTAGTTTATTCTGGTAAAATAATAAGTGAGTACTACGAATATTTCATTAATAAGGTAAATTATTAAAAAACTTAACATTTTTTAAAATATATTTTATTTATATTACGAAAGTTTTTAAAGTTACTACTTTTTTATCGAAACAAAGATTAACATAGCATATATTTATAATATATGATACACTGACCTTTGCTCAGATGCGAAAATGTATCACTGCTTTTAATTTCAGACCATAACTCGGTCATAGTGTCGAAGCGACGGATCTCTATTCTATTCATATCTCTCAATATTTTAACATTTTAATAGTTTTAACCAATTTATATTTATATTATACTATGAATAAATAGTTCATTTTCATTATTAATATATCTGTATTTGATAATCTACATAAGGTATGTAGATTGCCAACTATAAAATTAAATAATAATAAATAGTAACTTAATTATATAACGTACATATATATATATATACTTTCGATTCATTCAGTGATCCGTCTCAACTCTTAATAGTCTTTTTTATATTTTTATTCCTATGCATTTTAGCTATTTTATTAAACCACAATAGAAGTTTACAATTAATTACAAGTCGCCTAGTCGGTAAATGTATTATTGTGGAAGCAATAACGTACTATCGGTGAGAAATAGGATTCAGTACTTTTATACTCTTTCTCACTCCGCATACTAAAAAAAAAAAAAAAAAAGGATAACTAAAGGAAAAAGGAAAACTATTTATTGATATAGATGTAGGCCGATTTATTGAGAAATTTAGATGGTGGTTAACAAAAGACAATAATCATTTTATATCCATTATACAATACTTAAACGTGGGTGAATTGTTACAGTATACGTTTCAAAGGTAATAATATCGTTTTTGTCCTGAAGATTAAACATAACAAATTTTCAGCTAATTCCAGACCTAATCGAATAAATTTACATAATTTATTTTAAACGATATTAACAATGGAGAATATTTTATCGTTGTATAAATTAATCACACTATTTTAAATGTATATTAATTTACATATTTATTAAATAGTTTTAACTACATAGACGATTTTATAGTTACATTAAACTTTAATGTCCAAAATATTTTCTGTTAATATTTATATTAATTAATAGCTATACATTTTTATTTGTGCAAAATGTAATAAACTATTCATTCATTTTTTATCGTATAATGTGTATTATATACATTAATTGAATAACTTAAATTGTATTAAAAATTAATGTTAAGTATTTAGAATAATTATATCATTGAACATTATATACAAATGAATTCAAATCATAAAAAAAGACTAATTTAAAAAATATTTATTACAAATATCTTATGGTTCATATAAATAGAATATATATTATGAAGTGTATAATAAGATTATATTTGAAAAAATATCATCATATGTTATTTTATAAAAAATCTATATTTTTATAAAAATAAAATAATACATTTAATTATTAAACGGTTATTTTGATGTATGTGAGGTTAGATTAAAATATAGGCGACAAAACCATTTATGAGAAATAATTGGTTTTTCTTTTTCGTGTGTACGGGACGATTTTCAAATTTACCAAATTTGACTACACACTGTATAATTTATTGATATCTTTTTAGGCTCATTCAGTATATTATATTTGATTTTTTTCTCAGTTAAAGTGCTTTAATTGTACTTTTGTAGCAATATTTTTTGTTTTCAATAAAACAAATTACGAGCACTATAACTATTACTATACTGCTTCCATAGATTTGGAAATAACTGTAGCAGCCAATATAGCAAATTTCTAATATATTGGTCCGGTTCTCAGTCATCTAAATGTACCATAAAATTATGTTTGATTAGTGCGTTGCGATACACATTCATAATTATTTTCGACAAATATGTTAGGCGTATGTGTAATAACAAATTTACGTGGTTTTATAGAAAAATAATTTACATAACTTGAAACATGTAATTAAATATCATATTCTACTATAAGTGTTTTTCGAAAAAAGAAACTTCATTCCTTATTATTATTATATATAAATATCAATGAGAATTTTTAATGAGAGCAGTAATAATAAGTTCCCAAACAAATATTACATAATATTACCAAGATATTCAGTTATACCGGTTTCCAGAGGCATATTTAGGGGAGGGGTGATTCGGGTGTTATAACACCCCCCCCCCATCGACCGTATTTTACGTATTTTATGGTATTTCACCAAATTGCAAACTTACAGTATAATTTGCCCTACACAAGTACTGGTCTATTAAATTTTAAAACCCCCTCTTTTTATGAATCCTGGATACGCCACTGCCGGTTTCCAGTTCTGTTAACTGCAAAGTGATATTTTTAAATATATTTTGCATGAATATTAAGTGCTATTAATGCAACAATGTTTTATGGAAATCTGTATTTATATTATAATTATTAAAATATACTCATGAAAAATATAATAATAATTTGTTTATGTAATGATCATTAGCATATTATACAACTTCCATAAAAATGTAATATCAATGAATAGAAAAATGATTATTTTTATATTGATATTGGCACTTAACCACAACTAAACACAACTCATGTGTTTATCTAGCTTAAAATTAATTTTATATAGATAAAATTCTGAATTCAAATGAACTTACCTTTATTCCACCTGCAATCATTTTCCGTTACCATATTCACTTTATTATTTAAATTTATCCTAAGGTGTTCCATGTTTTCCGACATGGGGAATTTTCCACCCACGCCGGAGATAACGACTTCAAAATTTTCTTCCTTGACCTCCATATTACGAGCCCTAACAAGTGAATTTTTAGAATATTTGTTCAAATTCTTATAAACGTAATCGATTGCACTACTTTACATGAGCTGGAACAACCGATGGACACGGTAGACCGAATTAAAAACGTAGACTACAACAAAAATTCGTAATTATTAGGTAGGACGTGTCTGATTATCAATACAATCGAATAAATTCATTACGATTGTTAGATGTTGATAGACGTCCGACAACATACGTTATTCTAAGTAGACCTTAATTTCATACCTGTACATGATGAACGATTGTCACCAAATTACATATTCGTTTAAAAGGTCAGGGACAAATGATAATTAGAACATATTATGACAGAATGTACCTACTGTACATTTTGAAAGAAAGAAAAACTCATAAACGATTAGAATTGTTCCTGAATTCGATAAATAATTAATTACTTTAATTATTTAAAACACGAATTGCTTGCCATAGAACTAAAAAGCATCTTACTATATTGTAGTTGTCATAATATTTAATAAAAATTTAAGGTTTTTACCGTACGTAACTTCAAAGGAAACTTGCTTATGTCGGGCAATCACTTCACTGCAGTCATGCAATAATTTTATCGATTACACTACATGTTATTTTCAAAACTATATGGGATTAAATGCTTTGTTTTTCCGTAGAAATTCAGTAAAACATCTTCTCTGTGTACTGATATCACACATGTATCCGAGGATTTACTATAATTTCCACGCGCCGCTCTCGGAATTAAAAAATTATAGTAAACGCTTCTTGTACTCGAGAATATTTGTTTTTGCCCCGTCCCGATCGTTCGGTTTAAGCCGCGTCATTTCGGAAACGCCGTGTTTTAAAACTATTTATTATTTATTATTTTTCTATTTACAATTGTCGTTTTTAAAGAGGGTCGCATCGTATTAAATATCCAATTCAAGGGAGGTGTGCGAAAGATCACGTCGAGCACATAACACACGAGGTGGGTCTCTCTCTCTCTCTCGCTCTCCCTCTCACTCACTCTCTCTCTTTCTCACTCTCTCTCTCTCTCTCTCGCCCTCTTTCTCTTTCCGTTTTACCGGTTGAGGTACGTAGGAACACCTATTATGCGTGTGCGTGTATGTGTGCACTAATGAATTAGCAAACACGCAATCGCCTTTAACAGGCGGTGGAAACGGGATAGACGAGTAGCGCCCTTTTAAAGTGCCCCCTCGGCCCGTTGCAACCGCAATACGAGGCTGTTATTATTACGATTATTACGATTATTATTATTATTACCGTGGTGGTTGTTATTACAACGGCTATTATTACGTGTCGTGATTAATCGCACCCGGACACACAGCAGCAGCGGCAGCAGCAGCGGCACACACCCCGACACCGCGAAGCCGGTGTGAATATAAACACGTTGAGGGTCACACCTGCGGTTCACCGCGTCTACTGCGCGCGTACCTGCGTCGGTTGATAATGTAACCAGCATCTAGCATCCGTCCCCGTACGTGCGTGATGCAGCCCGTTCCCGTCGCTGTGCACCAGACAATGGACCGAAGACCCCGGGAGTGTGCACTGCACGTGAACCGTGCGCGACGACGCTACCCTGTGTCAGTGGCGTGGTGACGAAATCCCGGACTCTGGCGCAACTATATAAAACCAACCCGCCCGCCCGTACAAGAAAAAATAATAGTGATTAACGCTGCGGCGTAAAACAAAAATACCGTTGGAAAAAATCTCGCCACGCGTCAACGTCAAACACAACAGCTGCTACGCCCCTGTGACCGTTCTCAAATAATTGTACGCTGCAGTGTTCGACTGCTGCCTTCGTGCACGGTGTACACTGTAGAGCGTTTCTGTGCGCATATGGCACGTACAGAAATATGCGTGTAAAACAATCCGTTGGGTTTCATTTCAATGCTATCGATTTTTAGATAAGTCGGAAAATCGGGTCACGCCGAACACGTACGCGCTATAATGCGATCGACCAACAGTATTTTATTGTTTTCGTTTAACATATTTTAGTCGAACGCGTCTTCGACCACCTACACATTGCACGGACGGTATTATGGGGTATTATCTACACTTGCATTTAATATATTTTTACGACGTATCGTATAACGCATGTACCGCGCGCGCGCATAAACGTATATTCATCCCTCCAGTCCCCGTCACCGGATCCCATGAACAGGAGAGGGGAGAGCAACGTCCCTCGCAGCGTGCGAAACCCTTCGTGGCGCGGCACGTCGGGTCCGAGCCGGGCAACGATGAGCGCACGCAATCGCGGGGGCGGAGCGCGACGGTTATACGGGGCACGCCCCCGGCGCGAGCTGGGCGCGGACGGAGCAATAACCGAACTCGAGCGGCGGCCGCGGACAAAAGGCCGCCGCTCTCGACCGGCCCGTGGAAAACAAACGTGTCGTAAACACCTGTTTTTACCTGTTCGCGGGTCCCTAATAACGCACCTCGTCCCGTCGACGTGCAGGGTTCTTTAAAACGCCTGTTAAGTGCCGATGACGGCCATGCGGCGTTGTTCAGCGGCGGCGGTCGCGGTGGTGGATGCGAAACACCTTTTCGACGAAACATCATCACTCGCCGCCGCGCACAAACCCTTTAAACCGAGTCCGCCGAACGCGTGTAACCTATTTCCGCACGTTTATTTCTACGTGTACAGAGCGGCCCCGCGCGGCGCTTTCATCGTTTGGAAACGTATATCCCACGTCTGAAGACGAACTGTTCCAGTTTTGGGATACGTTAAAAAAAATACGCGTGCAATCGAGTTACGGGTAGTTTAATAACGTCCGCGCTGTCGAAAGTTGCCGGGAAAACAGAGGCTAAAATATATGCTTTTTCGTACTGCATGCCTAAGGATATTGTCGTACTCCCCTTTCGAACGTTAACGGTGATGACTAACAAAGTTAAAATAGTTGGTGTTTTAGATTTTGTTGTTGATACATCTTGGAATTTTAAAATTACGTAAAATAATTTAATAAAAAAATTGTAAAATTCAAAACAAATACCATAATATAGAAAATAGTAGTACGGAATTAAAAAATGTGTTGTGGTTAACACATTTTTATTTCGTACTACACAAAGTGCGTCGTACTGCTCACGATGTTAGTCCCTGCGAGAAAAGAAATCTTATTGTATAATATTGCGTATGACGACGGTGAATTTAAAAGCGTTAAGGTGTGTTCGATTTTAAGAGATACGACATCATGTTATCATGCATTATTATATGCTATTATGCTCGTGTAACACGTATTTAACATATTTATAACAAAAATTTGTTGTTTTTACGCAATCTTTAATACTCTCCAGCACCTATAAAAATTGCAAGTATAATTATCATTTGTAATAATTGTAACAACAATTATTATTTGTATTTTGAAGCAATTTTTGGTTTTTGGTGCAACATTGCAACAGATCTCTCCATATTTTTACTGCAACGACTTCGTGTCCAGAGGTCTTACTGTTGCAGCTGGGCAACACTCGAAACATTTACTATAAATAACGCTTACACTAATGCGTAATAAGTAGGCTTAGAGATTTCTAGTATTTGTATATATATTTTTTTAAGTATCAATAAAATAGCAGAGTCAGATAGAAGTTCTGTTCTTGATGTAATCTAAATTCTAAATTTTATTTTGCACGTATTTTCATATTTTACAGTTTTTAATTATTGAAACATAATATTAGCAATATGTAACTTTTAATTGCTAGTATATAAAGATCATATTATATCATATATATTCATATTTCTTACTGTATACAACTTCTTTATTTATTTTTTGATTACCAGAAGATCTAACAAATAATGATCTAGTATTTTTTAAGTATGCACTACTCTTTTCGTCAATATGGAACGAAGGTCTTTGAAATATAAAATTTTTTTTCAAATAACCACAACAAATTTAAATTTAAAAACTGAAGAATATGTCTAATAGTACAGTGCAATTTTCAAGGCATAAAGTTAGAGAACATTTTCAATAATTTAAATTCATTGTAAACTAATTGATCTGTTTTTTATTATAGGCTCATAATCAAGCATAGAGTTTGATTAATAATTCTTAAATCAATCAGAATAGATTTTTTTTTACATAAATACCATTAACAATAATAAAGAAAATACAATAAAAATGTAGAGTGTATTTGAGTGCATATTTGGTTTTCTTTTAAAGCTAGAAGTCCCTAAGCCTAGTAATGAATATAACAATATATTTTATAAGGAATTACACGTTACGTGCGTATATCGAATAATTAATAAACCTTATAATTTGTTTGAATTAATAATGATGAGAAAATATTTTACCATTATAATTTTACCTAGAACAAGTCAATTAAATATTTGTAAAATAAACGATTTTTTAAATAGCTATATTGACTGTTTAATAAATAAAATAATATATATTTATAATTATAAATTATAATTTCTAACAGTTTTACTGTACCTATATTAAATGTATTTTTTATAGGTTTACACTTTCCAGTGCTGGAAGAAATTTTTTTTGGATGATCAACATTTGTTCAGAAACTAAGTACCTACAACTTTTGTTCATTATTAATTTTATTTAAATTATACAATGCTCAAGTTTTGTTAAGAACCGGAATGCTTTTACAGAAATGCAATCACTAACGTTTTCAAAGAAAATATAGGCAAAATATTATCTAACCAAAATTTAATCGGAATTTTTTAACATCCGATTATTTATTAATAACTTTTCAAGTTTTGAACTTAAAAATTAGAAATTAAATCGTAAAAAATACGATTTTACATTGCACATCGAAGCTAGTTTCATAATCTCACAATTTATTTAAAACTATTTCCATCTTTTGTACCATAATATGTATGGATATTTATAATATTGAGAATAATTTTCAAAAAATTATAATCTGGTAATTATAATGACTCATTAAAATATAAAATATGCAATAATATATTGGAAGCAAGTATGCCCCATACATCATGTTTAATTAAATGATACACCAATTACTTAATCAAACAATTAATTAACGATAATGTCAAACCGTTTTATTTATTTTAATTTACTTTAACAATAATAGTTATAAAAAAAACTATTACGTTCCAATATAATAAGATTTGTTGAATTCGTTGAAAATAAACGTATAATATCTCGAACACTCTGTATAAGCGGGGGTCGTCGATTGTTGTACTTGTGAACACTATCTCAGGGAAATAGGCGTTTTGAGAACATTTTCTGTATTAAACATGGCCCTTCAACGTGTGTGTGTGTGTGTATTTATGCGTGTGCAAATGGAATATTTACACACAGGCACACACACACATACACACACAGAAATGGATGACCGAGGAGAAGGATAGTGGCGGGGGGACAACAAAAGAGACGAAGAGCTTTTTGGTCGTGTATAACTGATTATTGGGCCTTAATGGAAACGGCCATTTGTCGAAAACGGTCTAAAACGGTTGCCCAGGAGACCACACCGCGTTGAGAACTTTTACAAGGTGTAAAAAGGACCTGTGCGAGCGGAGGTGGAAGGTGGTCTGTTGGTACAGCACAATGGGTGGAATAGATGCAGGGTTGAGGGATCGGGAGGAAACGCACAAAGGGTAGGCGGGAAAATGGCCAAAATGGATAAACGAGGGATAAACTTTAAAACCATTCAGTTTAACGCGATTCACTCTCACCACATTTTCGAGTTTCATTCCACTCACGGCTCGTTGGTCCTGGATTTTTATTACTTGCATCTCTTTCGTCCGCGATCAGAACGAATAAGGTCATCGAAGTCTATTAACATAATATATTCGTGTACTCGAAACACTGATTCTTCAAACAAACAATCTGTATAAATGTGATTTAAATCGTTGCATCGTTGATCTTTGTTCAGTTTCGGAAATCAGAAGGTAAGAATTTTGACGGAATATTTTATTTAGAATTGTTTTCTGTGAATTTCAGTGCTTAGACAAATATATTTTAAATTAAACAGACTCGTCATAAATTTAGCTATAGAAAAATATGTTACTATTTTGAAGAAGTCATGTACAATTACTTGTAATGTTTAAATGTATAAATGTGTATTGAATAATTATGATATCATCTTACTCATATCTAATTATAAATATTGGCTATAAATATTATTACAAATATTGGTTTTCGTACACTATTCATAAGATTGCATTTAATAGAAACAAAATGCTTTACAACTCTTTTTTGTAAGCTCCAAACAATATTCCCATATAGGCAGTTCATCTTTATTATCATTAAGTTTAATAGTAGATCTTGATTATTATAGAAATAATATTGTCAGTATTATATCATTTTATTATAAAAATTATTAATTAGTTTGTAACTGTAAATTTTAATATTTTTTATTTATTTATTTTGTAAACTTTTAAAAAAAGAAAAGTAGATAGTATAGAAAATTCCATAATAATACATTAAATAATAAATATAACGAATACTATTTATTTTAAAACCATTTTATAACAATTAATATTCATAAAATTCAATAAAATTTAACTATGAGGATTTTTAAGTTTGAACTATAGACTATTTAACTAAATTTAACTAACTATTTATCAATTTATTTTAGATTTCCGTTTATGTAAACAAGTTACTGATATATTTAGATTTACGAAAATTTCAAATTAAACCTGAAGGAGATAGTTCACATATTCGTAAGAACTCTTAAGTATATTGTTCGCATTTTTTCAGAGGTACTCATTTCTAGTCTAGTGATTGAATAATAAGCAATTATTGATGAATCGATTCACGCGTATCATAATAATATTTCAATTTTCCGTTTTTCGGATAAATTCTTGTCATCGTGTAGCGCAGTGCTGATGTCTCAGACCAGCCGGATCCACTACAGGTTCAATCGTCATATGGTATAAATACAGTGTCGTTTTAGAAAGATTTAAACACAACGCACTACTGTATAAAGACATAGATTTATCCAGGGCTTAAAATGGTAAAAAAAAAAAAAAAAACCGTAGAAGAACTATGATCCCAATACCTGTTGGAGCGTTCCGTGTACCTTTCTAAACAATTATTTAGTACCTATAGAATATAGATATAAAACAAATAATACATAATTAATATTGATACGAGTTATTAAAACCCTTATTCTCGGAGCTATCGGTCACAGTCGACTGTCAACGAAACGTGATAAAGAACAATTATATAATAAAACAATTTTTTTTTTTTTTTAATATTTAATGTAAACGTAAAACGAATTTTTAATTACAATTATTTTGACCAGAAAACTTCAACTTTTCGTATAAATGCCGGAGAAGGCGTTTATTAAGCACTTTGAGCGGTAAAACGACCGAGTCTCTTATCATCTCTCCTCCCATTTCGAACCCAAAACGTATTCGAAAATGGAAACACTGCGCGTACATTGAATTATTATTATCTACTTCGGAACAAGGGCGTATTTGAGTTGAGGCCATGGGGAGGGGAGGGCGAAACTATTTTTCTTCAATATAAACTTAAAAATACTTTGCAGTTCATGGCTCTGTTATAATGATAATATTTTATAATGATAGACTAGTAATTTATATTCTTAATTATTTATACATTACATTTTTTAAATAAATCAATGTATTATATTCAAAAAAAAATAAAAGCCATTGGGGGGTGAATGCCCCCTTCGCCCCCCCCCCATCAAATACGCCCTTGCTTCGGAAAGCTCCGGAAACCTATACTGCTCGTCAGAATAACAATCGCGTTGCACGTCTACGCGCTTTTACTGGTACGCATTTCACTATTTTAATTCCACGCGCGATAACACGTGCTGGCACCAGACGAACGTCGATTTCGCAATTATTATATTATACATAGACGAACATTATAATAACGGTAATTCTCGTAGCAGGATCAGGATAGATGGACACGTCCTCGGACTCGGATGAGCCACAGTCACCCGGTATCTACAGACAAATGGCGTATTCGGCCGCAGCTACGGCGACCGGTTACGACGACCCGACCATCAAGTCACCGTCGTCGCGGCACTCGGACTCGTCCGGCAGTGGCAGCGCCGCGGACGAGCCCTGCGCCAAGACCGGTCATCACAAGTTCTCCATAGACCGCATCCTGGGCCGGTTCAGTGGCGGCGACGCCGCTGCCACTGTCCACGACCAGTGCATCGACACGTTGCCGGACCCTGGGAAATCGCACCGAAACGAATTGACATTGGCCGGTGCAGGTGAGCGTACACATTAATAGTGCATGATAAATAATGCACTACGTAATATTATAATACCATGTTGGTCGCTGACGAATCTCGACGACCAGTGGTGAGTGACATGTCCAGTGGTGGAGAGAAGGATTGGTTGAAGGCGCTGTTTAGCCAACACCCCAAAAATTTCAGGAAATCTCAAATAATTAACTATCATACGATGATTCTATAACTAAAACGGATCGAAAAATGTGATTTAAATTTATGTGCATTTTCCGTCAACATATTGCCTACAAAATGTGTTCCGTATTCGGAAAAGAGAAACAATTCTGCTAAACGGTTCACCCGATACATATCCGCATCATTGTATGCTTGTTATAATTTATCAGTACGAACACCAAAAAAAGGTCAACTTGACCACGTCGGTTAGATCTTTGGATATTCAATGTAGTCATTGGTAGCTTATTATTCAGAAGAATTACTCAGAACCCGTATGCTACAACATTGGTTAACCGTATCCATTGGTTTGAAAGATAGTAATTGCACGTTGCATAAAGATATGGAATAACTTAGAATTAAATTAATTTTTTTTTTTAACTCGAGACAAATTGACAATGCCACAATTTCATTTTTTATAACTTTTAATTAATAATGAATACTTAAAAAAGTAAATCAAGCCATCGCGATATACTTTTGTTTTTTCCAAACGGTATAGTTCACATTGTTTCGTTTGGTACGCATCACGTTGAGATTTCTTAGAATTTTCCAACTGTCTAAAGTTTCAGGGATTCAGTGTATCGTCCTTAAAATATGTGCAAACTGTACCTTTTCGTTGCCCAATTGTACGCGCCCAACAAACATTTGAAACTATGAAATATATTTGAATAAAATGATAATGTATATATTTGTTGGAACATAAATTTATATAAAATATAAAAAGAAAAGATAAAAACAATTATTCTAACCATCACTTACTTTAGTTTTAAAATTAGTATTATAATATCGTTTTTTTTTTTTTACGCGTATGGAAAAATAATCTCCCATCCCTATGACCGTGGAAGTGATAGAACTGAGTTCTATCTGAAGAAACTATTTAAATCAATAGGAATTGGAAAAATAAGCTATATATTTGATTTATATCCGAAAAAAATCGGATACTTTAAAAATAAACACTTTTAGAAACCGTGTTAGAAAAACGAATTCCCAGTTACTCTGTATACGACATTTTTTGTTTCCAATGAGTTTTCATTGTAATTTACCAAAAAATTTAAATAACCAATTCGTCCTCAGTCGATATTCAAACGTGCTAATTTGATTTGAACCTAGTTCAATTTTTACAATGGGACATATTATAAATAGATACTATACAAATTAATTTTTAATTATACTTGTTGGACAAACAATTTTTTTTTATTTTTTTTATTGTTTAAACTTTTTTTTTACAATTAGCTTTGATAAGTAATGACTATACATAATGGCAATCGTTAATTCTTTAAACTCATATAAATATAAGACATTGTAAGTTAAATACAAACAGCTCAATATTATTCGTCTTATAGAGTAGAGAGGGTTATTGACTAATTTTTTACTAATCATTTATTACACAATCTTAACAAAGTTATATCTACGCTGTATTTCAATAATATTAGGTACATAAAAAAATATGCATATATCGTAACCTATTTAGTAGTACGTTGACTTCGAGAAGCCATTTAGTTCTTAACATGAAACTGGTAAGAATATTTGTCTATTTTATTTTCACGTTGATTATTAAAATTAAATTAGTTAAGTACCTATCAAATATTTATCGGGAGAAGAATGTGTTACTATTAAATGGTTAATTAATTTATATGGACTGGTATAAGACAATAATAACATTTGTACAGTTTAAACTTCATCCATTAAATTTTTTCTTTTTTTTTTTTTTTTTTGTAGACAGTATTACTGAACTGAATGGCCACAACTTTCCTTATTCGTCATTGCTGTACGGTGGGTGGTTTGCTGCTGCGGCTGCCGCAGCAGTGACAAACAAAACACCACCATCCCATTTATTTGGCCTCCAAGGTAAGCGAAACGTAACAAAGTCGAAAAGTTTATTTTGTACACTTTGAATGAAGAGTTTATATGCGTGAAAATGGTTTTAAATCGTTACGCATGTCGAAAACCTGCTAATCAATTATATAAGTAATTGATTGATCATATTTATAATTTTAAGAAATAATTTATATTTTATTATATTATTATGATATACATGTAATATATTATGTTATATTATATTAAAATCGTTACATTTGAGGTGAGACTGTAACCTGAATAGAAAATCGAAAGCAATATAATTATCATTTATGAAATCGAAAACAACTATCGGCACACTACAGTTTAAATTATTCGCAGAAAGTATAGAATTTTAAAATTAGTAAAGATTATTGTATTAATTTATCTCGACGCATTATTAGGTACATTCTTATTTGCTTATAAATATGTTTTAAATATTGATTTCTGTTTACTGTCGACAGCTGAGCGAAATAAACGTTTAGTACCTATACGGAAGAACATAAATATTGCATTCGCTTTACGAGAATAAATATAATTGAGACGGAATTGAGAGTACGCGAAGAAACGTGTGCGCATGATCTTCGACGAAAAGATATTAATTCAATTTTTTATACTTTTTTAATGCCACGAAACATGGGTGATATATTACACGAGGCTTACTCCAATACAGACACATTTAGATTAATGGTGAGAAAAAAAAAATGTTTTTATTTTTTTTATTTCTCGACATTTGGAATAGGTGATTCATTTGGGAAAAAAAAACCCTTTGAATTCTTCACACATTTCATTACCTTAATGATCGATGTATTGTAGGTAATGCTATATCAAGGCTATTAAGGCTATTTTAAGTGCTGTATTAATGTAGTACTATCTTCACCGTAGTGCCAGTCGACTAATTTCGATATTACTTACACACAATACACAATATGTACATTGTATACACAATAAGCTATGGTTTATACAGCAACCATATACATACATAATAATAGGTGCACTACAAATATAGTCTATATATTATACAAACCGATGTACAGTAAAATGTAAAAACGGCCTGCGTACGCGCACGACGAAGAGTCACCGACATTGACCCAAAGTCAGAGAGCGTCTCTAATTTACATTATGGTTTAATTTTTTTTTCATATATGCTTTTATGTGTACAACACAAAATACATTATGTATGCGTTACCGGGTCGACCAGGAAAATTGACCCATACATCCTTGGTAGTCACTAATGTTTTACGGTCGATCGACCGTCGCTAACGCCACGTGGAGGGTTGAAAATTATATATCCATATTATATTTGTACGTAAAAACTATTACGTTTGAATTCATCGGGTTTCTTCCACCTGTTCTCCGATGAGCGCCGGTATATACTAACGCCCATAGATTAATTAATGCTAATTTATCATCATCGTATTGTTGATAATATTGTTCACGATTTTAAAAAGCATACGAACGCGTCGTTATAACTACGAAACTATTTTATACCACTATTATTATAATACTCCTAACTTATATATTATATATAGGTAGTAGTGGTTCTCGATTTTATTTTAGGATCTTGATTCAAAATTAATCCTGAAAACCTATCGTGACACACATTTACAGGATAAAAAAGAAGATCTAACAAAACAAAATTTAGTAATTTCTTACTCATTACTTAATAAAATTATAATGAACTATATTAGTTTACAAAAGTATTTTTATTAAAAAGCCGTATATGTGAAGTATACACTTGTTTCCTGTTATACTTAATAGCAGCACCAACGTCGACGTAAATCTTAGGTAATTTAAAAGCAAAGAGTTCGATAATTGTAGCCTGTTTCGATGTTTTATGTTTTTGATGTTCACCATTACCAAAAATTCAACTTAACAAATGTATGAAGATGAGAAAAAGAAAAGTTTTAAAGATCTTTAAAACTACAGCTGAAAAAATTAAACATGTTTGTTCAACTAAACGATTACAATTCTGAAACGGATACACAACCCAGTGAATACATTAACACTTTTTCGTTCCTTCGAGAAAATAAAAATAAAAATTATCTTTCAATGAAATTAAATGTAAAGAAATTTGATTAATTATGTCATCAGCAACTTTTACACCATTTTTAATAGTGAAAGTTTGAAATGTTTCAAAGCAATCATAATTTCACTTTTTGAAGTGCTTTTGCCATAAAGCAAGTTTTCATATAACCTCTAATTTTCAACTAAAAAAACTTTTTGCAACCTATCTAAAATTGATTCTCGGCCCCCATAGTGTGAAAAACGCTGAATACATGTATAGTCGTCGTTGTCGAATTCGGTGAGACAGTTTGGTTAAAGTGACCGTGACTACGACTGAAAAATAATAACAGACGTAGTCGCGATCAGAAGTCATCGAGGTGCTTTCTTCAAAGCAATAGTGACTGCAGCAAAAGACTTTTGAACAAAAATTGCTAGAATCTTTTGTTTTGTTACAAAACCAAGACTACAAAATAAATTCGATCAATGTTTAAGTCGCAGCGACCGACTGGTGTCAACTACCGGAAAATTTAATTGATGGAATTACATTTGCCGAGAGTTACATTCCAATGTAGAACACCGGTTTAAAATTACCGGTCGCGATTCATAACTAAACTAGGAAAGTTTAATTCCATTAATACAGTAGAAACAATAGTGTCACGGTCGCGGTCGCTCTAGCTAAAACCGTACCTTCACTAGTGACTAATCACTCGGATGATTGTATCCAAGTAATCCTTTTATCTTACAAAAATCATAAAGAATAGCAAATGGAAAATGTCAATTTATTTTATTCGTTTTCATTTAAAACTAATTAAAAATGGTAAAAACTTTGTTTTTGACAATCTTGATCATCACAATGATTTTTTTTAAAAATTTGATTTAAGGATAAAAGTCTTTTGATCAAAATAACTATTATTTTCACTATCTATAAAGATTTATTTTTATTGGAATAAAATATTATGCGCTTTGATATTTTTAATATATTTGAAAAGCTTCAATAAAAAATAATAATAAAATGTTTAAAATTATACCTTAAAGTTCTTTGGTATTTGTAACTTTCTTTTTGTGGTACTTTTAAATGTTTATCTTATGATAACAATTATTTTTTCACTTGCAAAAGGATACAATATAAACTTAATTTCTCTATTTTTTTTATTTATATTTGCATATCGATATTGTTCTTAAAGGACTCTAAAAATGATACATATCAAATTTAAACTTGAATTTCAAAATTGTGTTCAAATTAGATTCAATCGATTTCACTCCAATTTGATTAGAAGTAAAAATCGTGTTTTTGAATCATTTTTTTTTTTCTCTAAGAAGCCCAAATTTTTCTTCAGTTTATAATTTTATAATATGTTAAATCTGAAAAAATATTTATTACTTATTATTCGAAATTTATTATTTATACTACGTGTCGTCACTGCAAGCGACATTGTTATACATACACTATAGCACCGTAATAACCAATTCATATTAATTTATAGTTGGCTTTGTATCCATCCTACTATAATGTTATACACAGCAGTTTTATAAATAATATAATATACATCTAATATACGTGCCCATGACCCTAATTATATTATTTAACTAATCTACCGGATGTAATAAAAGACTCAATAAAAACCAATACAACTCGTGGAAGCGCAGGAATATGCCGTATGAAAAATAAAAAGTAAAACGCATACACGTATATATAATACATGCGAGCAATTATCTATTATTATTGTATCTAATTTTACTTTTAAATTCCACTATTACGGTAAAATATCAAGATATTATTTATTGTTTATCATCGCGTTGTATTTCCAAACTACAAACTTAACAGTCTACGCTATATAGTGGTTTAAAAATGTACAGTACATTTATGTGCAGTATTTGCAATGCTTATAGATGATAGAGTAAAAATAATGTATAGTAGTGATAAATGTACACGAAATGTAAATACATATATTTAATTACTACGAATCAAGAATCTCTAGCAAGTTAACGTCATCGAAATAGATAAATAATACTCTATTGGATTTATCGAATTTTCAGCGATCAGCCGTTTTTTCAAGTATAAGTAAACGGTTTTAATGTTTATATTATAATTTGTTCGTTCCTTCGTTTCGCAGAAGATCACGAATACTATTCAATCAAAACTTATTCGAAAAATATAATTGTTATGTTAACTTTAATGGTCAGCCTTGCGGGACTATGCATCATAGTGTGTATTTTGTACGGTATTGTTACTGTTATTCACAATTATGTATGTGTACAGCTCCAAAAACGGTGGGCCGAAGATCCAGGAAACCTGGTTTGGATCGGAAACCTAGACAAGCGTACAGTGCAAAACAGTTGGAGAGATTGGAGGCCGAATTCAAAGTGAGTAAACGTAACTAAAGAAAATGATGATTTTTAGTTTTCACAAATCGTAGTTATAGAAACAGTGGCCCGTACCCACATACATTAAACAAATAAAATCAGCAGAAATATTTTGGACAATGCAATTGACTCATTCAACTATTTATGGTACTTATATTGAATACAGTTAATTCATAATATTAGTTTAAAAATTGTTTTCAACTAGGTGCTCTGCACACAGAGAAGAAACACAGTTCCTTAATATTACATAACGTTAATTGAAATAAAAGTAAAATATTGACTACCTATATACATCATCTTCGATCCAATTTTGGAGATCAGTATTTCAGAATATTAAGAAAAATGTCAAAATATACAGCTTGTAGATATATATAATTATATTGAGTGTCATTGAATCGATCTGTATAGATAAATAGTATGGTCGTAAGTTTCTTAGCCATTTAAAGTTGTTATACCAGATTAATGTTTCTTGATTTACAGCAAGTTTTCGTCAAAAATTTTGATTTGTAATTTTTAATTCTGGTTTTTATCTAATAAAAATTCTTTTCTCTCTCTCTCTCTCTCTCTCTCTCTCTCTCTCTCTCTCCTTCTCTCTTGGTATTTTTATGTAAAATTATATTTTTTAAATTAACCCATTCAAAAATTTTTTTAACTATATGTAATTAATTAATTCGAGATCATCACAAGCACGGCAGTTTATTAATTCATTAATAAAAAATTAACAATAAGTCACTTGAATACAAATGTTCTGATAAAAGAATCATAAACTGTTAGGATAATTAATCCTATATTAGGTATTTATAAATCATACAAAATGTAATTAAATTAACAGGTAGTTAATTTATTATTAAGTTTGAGATTAACGATAATGAGTTTAATATCTGATAAATAACCAAAAATGTTAAACATCTACTTTATATTATATTACAATGATTTATAGCTATTAAATTAACATCATTATAAATTATTTTATCAATAATGTTACCTAATGATTACCATTAATATTCGAGCAGTAAACAAAGCCGGTTTTTTTCGTACAGGTTCCAAATGATTTAATATTTTATAATTTTACATTTATTCAACTATTTAATAAAAGAAACCCCGTTACCTCGGTAAATATAATATCTCTATACCATCCTTTGTACTACAATACGCTTTTGTAGTATTACGAGTATGCACAACATTTTATACAAGACCGTTAATTATCGATATTAAATGTTGTTCGAATCCATAGGGTGAGTAACTTTTAAGTAATACGATTATTTTCCTTTACTAAAACAGAAAAATATGAATGTTTCAATAAACTAAATACAGACTTTTAAAAATTGATGTGTAACTTCATTCGTTGGCTATAATAATAATAATTGGTTAAATATTAGACTATCAAGGAGAATTTATTTTGGTTGGGCTCTATGTGCGGTAGGTAGGTTAGAAAAAATTTAAACAAGTTAATAAATGTGTACGAGGGTCGAAGAAGATAAAACAACGTTATTCGTGACTATGCGGACGACTTCATGACAATGTAATATAATGACGTACAGTGGCACGTTCAACGTAATCAGATGAGAGAAGAGAGGATGTAAATTGTAGTCAACTATAAAATAGATATATATGCAGTTATGTCTGATCAAAAGTAAATAATATGTTAAAAATATTGGACACAATTTGATTTTAGCAAATTTAAAAGTATAACAATAATAGTCTGCCTGACTATTGTGAAATGTGATTACGTTTTCGATATGGAAATTAAATTATTTATTCACATTCCGATTAGAGATTAATAAAAAAAATCCATCGTACGACAAGTTTTTCGCACGACAGATCGTAACACGCGTGGGGCCCCCGTACCATAAGCGTGTTCAGACTTTAGTGGTCAAGGTTAGGTTATGAGTTAGGTTATAATTATGAGTTTTTTTTTTTTTTTTTTTTAACATGAATAATAAAATACATTTAAAATTCAAAGAAAAAATCGTACATTGTACTAAAAATTTAGGTAGGTACTAAAGGTACTGTACTGTAAGTAATGAATACAGGTCCCAAAACTTTTTTTATCCTGGCACGGTTTTGTTAGAGGCGCATTCCGCCGGAGGGGCCGCTTCCCACCCGGCCCCTCCCGTAAACACGCCTATGCCCCGTACAATAGGTTTGATCGATTTAAAACCGTTCTCTTCTCGTCGATATCCAACAGCAGCGCAACCGTAATATCTAAATTTTTACGCGGGAGCCGTAACGAACAGATAAAAAATTAACACTTCAATCGTTTAACGTTCGATTCGAATATAACACGTGCGTTTGATTATCCGATACCTATGACATACACTCAAGTCGATTCTAAGTGGATCCAGTATTAGATTAAAAAAAAAAAAAAGAAACCACAAATATTAAGGATTCACCTGATTTAAATATTATCAACAATTTGACTTTTAAACGTTGAGCCTGAATTAAAGAAAAAATTTGAGTTGCCCCCCCCCCCCCTATAAGTAAGTCTAAATAGGCCACTGACCGTGATGCGCAAAAACACCATGGGTTGTACGCAACTTGTGGTACGCGATAAAAGTTGATAGTAACCAGGGAACGTGCGTAGGCACATCGCGTACCGCAAGTCCGTACGATCATTTGTGCCGCGGTGCTCCGATGTCGGGGTACGTTTGACGGCAACAAGTGCGAACTGTTGGTTTCGCGTTTTCGCAGACGGACAAATATTTGAGCGTGAGCAAGCGCATGGAACTGTCCAAAGCGCTGAACCTGACCGAGGTGCAGATCAAAACGTGGTTCCAGAACCGACGGACCAAGTGGAAGAAGCAGCTGGCGTCCAAGCTGAAGATCGCCCACCGGCACGGTTACTTCCAGCCTGTGCAGCACTACGCGTCATTATTCGCGCCGCACTGTTACTTCCCTGCGGCAGCCGCAGCGGCAGCGGCCGCGAGCGCCGCGTCCACCGCCGGTCCTGGTGCCGTCGTTCAAAACTTCGGTTGCGCGTTGCCACCTCCGCAGCCGACCAGGAACATGCCGTCGACGGCGGGGCGCGAGGCCGCCGAGCTCCAGGAGCAGGTCGAAACGGAACAGAGGAGATAGGATGGACGAGAGCCGACGACGTCATTGTTCCCCGGGATATGCGGTCGACGCGCGTCTGCCCTGCCACGTGCAGGTACAGCTGAAATCGTTCGCGGGCGTTATTATAGTGTTTAGTAGGTACCATGATAAACCCGTCATTATGTGTGTACGCTAGGGTGACCACACATCCCGTTCAATACGGGATCGTTCCTATATTATGATTGTAATGTCCCGATGTTCCGACAAAATACAAACGAAACTCTTTTCATCCCGTTTTTTCCGTATATTATTACATTGTATTTGTAAATGAGAAAAATTGTAAATTTCTGAAACAAATATAAAACACTTTTATACCAGAGAAAGATTGAAAAGTGTAAAAAAAGGATTATCAAATTCATGAATAATGAAGATAGCTGATGAAATATTTTTTTTATTTATAGCTAAAAAAAATAAATAAGTAATGATGTGTGACAATGTACCTACTGTTAAATACTTCAATAATATAAAGTAAATTATTTAATTGTAAGTAAAAAGCAGTCTTATAATTTTTAAAAATAAATGTATTAAATTTGTAGTTATCAAGATTATGTTTTGAAATGCAATTTTTTTTTTTTGGTGGGGGGAGGGGAGTAACAACTGTCCCGGTTTTTTCTTTCTGAAAATGGTCACCCTAGTGGTTGCGCTATTATGCTTACTCCCATCGGATCCGGCAGATCTTGTATGGTCAGTGACAGCTCGAAGTTGGTTTTTCAATGAAGCAGTTATGTATGGAGTACCCATTCCAAGTAATTGAACTCATAAATATTAAAATTAACGGATACCCGAACAAAATAATATATATTAATGTTTTATGTCAAATGTGAACAAATTATGTACGAAACTTTTCTATCGCACAACACTAACTACCCGCCACATTTTAGTCATGGAGCAGCTGCTTTAATAAAACCTGCATCACGCCACCACTGATCGTAGTACATAATGATGACGTTCATTTTTTATGAAACAATAAACAAACCATCTTCAACGACACAGGGGCGTCTTTTGTCGGATCCCGTTAGTATATAATATTATTGCAAATTACAATCTTCACAGTTATAACATTATGTTCACCGCTTTTTGTACATCACAGCTATGTAAAATAATAATTTAGAGAAAGAAACAACGGTTAGACAAATAAATAAGATACCTACACATTTTTAACATGTGAAACAAATCAAAGTACATTTTAATTTTTAACAGTGTGTGTTTTTAAATACGAGCAATGGAATACTTATTTTTTATTATGAATGTAATAATTATCATTTTTTTTTTTTTTTTTACGGCTATTGTTGCTAATAATTTTTACAACCCCAATGAACATCATTAAAAACGATTTCTACTGTATATTAAATCATATTTGTATAACTATGTACCTACTTTTGCTTGTAAATATTATTCAATTATACGTGTACACTTTGTATATTAGTCAATATAAAAATTAAATATTTTATCATAACATTCAGTGGTCGAAATGAGAAAAATTAAGTAGAGGAGCTCAGTCCAACGATTTAAAAACTGCGTTACACGTAAACAATTATTTGTCATAGGCTCGTGGAGGGATTCGGTACCCACACCCCTCTCCAACAACCTTACATATATTTCAAATACCACTTTTCAGCTACATAAATATTTAAATTCCAAATATTAATATGGATAATATTAATCACAAACCATACAATCAATGCCGGATTATGATCGTAACACTATATGAGGGGGCTATTACTTTTAGTGAGGCCCTTTTACAAAAAAAATTTCATATTTTTTTTCAAATTTAGTTATTTGTAATAAATATTAATTAAAATAAGTTTAGTTTATTTTTATATTGTTGAAAATTATAATAATATTTTATTTTTTTTAACATATTAATTTGATGCCATTTTATATGAAAAAAATATTGGCTGCTAATTGTGTCCCCTTTTAATCGCAGCCCAGGTCTATAGCCTTCTCAAACCCCACCCCCTTGATCTAACCCTGCATACAACGAATAAAGTATATACCAAATTATAACGGTATATACCAGACATAACTATTTATATTTTTCCTGAAATGACGACGCCTTCACTTATCAAAACCACCATATTCTTTTACATATCATGAAATCATATTTTATAAGAATATGATAACATATATTATCTAGTTGGTACGAAGATTGGGTTGTTTTACGAATTACCAATACTTTTCTTAATAATAACGAGCAATTAACGAAAAATAACCAAAAAAATAGCAACATTTATGGCACACCGATTAGGTCGGATGTAATTTTCAAGATTTTTTTGTAGAGTTATTTATAGAAAATTTAAATTTTCATATTTTCTTAGATTTTTTTTCGAAAATGTCTATAAAATAACTTTGGTTTGAGAAAAAGTCTTGAAAATTGAATAAAAAATTCTTCATACATAAATAATAATGTTTATGGAAAAAATTGTTTAAGTACCTACTTGAGTAGTTAATTTTAAAAAATAATAAAAATCAGCTACATTTTTGTAGTCAAAAATTCATAAAATTTTAAATTTTCATATGAATTTTAATTAGGTAGGTACAAGATTTTTTATTTGATATTCTTTGAAGACAAAAAAAAAATTATTTTTGGAACGTTGCAAAAGTGTTTTATAGACGATACAAAATGAAATCGGATATTTCATGGAATTTCTATGATATTAGGCATATAGTTAAGGGGGCTGGAGCAACCATTTTTTTTCATACTCAATGAGCGAAAGAAAATTAAACATACTTCTAGTAGCTCGATTTAAATTTTAAAAACTAAATTTAATTTGTATTTCTCTTTTCTAAGTTTGCTCGGAAGTAGATTCTTATATTTTTCATTTCATTCCTAATTAAAACTAAGTAAAAGTTTATTTTGAGAAAGATATTAACTTACTATGTATCATATTTTATTAACTAAAAATAAAATCGTAAATCTATTTCCGAGCAAATCTAGAAAATAGGCTAAAGAATACAATCATCTTTACAAAATTAATATAAGTCGATCGAAACAAGGTGAATTTTTATTTCTCTTTTGGTACTATTTGCATTAAATTACTGCCCTACAGCCGGAGCAAGTTTTTCTTCGTGTTCATTGACTTGTGCATTTGTGTATGGGCGTTAGAACATTTCTAAGAATTTTAGTACCTAGCCATAACATAAATATTAAATACTACCCGTATTTCGAACGCTTATCAATCAATGACAACTAATGACTACAGAAATGAAATAATAAAGTACTGTAATTATTACAATTATTGTAAAGTATAAAATATATCATAATAAGTAAATTTATGTAAGCACAAACCAAATAGAATTAGTTGTTTTCAACTATTCTGCCAGCTAGGTTTAATTTTTCTTGTCGGTTTTTTTTTTGAATTTTAAAATGAACGAAGACTGGTGTTTGGGTCAAAAAGCACGTCTCAGCTTTAAAAATTTTAAGGAGTTGTGTATAGGCAGCAATTATATACATTATCAATTTAGTGGCGTGAATGTGAAAATAAATAAGTGTGTGTTTAATTTTAATTATTTTAATCAATTTTGTAATTTTTATAAACACTTAACATTTTTGAAAAATCCAACATTTAAAGTTCAATCTTTCTTTTAAAAAATATGGTTCTACTACTACATTATCCAACATTATAAATATAAAATAACCCAACCGACTTATTATACTCAAAACAGTTTTTCTAGAGCAATGGTTCACTTATTGATTTCAGTTTAAAAATTCAATATAGCAAAATAATTTATCCATTACCCATAGTATCAACACTGATCATGGAGTCTCATCTAACCTATGAGTTTTGCACTTTTTTTTTTTCATATAAAATTTACTTTCATATACAAATTAAATACTTCACATGTTTCATATTTATAAGGTTTAACTGCAGTTTACTGAAGAATATACAACAAATTGTTCGTATACTAAAAATTAACAAAATATAAAACTTTAAAATATTTTAGTAGGATATCAACATTGCATTATACATATTGTGCTACGATAGAGAAACACAGAGAGCTGCAACAAATGAATCTATGGATTTATAACTCAAAAAAAAAAAAACATATCATACATATTGAATAAATATATAAATGATTGCTCTATAACAATTTTATTCTGCTATTCTAGCACAATAACAAAATCACTACAAAATATACATTTTCTTTTATTATGTTTGTAAAAATAATATGGCGAAATTCAGTATCATAAAATTGTGTACAATCTTAAAGGCATTTTTATGTAACTACTAGTGAAATAATTTCAGTGTAAAATATATAATAATTATAATAAAATATAATAAATGTTTAGCAATACAAAATCAAAATACGGTTATTCTATAATTTTTTTTTTTTAATTAGTTTTGCTAAATACTACTTAAATTTATATAAACTCAATAGTAAAAAATATATCATTTTTTTTAAAACAATGAAACAATTCGCACAAAAAAAAATTGTGCATTAAACAAGATAAAATTTATTTTTATATAATAAACTTGTTTAACTCAATTATATTAATAAATATAATTTTATGTTTAAATTCAAATTAATAAAATATTCACACACACGCACTAATAACTAAAGGCATATGAAAGGTCAACAATGGACCGTTACATAATTATATTTATATACAAATCGTTTTAACGATTAATGAGGAGAAAAACAATACAATATATAATTATAGTATGTAATAAAATACTTATGAAATAAGAGTCTAGGACCAAGTTCTAGGCAAAAACTCGTACTTATTTAGCCTTTTTGTGTACAACCCAACCGCCAGTGTATGTACGCGCAAAGTGACCAGTTCTGCGTAAGCGGCCTGCAAAATTAAAAAATAAACAATAAATTATAAAATAAAAAACATATAAATATATTTTCCAATAATAATTCAACCATCACCACAGGTATACATTTTTATTTTAATAGCAGCAACATTGAGTAGCAGCAACTCTACGGAATACATGGTTTCAAAAAGCATTATATATATGTATATATATTGACTATTCAAATCAAAGCATTAAAGGACTTACCAATAATGACGTACGATAAAATTGTATGGCTAATTGGATAGAACCAGGTTAGGACATATTAAGGAAATAAAAAACTAATTAATGTATTATTATTTAAAATTAAAAAAGCACATTTTCCCAATAAAGTATAAGTTTAAAATAAATCAATATTATACATCAGATTATTTATTCTTAAACTGTCAGTTGTTTTAAAATGTAAATTTAAGTTAAAAAATCAAGTCATCCTAGTTTCAAATTAATAATAATTTCAAGAGTATAAGAATTCTCAAAAATTTAAGAATAATGAAAAAAAATCCATCAGTACCATATAATAGTTTAGTATAAAATTAAATAACACAACAAAAGAAAATGTGCATTATGTGGGTGTTCTATTTCATTAAAATATTTTCTATGCATAACCAGTAAAAATATATATTTAAATAATAATTTGAAGGAGAAAGAAAGATGAAATCGTGTTTCATGAAAACATAAAGGCATGCAATGTTAAATAACAATATAAACCTACTTTTAAATTATTAATACATTTTACAAGTCATTAAATACCATTTAAAAACAATATAAAATGTTGTGAATATTTTTATTTAGAAAAATAACTAAATAGTTTGGAATTTCACCAACATCTTTAAATAAATATTAATATTTGATAGCTAAGTGTACAATTTAAGCAAAATTAAAGCAATTTTATAAGCATAAGCATAGATAAAGAAATCTATATATATATACAAAGAATTCTTATTTATTTTTTATATTATTGATATAAATATACCTAAATAGTGTACGCAGCCAAAATATGTAATTTATGCGGAGTTTGCGCCCACACGACTCTGGCGTACTGCAAAAGAGAAAAACACCAAAAACCAAATTCAGATTATGGTTTACACAAACATTTTGCAGCATTACCAATTACCAAAAGTTCAATGGCTATTGATAACACAAAATCTGAATGAAAGAACAATGTTAACACAATGCTTTCGTTCAGTCAACATGCTAAATTTAAATAAATATTATGAAAACAAAAAATTGTTAAATTAACACCATGCTTGTTATAAATGGTTAGAATACATAATTACTAAATGTTATTAATTGATAAAAATACCTTTTTAGTAATAATGTTTTCTTAAATACATTGATATTATATAATAAATATAAATATAATATGTGTACACTATCTAAAAATATAAAATTTAATTTTTCTTACAATAATACAATATAATTTTAAGTAACCAAAGAAATTATTCATATAGTATGAACAAAATGTTTAACCAATTATCAATAGATATTAAAATGCATAGTTTAGGGATTGATTAAATTAAACCAGCTCTAGAAATCAATGAATGATCATGAGATACAGTTTGATTTTTTTTAAATTGGCAATAGTTAAGAAAAATTAAAACTTATTAAATATGATCAGTATAATAATTTAAAGGTTAATTTGTTATATCACTCAAGAAACACGATTTCATTAAATATTAAAACGCAAATTGCAAAAGTATACATTATATAAGTTATGTCTAAACATTAAGAGCTGGTAATTTCATGCTATTCCATTTAAGTAGTAAAATTAAACAACAAAATGTCAAGACCTCAATAATGTGATCCACTGATCATTTATTTGATCAAGTTCTTGCGATGCTTCTGGGGTGTTTTTCTAAAAAACCTAAATTTCATTTTCAACGGCGTATCTTTCCTTACTGAAGGAAGAAAATAAACAAAAATTAAAAACATTAAACTAAAATCATCAATTAAAAATTAGAGAAATCATATGAAATCTTTAAAATTTTGTCACAATTTTGGTTTTGGCATACATTTAGTATTAAAGATAAGTATTAATGAAAATGAGCAAACATCATTCTTGTAAGTAAAAATTTAATATCAATTCAAAAATATAGGAGTAAATTCTTTAAAAGGTATAATCAATTTTTACTACCAAACTCATACTTATTACTTAGTATGTAAAGGATAATATGAAAAGTAAATATTGCAAGTATTACACAATATTATAAGAAAACATCAACATGAAATATAATTGGAAGAGATTTAAGATTCAGGTCAGCTGAATTTTAAATCTAAAATTATTTACATTATTAAAACACAAACTGAACAATGGAAACATACAGATTCTATTCAGTTGATACTATTTCAAAACTCAATTGATTATTGTGTATAGTTTTGGCCAATTTGAATTTAGCTTGAACGCCAAGGCGGCAGTCTGATGATTGGTAATATTTGATAAACGATTGCAAACAAAATCACAAATAAAACATAGAAATGAATATTTTATTTAACCCAAATTAGGTTTTATATTTTCATAGAAACCATGCAATTATTTATTTTATGGGAGTTTCAAGTTTAACAAAAACAAGTACATAGATAAAGGAAAAAGGAAACTTAATACAACATGAATGGACATCATACCTGGAAATAAGATGTCAACAACACATAAGCATCTACCGCGACTTAATACTAAGGCCAAATATTGATTGATTGAGACATATTACTATTACATTCTAATAAATATACGAGTAATTTATTAATTATTATTTCAGAGGCCCAGAATAAAATATTATTAATCAATACAATATAAGTAAGTACTTCAAATGAATCATGCCTAACCATTATATTTATAATAAATCAAAAATAATGATTATACATTTTTACATTAATATAACTATCAGAAGAAAAATGTTTGAAATGTTTAATTAAACATATTTTTGAACTTAATCAATTAAAATAATTAAATTATTTACAAAAGTATTCAAATTTTCTTTAACTATTAGTTATAGTATGTTGATTTTGAAGTTTTTAACTACAAAAAATTGTAAAATTTATGTAGTTTTAATTAAGCTTCTACTAATTATATTATGTACAACTTAAATAATTTATTAGGAAAAAATAAAAAATATTGTATTTTTTATAGTTGAAGCTGGACCTTTGAAATACAATTTAATTTAGTCCTAAATATCAATTAAATTATTTTAAAAAGTTGTTATTTAATTATTTTTAAACAATAATAGTTATTATTTAATGGTTTGAAGTAAAATTCTAGAAAAAACTTACTCCTGTCAATATTGTGTTGTAAATGGGAAGCAATACGATGACGAGCATCATTATACTCCAAATGCAAACCAAGTCTTAGAATGGTTGGGTTTTGTTCAATCAATTTAGTAATTTCCATTTCAATTTTATTTCCCAATATTTGGGATCTCTGTAAATACAAATGTATTAATAAGAAAATTGAATTATAAAATCTTAAATTGTTAATAAATTTACCTGGTTGGTAGCACGGAACTCTTCTAGAGACCTCTGTTTCAATAAGGACTTAACTAAACGAACTATTCCAACAGGACTGATGAAATTTGTTTCCACACTACAAATAAACAATATCGATTAACGTTTTTGTTTATATATCTGTATAAAATCATAATTAAAAAATATACTTTTAACAATTAATCTTACTTGCAAACACGCAACGTACAATTTTTCTCTAATGCTTCAGATAGCTTACCAGCTAACCGATCAGTAAGTCCTACATTTACCAAACTCAATGTTTCTAAGTGAGTATTCTCTACTAAAGCATTAAATAGATTCTCAAACTTTTCATCGGAAATATTCTATAATAAAAAATTATTAAGCAATATTAATAACCATACTTATAATTATTAGTTGTATATAGTATCTCAATAATAAAGCATATTCTTACCTTAATGTTATTCCAATTTAAATCAAGTAACTTAGGATCATCATCACGTACTCGCTTAATACTTTCTTCAGGGTCTGTTTGGTTGGGGGGCTCTGGAGGATAAACCTTTGGTTGAGTAGATTTAGTAATACCGTCCCATCCTAAGCCAACTGGTTGACCTTTATTTAATAATGAAGCATGATACTGGTCTTGATTCATCATTGAATGGAATCCAAGTATAGCTAAAATCAATATTCATTTTAAAGTTTAAATGAAACAAAAAATTTTAATGAGATTTAACATTAACTCATACATATATTACAAGGATAATAATATACCAGAAAATTTTGTTCTACATTAAAAATTATACCCAATCAATGAATTGTTTGAGTACAATTAGATCTTATTATAGATATAAATAATATAATACATAGTATTTACCAGCTAAATCTATGATTTCTTCTTGTGATGCATTATTCAGTGCATCACCATACTCATCATCAAGATCAATAGCAATTTTATCTTCATGTTCACTTTTACCATTGGTTTCAGGTGCAACCCACTGTAATATAATTATTATAAAATAATCATAATTAATTTTTAAATATAATCAATAGTTTTATGCTATAAATAAATACACTAAGGTCATCAGAGAATAAAACAGTAGTTCATTTTATTTATATTACACAACAATTTCACAATATTTTCAAATAAACAGAAATACCGCTAAAAATATGAAGGATAAATGGATAATTTTTATTGGCAAATGGCCATAAACTATTTACATTCATAACTACAGTTAAATGTATTATTATCTCTTATATGATTACTGTCTTAACCATTAAGTTATTATTTAGTATAAACTGCCTTTAAAATATTTTTTAATATAAAGGTAATTATTTTGTAATAGTTTTTCTTATTTTTAAAATAGTAGAATAATTTAAATATGTTTTTAAATTAATCTGTGTATATGAATTAAGATTAAAATCAATTAATTGTCAAAAAATTACCATAGACCTTGTAGGTATTATTTATGTAATCAAATTATAGCATAATTAAACAAAAATTAACATTAGATTAGAAACAATATCAATTTCTGATAAAAATATTCATTTTAAATATCAAGACTTACAATTATTTAATTTTTCATTGATTTACAACTTTTTATTTTGTATTTTAATTTTTTTGTACAATCAGATAATCTTGTATGAATAGTAATTGTTAATACTGACTAATTATTCCTTAACTTTTTTGTACCTCATATCTCTAATATATTTATGAAAAACTTAAGTTGTAAGTATTGCCTAAATTATAATTATTAATATCCTAATTAGAACTTTACTGCTTTATTCATAATTTATGTATTATTATATCTTATTTTTTTTCCTCTGACAGTTCCAGGGACATATGGTTTATGTTCAGGTAGATCTGGGGTTTCAAGAGCTTGCTTGTTAATATGTTCAATTAATTTTTTCCTATTTAATGGTCCAGTGGCTTCTTTGTCACATTCATAACTACAACGCTCTGAAGGTGGTAATAAGTTATCCTAGAAAATAATTAATTTTTAATAATTTTTATTTACCTTAATTTATGATAACAAATAGGCATGTAATATATTTTCTGTTTATAATAAACTAAATAAACATATTTTCCTAAGAAACATCGTAAATGTTCAGTAGCATAAACTATTATTGGAGTCGAAAGAAAAATTGTTTAATAGTAAGTTTATACACAACGGTAGTATTAAGTATTATACATAGGCTTTAGTTTTTAGTTTCAACTACCCTTCAATTAGATTTCTTATTGACAACAAATGTATAACATACCTGATATTTTATAAATAGGTTTAGAATACTAGATTACCTACTCATAACAAATTCTTATTTCACATGTAATAATCACACTATGTGAACATTTTGTCCTTATAATATCACCATTGCTTAAATGATGTAAGTTATTTCTACTCATTAATAGTTTAGAAAAAATATATATTATTTTGTAAACAAAAATATAAATAATAATTTGTTCGGTTAAACAAAAACATAAAATATAATAATTGAAATTAAAACAGAACATGTTAGAATAATCTTTTGAATATTAAGTTACAAAAACTAGATATTTATTAAGTATTGAGTTGAATCGATTAGAAAACGGATGCTGATATCTTGTCGAGTATGGGCCGAAGTGGTTACCATCAACTGGTGGTCACAGGTGTCATCATACTGTGATATCGTAACTCAATCGTACAAATGTAAGTGAAGTCAAAAATTAATTTTAACGGGTAATGGTGTTGCTCAGGTATAGAATTAATAGGGTAGTACACTCACATCGGGATCGACTTCCTTGGACAAAATGCTTATCTCTTCCGGTGACAGTTGAGAAAGTAATTGATCGACGTCCAGATCGTCGTACTCGCTCAGATTCTTTCCGTAGAGCTTGGCCGGAGCAGTCGTCATGGTGGTGGTCTTCTTCGACGACGTCTGCAGAGAAGAACAACAGTATCGTTAGTTAAATAATTATTTACGCCGCAGTTGCGGACGTTGTCGCTGGAGAATCGGTAAAATGTAGATATTAAAATAATGAAATAGAACTGTCGGCCGAGAACACGGGGCTCGCCGAAAATCGACACGACGAACCGGACGGGACGGTAGGAGTGCGTGACGCGTAGAGAAGCCGTACGAGCCGACGGCGTCGGGGTCCCACCCTGTCGTGCGGAAAAAATCAATAGGTAAACGGGCAACGTTAACCGCGCGGATTTAACGGCCGCCGTCGGTTGTGAGTCCAACGGACGACCATGAGCCGCCCGTCGACGACGTGAACGCGATAAAACGATTGACTGACGGTCGACCTTTCCGTTACCTGTTGTTTGTCGTGCACGGTGGGATTTGTTTACGCTCACTTCGGCGGCGTTCGTCAACTGTAGCGATCGTACAGGAACCGGTGCATGCGAATGACGCGGCCTGCTGGAGTCGACTGGAGGAGAGACCGACGGCGACCGGACGACGGCGTCGGTGGCAGCGGTGGTGGCGGGGGAGAAGTAGGGAAATTGTTATCAAGTGACATCATTTCGCGTCCGGAGGTGGAGGGGGCACGGTGGCGGCGGCGGCAGTGGCGGTTGAACGCAATGCGTGCACAATACCGAAACCGGTGGAGATCGCGACCGCACGACGATAGTACACACCGACAGACGTGTGCTCGCCGCCGCGATTCCGTTGTAGCAGAACACAAGGCGTACGGCAGCCCGGGTACTGTTAACCTCGGTGTACCGCGCCCGATGCCCACACGTACCTACCGTGTGTGCCTATCACGTTATTATACGCACCGGTCGTTTCGCGAATCCGTCGGTCGGACGGCATAACGTTTGCCAGTGCTTGACTTGAGGGGAGGCGCGGGGGCGCGGAGTACCCCGACTAATTTTCAAAAATTTTGGCGTCCCCCTACTAATTATCACGTTATAATCATAACGCTTGACAAGTGTTTTGGGGACGCTATTCTTTCCAAAGTAAACAGAGCCCCCCTTCTTTGATTTTGCCAAGTCGAGCGCTGGATGTAACACACGCGGTGAAGTTCGAAAACCGCGTCGAACTGTAATACGGTTGCCGTAAAAGTTCGAGTACCGACCGGGGACACACGTTTTCCACAGTTAAATCGCAGCGGCAGAGTGTAATTATCAGTAAAATTTAACTGTCAACAAATACGGAAAATCGCTTAAAAACATAATTCATAATCTATGGTATTTCATTTACGCAGCCCTACGCTAGGTTAGAGACAGCAACGTACCATGTTACAGCGGCTTCGCTACAGATACGTCCGTTTTGTCGATCGATCGAAAAGCGGTTACAACTGGCCAACGCTATACTACACGTCGATCGGAAAAGGTCTAGAGTTTTTGTTTCCCCCAACAAAGTTCACCGTAGATACGCGCATAAACGTTAAGAGCAGTACGTACAACCAACTATAAATACGACCAAGCCTAAAATTGTGTAATTAACAGGAACTATGACGCACCAACAACTAGCACGTGTAGTACAAAAAGTAAAATGTGTGCAAAGAAATTTGAAAGTGCGTAATAAGATATTATCATTGATTCTAAATATAAGTATACAATGATCAATTCATTAGTCACAAAAACAGTTACATACTTGAACAAATTTTGGTTATTACTAAACATAATTAAAATGACATCATTTCTGTTCTATTATACGTTTAAATCAATTTATTGAAGGTATTGTCTCGTATTTAACTGCATATTACGCCACGTAAGCTACAAAAGTCTGTTTAAAATTTAATGCGAAGTAGAATGAATTACAAATTTTAGATTCAGCACTCAACCATTCAGATGCACTCAAGAAAGCACTACGTTTTACTACTTGTACGAAAAGATAATTGTTTTCTTTTTTTACTCTGCATAAACGGTGACACAATAAGCAGTTCGAGAATATTCGGTCACACCTATACACTATTATTTGCCCGAACACCGTATTGGTCAAATTCACAAGATAATTCACTCGTCCCCCCGCGATCACGTTCGCTATCGTATAGTTCCTATTTCTCACTGCTATAAAACAGGTAGCTCACCGCGCCTACGATTCGACGCGTTTATGAATTCATTGCGATGACGACCGGCTTACGAATCGTGGTAACAATGATTTACGATAATGTACCGTTAGTGGGGAACACACGGAGTCAGTCTACGTCAACATAAATGGATCGCTCGTATGTGATGACGTTCGCGGTGTTACGGAGGAAAATAATAAATAAATTAACTCTCAGAAAAGAGACTAATAATTCGGGTTAGCACCGACCGAAAAAGAAAAACAACATAAACTGTATTGCATAAATTTGACATAGTTTTCATGTGATAATATGTTCGATTTAAACAACGCGTATACAATTCCTATATTTACACAGTTTACGGTTTTGGTATACATAGAATTCATATCGTACAACAGAGTCTCAGAAAGTTCGGCAGTGGGGGGGCAGTGAGGGCAACTCATGAATTTGTCACAGTCTAAAGTTTAGCAATTTCAAAGTCGGCATATCATCAAAATATAAATATGTCTCTTGTAAATTACTAGCTTGTTGTAAATCAGAAAAATGAGACTTGTATTATGAGGGTACTGAAGTATAAAGTACAAATCATATTTTTGAACTGGTTTGACGTCCCCCTCCTCCGACGTTAATGAATAATTTGGTCCCTTAATTAACTATCCCTTAAAACTTGAGGCTCCGGTGTATTGCACCCCACCCCTTGCGTTAAACCCGACACTGCAGACCTTCTATTAAACAAAAATAACGAGTGAGGAGAGGGGGCAGTACTTCAAGTGTATGCCAATGTTTTAAGGATTTTTTGTTGTGTGAAATTATATGTGAATCGTACATATTATATAAATATAAACAAAATTGGTGATTCACATGAAAAAATCTTCCCACCGTCGCTCTTCTGTAAAAATAATTTATATAATTGTACATTTCCGTCGATCTGAGGTTAAATACATACACTAAGATAACGGAAATATGTAAGTGTTCACATTATACAAAGCTTTCATCTTCCTGTTTATAACATTATACATGATTTATACGTGTCTATATTGAATTTTCGTATGTAGTTGAAAATTAATTTTTTCAATTGAGATGTTTTAGCATTAAAGCAGATCACTCACCGTTGATGAATTGACGCACGAGTTCACTAGAACGGAACGAATCGATCAATAAATAATAATAATAGACAAGTTGAGCCTGTTACTTGTCGCAATTTTATGTGTAATAAGTTATTACTAATAACTATGTATATCCTCTAATGCAACAAGATGATTTTAAATGTTTGATAGAAGAAAAATTACTATATTAGAATACTTATAAACAATCATTATCATTAATAAATTAAACAGTGAATTTATCATATATTTTAAACTTTATTTGTATTATCCATAAATTAATTGATAAGAAACCACTGAAATTATATTCAATAATTTTGTATAACTTTTTACTCGGTTTTCGCGATTTCATTTTAAATTTATCTTCATTATTATTGAAATAGTTTACAAATAATATTAATACTGTTATCTAATTAACTTAATATTTGCTATCGTATTGTTTATATTATTAATTAAATACTTAAAAACCATTGTTAACTACATAAATTGTTCATACATTTAATTTTTATAACACAAACAATTCTTTTTAAAAAAATGTAATTTATCCGTCGACTATAAAAGTCGAAAGTCCTTCTATAAATGAAATAAAAATATAAAACTATGCTTATTTATACATAAATATTTTATTTACTCGTTAAAATTTCTCGTCGTATATACCTAGTAATAACAACATACATAACCATGCATTAATAGACGTTCAAGGTTTCAAGTATACATTTTTTCTTTCATCAAATCATTTTTTACGAAAGAACCAAGAAGTATACAGTTTATACAAAGTCTTGAGTTTGGTCCAATGTACGTCTTGTATATTAATTAGTTTGAAAAAATGTGTATATATATTATCTATGTGCCTAGTTATCATTAATATACAACTGTAAACTATGCTTCATTTAACTCCAAAGCTGTTCATATTACAAATTTAAAACAATTTGTATAAACGCCCAGTTTTAATGCATGTATCGTAAAGCGTAAATTACACCTCAAGTAAAAGAATCTAAATACATTTTTAATACTCAAGCAAATTATGGTTTAGGTGTATGTATATATATTGTATATAAAGGTTATAATAAAATGTTAAAAAAAAATTTAAATTGTAACTAAATTATACTAAAGTATTAATATTATACACATTTTTACAAAATATTTCAAACAAACGAGAAAACCAGTATCTATAATACTATTCGTGTTTTGTGTTTTGTTAGTTCGCTTTCCATTTTTTTAGTGTCAACAAGCAAATTTGCATAAAATTCATGAGAAAATATCAATAAACTATGGTAAAAAAAAACGGTGGTTTTTAACTCGTTTGTGGCGTATAACAGTATAGGTTGCTAACAAGGCAAAAATTCTATTTTAAAACCATAAAATTGTATAATAAAATGCTTAGGTATAAAAAATAATAATGAATAATACGGTTATATATATATAATATAGAATATATTTGATCAATAAATATCATTCTTAAAATATATAAATTACTACATTATATCGCATACACCATCCAAATAATCATGCATATAATTAATGCTGATAAAAGTTTAAAAAAACAAGGGTATACCAAGGTAAAATATAATCTAAACAAATCGTGATTATTTAAAACCATCAGGTAGCCTTAGGTATCTTTAACCAATACGTACATATATTTGTAACATGTAAATTATACATTAATGTTTCTAAATCAAATGTATTAATATTTTATTACGTATATTATATACAAACCCCAAATCAATATTTATCTTCAATTTACATAATTAGTAATATAATTTATTTAAAATTTGTCACGTGAATGGTTCCTTAAATATCATACAAAATTTACTTATATATTTTTTGAAAGTATAACAATGCTATTAATCGATTAAATTGAAAAAAAAAGAAAATAACATTTTCAATGTCCATAAAAATACATAACCATCAATAAAATTATTACGTCATAAAAATACAGATGTTGTCGTAATTATTTATTATTATTGCAAAGAAAAAAAAGGAATTAATGAAAAGATAAATGGTATTGCATATCTTTACCAATAAATATACTCAATATCAACCTAAGCATGTAATGTTTTATGTGTTTTAGTATTCATGACAATGAGGTAGTCGAAAGCAAAGACAATTTGCGTTCATAGACGTACAGGAAATAATTTTAAACGTAAATTATGTTGTTAAAATGCCTATAGGTACGTGAGAATATTTTTCTTAATAATAATAAATAAGATAATGTGACATATTTAAATAAATATTTATATGTTGTATAACTAAATAGGTATTTCAATAATTATATTCATATTTAACGTGAAATATTAATTGAAATAAAATACAAACCCGTGGTGTACTAATGGAGAATGGAACCGGGTGGGGGAGGGGCTTGTTAAATACTCACATAATCAAAAAAAATATAAGAAGTTATAATATATATTTATTGTTTCATAGTTACGCTATTAACTTTAAATAAAATTATAATTGTTTAATATGAATTATAATTACTTCGTTATGTACACTATGAAAAGCATATTGGTATGAAAACAAGTTTATAATCTATTTATAAAACTATTTCATTGTAAACTGTTATAATCTTGTTAGATGTTAATATGTATAACAATTAATATATGATATATAAAAAATTAACCATCATGAGAAATATATATTCGACTTGTTATTTTAATTACAAGTATCTATATGTATTTTATTATTTGGAAAATAGGTAGCCATAAAAAAGTAATTTTTCAAATTTTCGAGTGTATTATTTTTTAAACTCCTCTCCCAGAACAAATTTTAATGTACGCCACTGTATTGAACAAACACAAAATATATTCTGTTTATCCAAGAAGCTAAAAACGTTAAACTCAAAACAAATATTCATATAGTAACCTTATTCAATGATATTATTGGTTGTTGTACAGAAAGTGAACTCCGATTTGTATATCAGTCGACTGCAGCAGTTGTTTTATGGAACATTGTGATAAAACCATTATCATGGAGGGAATTATAACATACCATTGATCTACTTTCTGATGATATTAACGGATGTGATTCGGTATTTTGTATCGATGACTGACGTATGAAGGACTCTCAAGGTTGCCCGATCAGCAGCGAAAGCGTTTTACTTAATCTACTTTTCTTTTTTTATTTATTAAAACGTTATTGTTGTTCCGTTTACAAATAATACACAAGTGTAAGAAAATTAAAAACCCACATTGTGAATATGGTAAGCAAATTAAAACCTACGAATAGCAAAGTACTATTAGTAAACAATGTATATTATAACATAATTAATGTATTACAACACTGCGAAATATTTAAGAAATTAACAATCGAGAAAGTTTTTTAAATGTGTTATGAAAACTAAGCAAACAAATTAAAAACCGTTTAAGATATTGAATTCGAGACACGGGTATACAGTGGAACCTCGCTATCTCGAAGTTTCTGCAAGTCGAATTTTTTTTTCAGTCCTGATCATTTAGTAGGTATTGGACTTACGTGTTAAGTTATTTTGATATATCGAATTTCCTAATGTCGAATTTTTCTGTAAGTCGAAGTCATTATGCGGTACCCACCGCCTATTACGATTCACTCAAATATATGACAGATTAGAAAAAGTACAAAACGTTTAGACTATAAAATATAAGTAAATGACAGAGCTTGTACACACAACGTTTTAATAATGTTAATATTTAATTATAGTACGGCTAATGACCGATAACGGCGTCAGAGTTACACCGAATTATATTCACGAACTTCAAAGATACGTTTAACAGTCAGAAGTTTCTGTCAACATTTTTTTTTTACACTTTTAGTTTAGGTAGTTTTATTGAAAATACTTCTTATGCTAAAAAAAAACAAAGAAAAATTACAGAATTTCTACTTTCATAGAAATATAAATATACCTACCCAAATGACGAATACTAATAGTACGTAAATATAATAAATGCACGTTTTCTCCTATAGTTTAAGATTTCGAATTTTATTTATGTTTTAAATTTCCTCGGTAACTCGAAGTTTTAATTTGGTCCCTTGCGACTTCGAGATACCAAGGTTTCAGTGTAGGTACTATAATTGAGAAGTTGACTTGAGTATATACTATACAAAGTCCGATCAAAAGTTTCAGCTATACTATTTCATACGTAATGTAAAATATATCATATATACACACTCGTATGCGGTTTTATCATAGTAAAATCATAGACCATATTTAAACTTAATTCGAGATACTTCATTGAACATGGATACATTAAAAAAGTTGAAAAATAATTGTATTTATATTTTAATTCCAATACTTTGACAAACGTCATCGGTTATATTTTTTGAACCCTGTAATACATAAAAATGCACGGTATGGATATTTATAAGGACAATCACGAGGCGGAATTTTACTTTCTACAGAAATCATTTAATTTACAAACCCTATTCGAGTACAATATGCGTCTATACTGTTTAACAATGTTTACACACACATATATTTATTTTATAGTAAATAATGATGATAATAACGTTTTTGACATCCGATACAAGAACGTCGGTTTCAAATAAAATCTGTGTATTCAATCGATTGTAAATCGTGTTCCACGAACACTTTTAGTGTCGGTCACCGACATTTACTCGAACGGCATAGTGACCGAGGGGATCCGAGCCGACGATTAGTGTCCACGCGAGAATGGTTTCTGACACGGTGTACTTATTTGCGTTCAAGTATATTTATATACACTTGTGTAAAATGTTATTTTATAGAATGACTTTTCGTTTTCGCGCGCGTTCGTAACGCGTACGGAACACGTGGGGAAAGCGCCGTTCGCGCGCCGCATTCGGTCAAAGAACACGGCGGTAGTCGTCAGCGGTCCGCGGTGATCAAGGTAGCAACTCGGACACGAATAGATCGCCTTTAACAGCATTAGGCACCGCTAACGATACTCGGGAAGACAAACGAACGTGGTTTTACGTACGTCGCTCGATCGCCGCCGAAACGGGTTTCGGCTTTCATCGGCCGTGTTACCACGCCGGACGGTTATTACGATGCGGTTACCAACGGTAGGAACAGTTGCACGCACGCACGGGTGCTCTGTGCCCCGTAGCAATCAAACGTTGCGCCCGGGGCGAAACTTCAAAATGCAGAAATAATATAAAAATATTACGCTCTTTAGATATTGTTTTCAACGATTGCTTCAATTGATACAAAGGACGTTAGAGAATTTGTAAACGAAACATACGACATTGACCGTTGTAAATTTTAACAACATTGAATGCGAGATTTTAATTTTCGCGCTCTCGCAGGAATTGCGCTCGGGGCGTAGGCACCTCTGGCCACCCCCTTGCTACGGCCCTACAGGTACTAATACTATTCGAACACGTCGTAAACGCGTGCGCGCGCGCGCGTATTCCGAACGCTTTCTTATTGTGTATTTATACCGTTCTGCGCCGTACGATGGCGTTTTTATATACGCGTGCAAGTCCCGGAAGCCGTATACGAGCATATCGCGTACCCGCGTACGATCTATTTTTACTTACAATCGGATGACCTATGCGTACACGTAGTACAAATATATAAATATATAACGCACGTACGCACGCTTATTTCGACCGAACCGCACAAACCAGTACGGACCACTACGAAAACCACCGCAGGGACGAACACAGCAATAAAATTGAAATTCGAAAAGTACAACTTTGATTTGTGTATCTTAAAATTGAAAACACATTTTTTTTTTTTTAAATACCTCACATCTAGGGTCCGGATTTAAATTCACTTAAAATCATACTACAAATACGCCCTAAAAAAATAGCCGAAAATGTCCTTAAAAAAATTAATTTTACCGCAAAAATAACATATATCTTCTTATTTTGGGCATTATTTAACATACTATTTAATACATTAAAATCACAAACACACGTAATACCTAGCAACGTCTGCGATGTAACATGAACTGACTGCTTATTCCCTATTTGACCAAACACTGGTGGCGTTCCACAGTCAATAATAAATTAAAATTAGATAAAAACTGAATCGAAAATAATTTCTTTTGATTTTATTTTGAATAGGCTAAATTTGTTTAGTATATTGAACAAATATGCACAAAAACCAACAAAATAACCCAATAATATAAAAAATGCTCTAAAAATGAAAAAAACATCAAAATATGTAAAAAAAAAATGCAAAATAAAATTTGTAGCTTTGAAACCCTGGTTACATGAAACGAATTATGTTCTTAGAAAGCATTCAATGATTAACCGAAAAAATATGCACTTCTCATTAAAGTTCGGGCCCTACTTATATCTAGTGCATTTGTAACATTATTGCGTTGTATTCCGTGTGCCTCGTATTTTAATTATTTTCATTATAGTTTTTAACGCTAGTTTATTAAAGCGCTTCAATCCCAAAAGTACGATTATATGATTTCTGGCTTTAAACATGGCATGTAGTTTAACTTTGTACCAGCTGTCATACCTGTATGGTTACATTTATAAGAATCGGTTTTCTTTAAAAGAATTCGAGCGTTCAATATAATTAATACTTACTCGAGCAATAAAATAATAACTACATTTTTTATGTTCAACTTTCTTTTAAATAACTAATTATAAATCGTACAAGTTAAAATCTTTTATTCCAATTTATTTAGTATTTTCTGTTATAAAGTGAAAAAATAAATTACTCGTTTAAATACATGTAATTTGAAATACAGCATTAAAAATATATTTCTTATACTTATCAGTACTAGTACATTTTACATATGATATATACCTTTACCTTTACACACATCGACAAATGACATACAAAATGATTACTTTTCGACTAGTGTTACTTTCAACATTGTGATTGATCGGGCGGGACCCGTTTCGCCCATATTTGTTATTATAAGATTCCCGTTTCGTCCAAACTAATTTAGAAAAATTTAAATTTAAGTTGGTAATGATTCAATCAAATATATTTTAGCGAACAACAATATGGTGCTTATTTGGTTAGGTATGCACTCTATAGACAACTAATCAAGTTTCTTATATTGAAAAGACGACTGTTATAAAAACTATAGTAATTTTATTCAAAATAAATATTATTTATATATAATAATATATAAAATCGATAGCCAATAAGTGATAACGCATAAGAAATCCAGTCAATATCGAATCTAGATCGAGCAAAACCTATAAAACATATACCAAAATATATTTATAAATATTATGTAAATTTGATTTTTTAATAATACGTTCTCAAAAATATTGTGGAATTCATTTTAAATTTCTTAAATGTACCATTTTTGTAAACTGAAAAACAATTTTATTTGGAGAACAAAAATTATTAACTTCTTGCGGCATTAAATAATATATTATATAATTAATGCACATTAAGATTGAAAAACGAAATCCTAATAAATCAATTAGATTCTTTAACACTACAAGAAACATTTTAAATGTTAAGCTACATTATTAAAAAAAATTAGTAAAATAATACGGTTGTATAAGATTTAGTTTATGGGCAAACTTAATGTAGAGTAAGCTAAAATAAGGTAACATTATATTATATAAGCAATGAAAATAATGAACAAATAAATATGTTTACATTAGCTGTATATAATATACTGAAATTGTCTAATTTTACTTTGTAAAATATTTAATAAAATGTTACTACTTAAAATGCTTAAGAAAACTTGCGTAGATAAATATTTATGTTCTCACATAACATTAACTGTCAAAATTCATGACAGTAAAATTTAAATTCATCTTCGGAGGGCAGCAAGCCACATCAAACATAAAATATATTTAGATAAGGTCTGGTGTATAATAGTCGCGATCCATAATGTAAATAACTATAATAATCCAGATAATATTATATTTTGAATGTTCAACTAAAACAAACCGATTATTATTCAAAGAACTGATGGTCCGCAAATATATGAGTATACCATATTTCTCTTACTGACATGTAACAAAAAGTAGCATGTGTTTAAAATTATTAATAACATTTATAGTACATAGTGTATATAGTTCACGGAGATGTCTTTAAAATCAAAAAAGAAGACCGTTCATCAACATTGGCAATATTTGTACAATGTAAAAGTAATATAATTATAAATACTTGGATCGAAATGTATGCACATTAACGTTGAAATTCAGAGCACGATATAAGTTAAACTAAGATTTAGACTTCTATAACCAACTACGTTTCCACTATTTGCCGAATAGAAAAATAGTATACAAATCTCAGATACATACATTAGTATATTCATTGATTTTGTTTGAAAAATGTTCATACTAAATCATTTCGTTTGTAAAATGTAAAAATGTATTTACATTGTAGTTTATCTCTAAATATAATAGATTGTTATAAGATGTACAAAGGTGTATTTGAGATATAGTTAAACCGTGAAACACGTTATTAAAACTCGCATTGACTACAAAAAGGTACTACGCGGCCGAAAGTCCCGAGACGAATGTACCGTCAGGTCTATCTAGTTAAACCTATTCATATAATATTATATATACTTGTACACCCTAATGATATTCATAAGCAAATGAGGGACGCGAAGGCAAAAATGTGTTGATTATTTGTTTTGTTATTTTTTCTTTTTTTGATTCTCACGCCAACCGACCAAAAAGAACACTCTCATTCCATTGTTTGCGCGAAGACAGATGGGTTCCGGAAACTCGATAATTTTTCTTTCCACGGAGCCGTTTTTTCCTACACCATACCGCCGGTCCGCAGATGTTTTAGGAAATTATTAAATGTATGTAAGAAACGCAGCGGACGGTAACCACGGCAATAGTTTTAAACGATAATAATAATTATTACATCCGTACACGCAACTATTTTTTATAACCTAGGTTAATGCGACACGATTTTATTTCCAACTCGTTTGCCTTGGACAAAAAATAATTTTGTTACTATATATGTTATATTAATTTAACTATCAGTGACAAGACCTTAATGTTCAATCGACGATAACTCAGGTCCTATTTGTATGACTATCACTGGGACTCAATGTTAATTATCCTTTTGCTGTCCAAACAAATGTATAGATATTGTTGACAACAATGTCTGGGAAATATTCTCGTATATCAATGTTGCACAAACCATCGTACAGTATTACATTTTTTTTTATTATATGCATTTATACAAGCTCCGTTTAAACAGAAAATCGTTACACTACGCGTGTTTACATGAAACAATGTGTTTTAATGCGTGGAACTTCATGAATATACGAACAGCAATACTAATATGACGATTAATTTATTATTAATTCCTTGCAACTATTAAAATAGCACATAGCAAGGCGCGTGTCGCTCAAATTACGAATAGGATATGGATACACGCATCGGTGGCCATTTCATCGATTAAGTTCCTATATACACATAATAATAATACAATTGTAAATGTATACACACACACACACAGGTTTCTGTCTATAAATACATTTATGCACAATGACGATATCAGTATCACACAGTAAAAAGATATACGTGGTAAAACACGCATGGTGGGCAGGTTAATTCTATTATGCATGAGATGATCACCAAAAACAAAATCACATGTTTCAGTGGTTACGGATCGATGAATTCGTTGCGTAATGATCTTAGGATATTGAAACGATTAATATCTTTAAAAGCGATCTATACGATATACAAATTAATTTAAGTATCTGGAAGATTTGACAATTTTTAACAAAGTATTACATGTTATAATGTATCGTCAAATTCTCTAGAGACATCAATTAAAAATAAATTATTGCTTGGAGTGGAATATTATACACATACAGATGACACGGAGGAGCAAGAGGTTTCCAGAGGATTCCCACGGATTAAAATTAGTATTATTTACAAAACAATTTAAAACGTGTGACGAACAGTTTCGATAAAAATTATTTGATTAAATATGTTTTATTGTATATTATTGAACCACTGACAACCCTAAGATGCCTTTTATTATGATATAAAAATAAAAAAAATCAGCGAATATCAAATCAATCGTAATGTTTTAATGTTAATGTACCGTAAAGATTATGACCATTGATTAAATAAGTACTTATTTAATCAATGTTATGACTCTGGAGTAATGAAAAATATTTGATGGCAATAAATCTTAAGAATGCGTAGGCGCCGAAACTTAACTTTGTCCGAGCCCGCGGGGGTCTAACTCTATTATAGCTATAATATACGTCAATTATACATATTATATCATGAGATTCGAATCATGGTTGACCGAATAGATCGGTGATCCACGGTCGGCGGATGGTTGCATTGATATTGCCAAGAAGGCAGTTACGTCATTTACGAATATACGCGAGCATACAGCCAGGAAAACGCGGGCGGATTGACACGATCACGATATTACAGTTCACACCAGAGCAGTGATTCTCAGTTCGGGGGAACGAAAACATTGATGTTGAGAAGGTGCGAGCAGTCATAATCATGGGGTAAATTGTAAAAGTTATTGAATTGATTAAACATTAACGAGGAAGAGGAACGAAAATGAATAAGAATACATACAATGCAGAATACAACAATAATTACACCACGCATTGTTAAGCACTCGTTAGTAAATCGACGCCATAAAAGTACGTCACGGAACCTTTATTTTCATTAACCGTAACACGAAAAGGTTATCGTTTTTAAAATTAAAATTTATTATGGCTTAATAGTTAAGTTTCTTAAATATACGAGGGGAGTATGGAATAAAAGTGATTGAGAAACACTGCATTAGAGACACGATATAATAAATTCTCGTGGCCGTCACGTATAGTATACAATATATATATATATATATATATATATATATATATATATATAGTGCTCACGAGCACATTGTGTATGCAATATATTTAAAGGGAATATTATAGGTACGTATCGCAAAACTGGAAAAACAAAAGACGAGACGAGCGGAAGACCGACCAGCAGTGCGGTGGCATTAAGTCGGGTGAAAGCCGTATGGTATGGTAGGTAATGTTACTAGATTGTGTTCATCACGTCGCGGTAAATATTCCCACAGGATGAAAGTATCGTACGCACGTCAAATGATATTATGTAGGTAAAAATAAGAACGAACCATCGTTGCCGATAAAGACAAAAAATAAATAAACAGTTTAAGATGTAAAAATTTTCGAATTGGAGACAAATTTATCAAAAAAAAAATTCAAAAAAAAAATAGGTAAATTAATATAAATTCGTGAACTGTTTTACTTATTATACAATATGATTTTATTTAAAATAAATATGATGTATAATATTCAATAGCCATACTTTAATAGTATAACGAGGTAATAAAAAACGTAGCATTACGTGACAAAAATATATATAAAATTATAGATAATAAATATAATAGATATGAGCTGAGCGTAGTTGTACAAAAACAAAATTTGAGAAGTTGAATTTTAACTATTTTTTTAAGTTGAAGCGACTCTAATTGCAATACAACTTTAGGGAAATTGTCACAATTAAATGGTACAGGAAAGGTGGAGAGTCTATAATGTATCAGAGTAGTACAAAGCATTACAGTTAAAACATGAAACATGTATTAAATTTATAATTTCAATAATTATAAATTACTTAAATTTTGACTTAAGTAAAAGATTTTACATTTACATAATGATTTTTACAATTTCGTATCTCATACTTTGTATTTCGTGAGTATTTACTATTATGAGATAAAAAAATGGAACCGGATAGTATTTTTATGAATCTTTTCTAAAGTTATCTAATAATAAGTAAAAATCGAAATAAAATAAAATTGATTATAAATTAATTTAAATAAAACTAATTGAACTATGTAGTAGGTACTTTAGAACTATTACAACTACTTGATTATAAACTTATAATATTATACTTGAAAATCGTTTTCAAAGACAAAACTATAAAATATTTCGCTAATAAGTTAGCGAAATAGTTTACAGTTTTAGTATATTAGTGTCTGAAAATCGGACGACTTGACTTAGTCAAATAGGTATAGCTCGCACACACTGTGCATATTATGTTTTATTGTGTTGGGTAGTTGTTTAAGTATAAGCCCTCTATGGCCTCACGGGGAGAACTCTGTCCGACTGTCACCTCTCTGTAACCTCCTTCCTCCCGCACAGCTTTGTACGGTATTGGTGTACAATATGTTCATACGAAAAATGACAAACTTAAAAACGACTAAAACCGGGAGCAAACAAACCGTTATGACGTGCGCGCGAAAAAGTGCCGCTGACCCATTCTCGTACACTGTTACAGTATGCTGTACGTACCACCTGAATACAATGTGATCGTCTCGAAATTATAACAATGTACTGTTATGTATTGTGCGTACGCGCACGTACAACTTAATCGATAATACAGCACGTTATTTGTGTGTTTGGGTGTCAACGAAAGCGTCGAACCAGAACCGGTCATATTTATCCCGTTTTCGACCATTTAAATACAATTTAAACAGGTAATTCATTTGAGCAGTCCCACGCACGCGCGTTTTGTCGAAAAACAATTTTTTTTTCCTCATCGCATCCGGTCGGCAATGCGTACAAATTAAACGCGATCGTTTCGAGGACGACAATACATACGACAGAGAGAGGTTTTATTCCGTCCCGCGCGCGTATAGGCCGTGTTCGAAACCAAACCTATTATTATACACACGTGGCATATGTGATTTCTATTGTGTTGCACAGGTGTAAGTATATTACTATGTGCGCGGATTGTGACTGCGATGACATTCGCAGTTTTTAATTAGATGATTGTAATTCCATATGTGATTTTATCGCATGTTATTAATAAAATAAAAAGTGATACGTTTTCAATTCGTTATATGCGTAGTAGTAAACGAGAGTCTTGCGGACATCATTTAAACGAATCGCTTGTTTCAAAATTTTTTTTTTCGGTGTCTTCGTTGAGAAACGCTTTTTACAAACGAGTGCGTCTGCAACCAACGGTGTTCACCCGTACTCGTGACCTCATGGTTTCTGTGACGCTTTTCGGGACAACGCCCTCTCCTCTTCAAGCGCATTCAATATTATTCACACATTATTATATAATTTTATTGTATAGCTATATCATGTATATGTATAACTTAATCATCTCACGTAGGCTCGCCAAACCGTATCTAAATAATATATAATGAAAAGCAGATATTTTTCATCACATCGTATTGTATTGTTTTGTTATTAACATAATTTGTATAGCGTACCTATGTACTGCATAATGTAAGTATATAGCGTATGGTTTTATTTGTAATTCGCCATAATGCAAAATCTGCAATCTCAGTACAAATGTTAAGATTGTTTATGATATTAATTTCAATTTTATCTGATATGTTTTGTTGGTAGTTAAAATTTGTATGAAATGTCCCGGAGAAATTTGTTTAAAAAAAAAATTTAACATTAACTAGATATTTTATATAGCTATAACTGGCCAAAATCGTACTTAGATTAAATCAAGATACAACGAACTTTAATTTTTTCAAAATTCGGGCAACTATATACAGTGAAACTTCCCTTAATGGACACCTTTTGAGTAACGGAAACTTCCAAATAATGCAAGTTTTTCGGGAACGGGGATATTTTTACTACTATAGCAAAACCACTAAATACGGGACACTCTAAATATCGGAAATTTTTATGACATTTACATTTTTGAAATTGATAATTTTTATCGTTAATTAAGAATAATTGTGGAATACCTAATAAAAGTCTACATATACATTATATTTTATTACATAAATGATTATACAGTACAGCATATTTTATCTTATCCAGCCAGTCGTTGAAATAATACCGTGCTGACGAAATGCTGTAACTAATGCGTTGTCGTATTATTATTTAGTTATTTGTGATGCCAATATGAACGTATTCTTTTCATAAATGTCAATTTTGAATTATTGTAAAAGTAAAATTATTCTAATTTATATTTTAATTTAATTTATAATTCTAACTCAATAAAAATAAAATGTCTCCCTCTAAATAACGGACAAAATTTCAGCAACCATCAACCTCCAGTATTTAGACGTTTCACTGTATATATAGTTTTATATTTTGAAAGTATTACTTGCACTGCAGCAGATAATTATCTTAATCAATAGTTTTCATTAAAATCGAATGCATTTAGTTTTCTCTTTGTTTAATTTTATTTATTGTAATCTTAAAAAAATTTAAACCATCGAGTTTAAATACTTTATGACCGGACAAAAAATAAATGTAAACACATGTTTGCTTTAGCATGTTTTGGCAAGGTTTGTAAACGAAACATACGTCAACCGTTGCCGGAGTCGGAGTGTGAATTTATGGCTACTATCCAAAGCACTATAATTGGTCAGCATCGATGCAAAAGGACGTTTTTACACGAGTGCGATATTTTCAGCAAAACTGTGTACCTACTTTAAAGCTATTATTTTAAACACTCTATAATACGCATACATAGCTTTTCAGACTTACTGAAATTATAGTAGCAGTGTGAACGATTCTTTTAACACGTGTGTACGTGACTAATTTTTGCAACTCAAACAACTTCAAAAGTAAAAAAGAGTTCAATTTAAAAATATTACCTTCAGTAAAATATATTTGTATAATTGGTATATACCTTATAACGGAAGTATGAAAAGTAGTAGGTATACAATACTTTCTTTAGCTTTAAACTCGAAATGCATTTATTGCTGGATAGGTTGAAGCGTATTTTAAATGACAATAATAACATAGAACGTTTTACCGTATTGAAAAAAGTAATTAACTGTGCGAAAAAATTTGAATAAATAATTGCAATACAATTTTCAACACAAATTCACCTTAATTATTAAAATGACATCTACAATTTAAATTAGTGTTTTTTAAAGTATATTAAAAAATATTTCTAGTTATTAATTTTTTTTAAATAAACATGCGTGTTCAAAAAAAAAAAAAAAATTAATTAAGAAATAAATAGGTACGTATAGAAAATTGATATAGAAAACCTGTTTGTATATATTGTTGTTTTCTCCCAAATATATAAACAAAATATACTTAGTACAATTCAGTCATTTTAGATATTGGTTACAAACAGAACACAAAAAAATCAATTTGTTTAATATTTAAGATGGTGCACTAATAAGTTTGTTGACATTCCAGATCAAATTCGTCTATTAATTTATCATATCAGGAAATTATTCTTTAGTGTTTAAGTGCAAAACGTGAAAGTCACTGATACGACATTGAAAAATAAATATGATTATGAGACAAGAAAAATAAATAAATATAATTTAATGTACACATAGGAAAAATAGAGAGAATAAGGAGTAGAGACTAAATGCAAATACCGAAACGGTCTGTGTTTATATAATCGCCAAGCCCACCATCCGGAAAAGTTCGGACACTCGGTTCATACGCACGAGAAAAAATATATTATAAAAAAAGTTATTTTTAAACTTTTTTTTTCGCACTACAGGAAAAGAGACCCAATTAGTTGGTAGATTCCTAAACAACGAAAACGATAGTAAACGATCTGTAAAACCAAACATTAAATATAACGTTCAAGGAGTAAAACGACGATAATATCGTGCCAAATCAGAATAAGGGAGTTCTCTGATAAATGTAGACACAAAGATTTTAGAATGTCTAGATTAATTAGACTAAAAATACAATTCATGAAAGAAGAAATCTTGACCAGAAAATATAATTCTTTGAAAAGTATGATGAAAGATCTATAGATAAAATTATTACCCAAAAAATAAAAAATACTTGAATTTATAAACATGTTTAAGTTCGAAGAAACTTAAAAACTTTGTTTAAGAACATCTTAAGTTTGAACAATAGCCATAATGTACAATTTTACCTTGATAAATGTATAATTAATGATTCTCATTTAACTAAATTGTATTTATAATTTGAAGTGTATTTGAAGAAAATAGTAGCTACATCATTAATATAACTGCAAGATGGAACAGTTTATTTAACATAATCATGTCAAACACTAAATTATTAAAACTTATAAATAATATAATTTTAATATTTATAAATATAACTTAAATTAATTATTAAATACTCGTAAGTATAGCGACTTAAATTATTGCATCTTAGAAAAACAATGACCTCGTTGAAACATTTCAAGTACACAATATTATTTATATTATGTTGTTGTAGGGGTAGATTTATTTTATCATACTATGTATACACTTATTTTAAGATTTTTGTAAGAAAGTAAATTATAATTATATATTTTTTCTACCCATGATTTTGCGTAATAAAGATAAATTCACTCAGCAAAATTTTGTTCCGTGTCACTATAGTATAATCTTGGATACGTTCCAGAATGTCTGGCAATTTGAAATCTCTTGTTTTATAAACTTTTATTTAAACAATGAATAATATTAATAAATATTACACTTCTTCAGTAATGTAAAAATTCGATTATTATTTCATTGAATTTTTAAAATAATTCTATCGATGTGAGCATAAAATTGCTGAAAAGATATTTTGTTCTTAAATTAAAGTTTTACAATTACAATATTATATATGAGTACTTAATTAAATGAAAATATTGTTCGAAAGAACATTCTTAATTGTTTTTTTTTTTTATAATTTTATGTAATTAGTTAGACAATTTAACAATTCATTTACGTAAAAAATGTATTTATTCATTCACTACAAAATAAGAATTTTAATGAATGAGGGACGGAACAACCGTTTAAAGGTGCTAATATATTCATGTTATTTTGTAAAGAATTTTCGGTTGTCAGATTTTTGAAAATATTTGTTCTAACCTTCGATATACTGCACTTGTATTTAATTAATGACCACATATTTTAAACGTCTCTCCCAATCGAATAAAAATAGTAAATAGTATGTTTGTAACAACGATTATATTTCTATCGACCGTATTAATTTTGTTGCGAATTTTATGTAACAGCAAGGCCATATTTTCAAGTGACTGTCAATGTTAGCGAATATTTAATTTTAATTTTCCATTTCTATGTTGATGCAATCTTTATTACACATGTATGTTTTATTTTAATGTAAAATAAAATGCGCAGAGTTAATTTTGGATAATTTTTTGAATAAAGTGGGCGATTGTTGGAAAAATTTATTTACTAAAAATAAAGTCAATAATGACCTTCAAATAATACTCGAGCTGTAATTCTTCAAATGGCGCCTAGACAACATTATGACATCGTTGACAATTTACTCCGACCGGGAAATAATAAATATCAATGAGATTTTATGAAAAGTCGATAACCCATAGATAGTAATTATAAGATTTTATTATATAAAGGTATTAAAACTAAATTTTGAAGTCAATATTATAATAATTACTAAAGGAAAATATTCTTTAAAACTATGTTCTCATTATTAAAATAAGTAAAAATCTTGCTATAAAATAAAATAAAATTTTACAACTATTTTCGTTGCTTATCAATAAGTAACAATAGTTAAATTAGTTGCTTATTTAATATGATATTGTAACCATACGGACTTGGAGTGGATTTATATAAATTTTCTTAATAGTATAATCATAAATCATAAATGTATTAAAGTTAACTATATATAATCTTAATTTTATAATTTTCATTTTTATGAATAGAAATTATAAAAATATCGAGATATTTACTACACTTATTATTTTTACTACTAGTAAAAACCATGATATGAAAACGTAAATACTTTAATTGGCCTTAACTGATAAAATATAATATGGGAAAAAATTCATTGAATTTTCTCATTTGGTTAACTTTCACTGAAAAGATAATTTGAATAATTTTATAAATAAACATCAATTTTAGGTATTTAAATCTATTGATAAAAATGTAAATTTTTCTTTTTAATATGCTTTTTCGTGAATAAGACATCTACTTCGGTGATATATGAAATGCAACATAATATGCCTAATAATAATAGTGCAACAAGTGGGCGTATAGTCAGTAGTTTTAACTTATAACTCGACGGTTTTATATTAATTTATTGTAAAGATAGAAAATCATCAAACATACAGATAACATGTTTACATTGATATTTGGGTCGTGTCTATAGGGTTTATTTTTAATCGGCCTCATTTGCTTATGGGGCGCATTTATCGTCTAGTGGCGAATTCAATTTCTAAATTCTGAGATCTGAACACGAACTATAAGAACTACTGTAAGACATAATTCAATTTAAACTGACGAATCAATAAATTAATTATCTAGGTGGATTATATATACTGCACTATACATTTCGTCGTAATATTTTGAATATATATTTGATGTACAAAGATTGTTATCCTAAAAGACAATATTCTAAATCTGCATATCTATACCAATACAATAATTATAAAATATATCATTTAATATAATATAATTTATTGCAAATATATTCACGCTTCAATTGTTTTGTTCTAGTGTAATAGATAATATATACACAATAGCTATAGGCGATCACCAATAACTCACGAATAATAAATATAAAATACTATATGCAAATTGTAAATTAGTATGTTAAGTAATAATATTATTCCGAAATAGTTACATTATCTAAATAAATCATTAATATTTATCTAACGAATATTCTATTAAGAATAAACATACAGCAATTATTTCATTACTACATGAACAAAACATTATTAATAATTTTACATGGTTATGCTGCAAATGTTCATCTTAAATTTCAATTGCGTAATTAAGTTAATTTGCATAAAATAACACAAAACATGCCCATAATGAATACATTTAATACACGATGGATACATTTTAGAAATTTTTTATTTTTTCATTTATGATGTATAAACGTGTGAATTACATTATTACTTTATACGGAAGAAAAAATATAATAAACTGGTTTTAGCTGTTGGCAGAACAAAAAAATACAATTCATAATGTGGTTAAAGGCTAAATAGAAATTTCACAAGTTATTCACAAACTACCCGACTAATTGTCCTCCATAGTGATGAAAAAAAAAAATTAAATTATTACATCAATTTTAAAATAGGATTTATTCGACTATGCACATTTTGAATTTCTATTGGGTTAAATTTGTTTTAAATCTATTAACATGTGTGTACATAAACCTACATATAAATCTATTTATACATCAAAACTAACCTTCCATTCGTGGTAATATTCCTCCGTAATACCCATTGCGAAAGAATTACAATGATTTGCGTGTTCGATTCAATGCAACCGGATGAAAGAGATAGAATTAATTATAAGTCTCCACTAAAATTTTCTTTAGTTTAAGGGGATATGTCAAGAGGCTTTGAATAGCGTCGCACCAACTAACGGATTGGAAACGACCGTTTCACAGCATCTGCACCAAATCAGCTTATGTGCCCCTCCATTGGAAGACAGAAAGCCATAATTTATAATTAAAATAAGAAAAATATACTGTAGCGCACCAGTATTATAATGACCAACAGTATAAATGTTTCGACCCGGTTATCGGGCCACGTTGCTGTCAACCGGATAATTATAGATAGTTGCCAAGTGTTAGGCAGAAGTGAAAAAAAAACATAATATAATCTTATTAACGATGATGGACCGATGGAAATGATTAGCTCGCATACGTCATGCGATAGAAGATACAACTCCATAGTGTAGTACAGAAAGAATAACTCTCAAAGAACGTAAAAAGAAAATAGTAGCCCTTTCATGTTATTGTTATCATATAGCGGACAACGGATAAATATTCAGAATTGTCGTAGTGAACGATAATTTGACAACGCAATACTATTTCGTTGGTAACTAATTTACCATACACTTATATACTATTTAGTTGTAAAGGTACAAGAAGGTTTATATATATATATATATATATATATATATTTTTTTTACGGTGTTGATTTACTAAATAATTAATAAAGAGCGCAATGTTCGCTATTCACACAAAGTATGACCGATTTAGAAATGAATTGGAGATTTCGGTTTTCTATTTATGCATGTTTTATAAACTATACAAAATATACACCATGGTATCGATCACTTAGCGCCCGAACGTATATAATCCATCAATATCATTAAATATTTTTAAAGCCGCTAAAGAATTTAAATTTAAATGCATATAAATTCCATAGAATAAAATAAAAGTATATAACTGAAAAAATGTATCAACAACTAAAAGAAATTACAAGATGTATTATTAGACATTAGCCTCCAGATGTCCTAGTAGTATTCAACTATATAATTTATTAATCATTAACGAAGCCTCTTTTAGTAATATGAAATATTATTCATTTTTTTAATTTATCGTGAAAACATTAAATACCTTATATGCGTTTTGTAATACTTAACTAATTGCCTAAAGAACAGCTTGGTTAGCATAAGTGAATTTTATAAACTAAACATATTGTAAAGTATATACGTACATTACTCTTTTATGAATTGATTATTTTTTTGATAAAAATATTAAAATTTAAACTATAATTCTTCTAGATTTTAGTACAATGTTTATAAAAACATATTGGTTGATTGACTTTATTAATAATGATATATATATATATATATATATATTTTTAATGCATATATTTCACAATACCTACTAATTATTATTGTAATTCAATAGAAAGAATGTTACATTTATATTTTATGAGGAACGAAGTGATCAGTAAATGTACCTATACTATTATAAATAACATAATAACAGAGCAAAGTGCAATTATTATTAATTAGTAGTTATGCGTGGGCTATGGAATTAAGTGCAAGGTCAAAGGCACATAATATTTATACATTTTCAATAGGTACCTAATATTATTTTCCTAGAGCAAGCTTCTCTACATAATTTGATCTTGCAAAACTTAATCATGGTTATGATTAGTAATCAGACAAATAAATTTAACAAAAAAACAATTTAATACATAAAGTTTGATATTTTTAAACATCTTAAATGTATATAATAGATAGATTCATTAGCATTTATTTTCCATTATACTAATTAACTTTCAATTAAATTTGAATAATGTTGGAGAGTTAGAGATGCTTCAATGAACTTAATTTTGAAGGACAATATTGCCGTGTTGTTAGCGTAATTAGTTAGAATAGTTTCGAATATTCGAAGGATATTAGACGTAAAAATACTAAGATCATGAGTTACATCAGTCATTTGGGGGACCCCTTTTTAAATGTGAAAAATAAAAGAAAAACGATTTTCTTGGCTAACAGAAAATAAATGGTTTTTGAGATATGAGCAAATTATAGGAGCCGGAAAAAAGTTTTAGCTTGAAAATTAGATTGTTGTGCCAAACTCTATTAGAAGTTTTTACTATATCCAGGAAATCTCTAAAAAAATTTTTTTGTTTTCAAAATAGAAAGCAATCTTGTTAACCAACCAATGAATTGGCTGAATTTTGGAATGAATAACTTAGAAATCAAATTGTGCATTGGGTATGATGTTTGATGATAATAATAATAATAGTTTATTTAGGCCCAATAAAGGGCAATGGAGTTTACAGTATAATTAACAAAAATTATAAATATATGTAATAATGATAATAATTATACTAATAATAATACCTAATAATAGTATTTAATTATAATGATTAATTGCTAATTTTATATTCTCAAAAACATACTTAGTTTTATTAATTTACTTTTTGTTAATTGCTTATTAACTTAAAATTATACTTAATTAATTTGGTGATATACTATTTGAAATTCAAACATAAAAGGCGAAATTTAGATTCTTTATCAAAATTAAAAACGAAATTTATTCTATTATGGCTTCGTAGCATACAACTTAAAGCATTATAGTTATATAGTTGCGAGTGGAAAGATTCATAAAAGGTTAATTTAGATCTTAAATCAAAAGTAGGAACTAACCAACTTATTGCCTTCAAAATTTCAGTACAATTAATTAGATAATTTAATATTAAAGAAAAAAAAGAAAAAAGAAAATTCCATTTATACATAAAGAACATAACTGTAAATATTATACGAATTTTTCAAATAACTTAGCAAGTATAAGATGTAGATTTATAGGTCTGTGTAAAGAGATTGAAAGTACATAACATACATTAATATAAGTATTGAACAATGTATAGTACAAGTATTGAAAATAAATAATTTGAAAGCTTAACAAAATAAGAATTATTACAAGCAAGATGAAACATTAAAATATAGACACAGATATCACATTATATCATGTTTTAATTAAAAATTATATAATTTATAATTGTTAGTAAAAAAGAAAAATATCAAGGATTTTAAATAATAATTAAATAATAATGAGGTACTTGAAATCCTACTAAATATTGAATAGGCACTTTATAATACATATGTATACTATGTGTATGATTTATATTGTAGGTTTTTAATCGATTAATATTTTAAGACACATATTTTGTCCGTGTTCTGTTTTAAAATTTCTGTACAAAGTATAAACTTCATATAACGTTATGAGGATATCACACATCGTAACGATGTCGTTTAAATTATTTTCAATGAAAAAGTAAAAATTAAAAATAAATGATTGAAAAAAAAAACTGGAGAATTCTTCCATAAACTTTGATTTCAAACCAGCACTTCAGAAAATAACAGCATTATCAAGAACCACATGGGATTATGTATTTGCCTAGTTAACTGTAACAAATAAAGTAAATAATAATAATAATAATGTAAGTTCATTTGCACATACGGAAATTAATTTTATTACTAAAAATTAACCATTAAAAATTGGCAACGGGTCCTCTAGTCCTCTAAATTAATTTATCGTCCATTATAGACCATTCAGTACTGTAAAAATAACATGTTCTAAAATTAATAATAATTAGTTCAACGACATTAGTCAAAAAGACTACGTTATCCGGGTTCTAATTATAAAATGTACTGTTTCACGGGCATTCCGAATGATACCCATATATTTATTCGTGCGTACAATATTTATTAATGCCAGTGCGATTAATATACAAAAAATAATTATTCTTATTATCCATTAGAAAATAATAATCGGGAATCGAATCATAAATACTCCTCATTCAGTTTATCATTCTTAAACTTAAATGATATTCATAAAAATACGAAGAACTGGATACTTATTGATTCAAAAATTATAAACAATAAAATCGGTTCATTACCATAATATATAATACTATGTCATTGTCATTTTTGACTTTCATTCTTCACGTTTTTCCTATTTTTATTGGGCATCCACTGATCGTGGTAGCGGATTGTGGTACCGTTAAACTGATTAATAACAATCAGAGTATAAATAATTTAGAGTCACTAATAACTTATAAATTATATTGTATGCAAATAAAAAATATTTACATTTACGAAACAATAAAAAACACTTAAGTATACACGCGTTAAAGAATGCACTACAATAGGAATGTCGAAATGTATTCTATACGAATGATTCTATATAACTAAGTATAATTAACTGTTACACATCAATGTGGTTTCGACCCATTACCCACAAGTTACTGCAGCTATAGACCATATACATATTATGATATTTTATATTGCATTAAATGTTGTGTGCATTGTCCATACCACATATATATTTATATTTAATTAATACTGCAGTTTCAATTTTTTTTAATTTACACAACACGTTGTTAACGACATCTGTACGTATCACTTATCTAATACTAATGGATGAAAAGTACAACAATAGTACATTATATGAACGAATTACAATATAGAAAGCCAGATTAAAAAGTAGGACGATATAACATATGATATATTGTATAAAATATTTAATATCTGCTTATACTCGATTGTATATTATCTAAATAGCTACACAGTACTTGTGACATTACAAAAAATAACTCAGCTTAAATTATCATGTGGGTATGTTATTTACAAAAATAATACATAAATACTATTATATACATACATCTAATATATAATGACAATGCAACACTGAAAAATATCACATTGTCTACATTTAAACAGAATAAAATATTTTGCCATAGGTTTCATTTATATCAATTTTTGTATTAAATTAATTATGTTTCCCTAAAATTAAAAAAAAAAAAAACTTACGAATTCTTTATAATTATTGATCAAGTATTTAAAAAAAAATAGATAAACTAAGTAATTGATTCACATTCTACTATCTTAGTAAAACTTCGAATAGAATACATATTTTAAAAGTGTTATACAAACGAAAATAATTTGTCAATATTCTACACACCTAGATAAAATTGCTGGACAAAGCCCCATAGGCAAAGCCGGAATAAGCACCTATTGGGCATCGGGGCTGAAATTTTATATGGGCCCTTTTGACAAAATATGTTTTATAAAGCTACTAGCTACGCTCGCAGAACGATACATTTTTTTAACTATTTCACAAATTGTCAATTGCATTATAGAATTATAAAATTAATAGGCATATACAGTTTATGTCTATAAAACTATTAGTTTTAAGGTGATAAAAAATGTGTATCGGCTTAAAATTGTTTGGGCCCCTTTCACTTAGGTACTCGAGGGGCCCCGGGGCTGCCGCTAGACCCTCCCCTTAATCCGGCATTACCCATAGGATCAGTTCTTTGTGTTTAAATTATTATTATTGTAAATGGAATTATTAGTAACACATTTGTTTCTAATTTATAGGTTAGTTCTAATTGTTTAGCGATAAAATGTTTTAAAATTAAAAAGTAATACCGGGAAAGTGTTTGAGACTAAGGTTAAGATCTATAATCATGTGTGGGAATTGTTTAATATTAAGCTTTATGTTTTAAACTCTGTACTTACAGAAAAAAATAATCATAAGAAATAATTAAAATCCTAACAGGAACTGAACTGTGATTGCTAAAAACTATATATTTTCAAGAATTTCATCAGAATAATTCGAACACATAGTTGAACCGGTTATCATAATAAAAATAGTGCTATAGATAAAATAATATATTAAATAAAATAATTTTAAACATATATACACTATAAATATTATTAATACGTTTTAACTAATATAGAGAATATAGTTGAAAAAAAATATATAAACTCAAAGATTTACCCGGGTCAACAAGGAATATTTCAAATAGTGCGGCAGTGTTGGTATATCAATAATAACAGTAAAGCATAACTAAAGTTTTTTATTTAACTACAGTATACGATAAAAGAAGTATAATTTACTTTATCCAATGATCATTGAAATACTGAGAAACATACCATGTTGACTTGAATTAATTATAATTTGAACAATTGTAAAAATATGTAAATTTCATTGAAAATGTGTTGACGCATTCAGTTGTAAATGTCAACTACTTTATTTACTTAATGTATTTTTCTAAATGTCGACAGTATAGTTTTTTTTTTTTTTGCTAGAATTTGATAGACATTTATGATAAAAAGTTTTTTCTAAAGTCCTAGATAACCCAAATTAAAGTGGTAAAGTATGTTGAATGACATCTATAGGATCTATTTTGTGAGTGAAAGCATGTAATATGTAATCGCAATATTTTTTATAGTTTACTATATTATTTTAGGATTCTATACAGAATTCTAACAACAATCCTTTCATTTCAGTAGTATTGTTTACATCATCTATTTTAATTTTTAAGTGAGTTATGAGTACAAAAAATATTAATATTTGAAAATGCTCATAATTCACTTATAAATTAAAATATCGTAAAAAACCGACGAGAGAACACAGATAATGTTCTTACCAAAAAGTTTGACAATAGGTCAATTCACTCTAATATCAAAACTAAAAGCACACCATTGGAACTGGTAAACGAAAATTTACCATATCGCACGTAAAACGGAGACAACACATGTGGGTACGGCGTCCTCTTAACATGTTTTTTTTTTTAATTATAAATTACAATGCATTTTTATTGAAAATTGAGTATATACATCAATTGACTTCAGTGTGGACATTTCTTGGAAAATTACCTTTTGTTCTTTGTTCGTCCCATTTATTTATCCAAGCATTTGGGCATAATCTTCGATACATATTTTTGAATATATCGCAGTCAGGATTGTTTTCGCCCAAAAGGTATTGACATCGTTGATAGTCTATGTAATGAGTATAACAGTACCGAGAAACGTTAACGTTTTGAAATCTTGGATCTAAAGTACTGCTGTCTTGACCTCCGTCGATCATCAACGATTTTAATGTTTCTTCTTGTTCAGACATTTTTATTTTTAATAACACTTTTAAGATTAAACGGAAATAAAGTATTTCACAGAGGTTAACGTTGAATGAATGTAAATATGAATTGAACTGAACGTGATTGTTGATTTTCAAGTAGGTACAAAATTATTTGTTATTGGCCATTATTATATAATTTTAATTGTATGACATGTTATTATCTTAATTAAATACATATATATATTTTATAATATACGTGTAAATATCGTATAATTCGTATATAAAATATTTATTTAAAAATCAAAAATATACTTAATTGTTGAAATTATTGAGCAGACGTTTTTACTTGTTTAGTTATACCAAATTAATTACCGTTTTCTTTTTATTCCATAATAATTATATTTGAATGTGTGCATTTGTTTTTAGTTATGTAGATTGGTTTTAAAATATCTTTTATTTCATTAAAATAGGTATTTTTTCCTGTAAAGAAACGGGTATGGTAGTTCGGTGTATAATTCAAATTCTATACTTATACGAACAGATTGTTTAATTTTATGTAAACTTATGATAGTTATGCCAATTTAATTATAAAATACGGTAAATTAAAATAATTCATCTTAAAAATCAAAAATACCTGATGGTACTTGTTAGTCGAAAATATCAATGAAGAAATATCTTAAATAAATATCCATAATAATGGGAATCAAAATAAATTTTAAATATTTTCATAAAATAATATATACATATTTATAATTTTTTTTTTGTTATTTTAATGAAACATTATAAAGAACTTATTTTTACTTGAGTATTTTTAAAAATGTGTTTATAATAATAGATATCAATTGGAAAATCATAAACTGTTAAATGTCTAGAGTATTAACAGTATATTACATGCTCATATAAACTACCTACGTAAATATTGATTTTTATATACGGCATTTTTAGTTTTTCTAATTATATTTATGCTTTACACATGTATTATTTTTTTTTTTTTTAACTGATATTGTGTACTTATATGGTTTACAGTGTCAAAATATAGTTTGTACAATCAACTAAATCAATAAAACTAAAAATTGATTAATGCCTGCTAAATATTAATTCTTTTGTTTTTTTTTAAAAAAATATCAAAACACTATATTTTATTAATAAAATGTAATTATATTGTAATATAAGTCAAAAATATTTTTATACAAAATTTCAATTTACGATTAGTTTAATAATTAACATTGATAATAACCATTTAACAACAATAGTAATTTGTATGAATATATAAATAATAGTTATAAAATAAATAACGTTTTATACCTACAAAAAAAAATATGTTGCACTACTAACTACGACTAACTACTTGCTAGAAGATAGTAAATTATTAAATTATTAAATGTTTACATGAAAATTTATCATGATGATAATATAGATCTTTAGTTTCAACTGACTATATTTATTTCTTATTATTTTTTTATTATTTTAGCTCAAGTTTAAATATATTATTTACCGATTTTATTTAATAAATAAAAATATTTATATAAATAAGTACTTGCTTTATTCGAACAAAATAAAGAAAAATAACCAGTTTCCTATTGAAGTTTTACTTTTTTAATTATTTATGAAATTTACTTAAAAAAAAAAAATAATAATAATAAAAATATATTTAATTAATAAGTTAACACAACAATTAATGAGATATTAAATAATAATAATGACGTGATATATGACGTCTATTGATGTTTAATTTATACTATATATTAAAAATATCGTGGTCAGGTTAAGACATGTTGAGTTTTAACGAAATCACAACACCATTTTTTAATACAAAGAATTTTATAAACAAGCTTGATTTAAATAATTTCATTGACATTTTTAAAAGATTGCTTGATGTAAATTGTTAAAAGTGCATAATTATTCATTTATACTAATATTTTTATGGAATCATTTATACTTCGATATTAATAAGGATTTAATATTGATTAATTTCCGATGTGGTTATATTATTCTAAGTATTGGATACATGTAGTTGCTAATATTTAAAATATTTAAAATATATTTAATTATTAAAACAAGCATTCTGTATATAATTATATTTAAAATTCATTTTTTTTTATGTAGGTATATTTAAACATTTTATCTTTCGAAAGTTTTTAAAATTACGCATCTACAAAAGACTAATCGTTTTTAGGGATTTTCAGCTTAGAAATATTTGTTATTAATGTAGGTAGGTGTACTGTAAACAGTGCAGCATAAATTTATTACGAGATGTAAATAAAACTACAATAAATGGGAGTTGGGACCATAACAAAATAGAAACGCATCTTTAACACTTAAGACTCTAAGCTTAAAAAAAAAACTGAAATAAATATTGCAGAGTGCTGAGTGGTTTATTTTTAGAAGGCAGTGTTGAAAAAATATTGCAAAACCTTATCATCTGTCATATCATAGCTATGATCATAAATAAATATTATGAATTTTAATAGTTCTATTTAAGACATTGTCGTAAAATACAAAAACGTTTGATAAGTTACAACAAAATAAGTATTATTATAGTTATTTGTATATAGGCGCGAATACAAGGGGGTTTCAGGGGCTGCCCCCCTATTAGGCCTTCGGTACTTAAAATATTTCAAAGATTACTTTAATTTTTAGTTTATTTATTAAAATAAAAAGGAGCAATTCTATACTTATAACATATTATATTATATTGCTTATTGAAAATTAAGAGTGATTGATAATTATGATAATTTATAAAATCCTCATTAGTTCTAACCTAGAAAGATAAAAATAGAGGATTGGTCAAATTAATTTGCTAATAAACTGTGATATTTTTTTCAACTACTAAATATTTTTTATTCTTGATTATGTATTGACTCGTATATAATGTACGCAATAAAAGATAATTTTGTTATTAAAGTTTTTTATTATTATTTTATAATAAGCATGTACGATTATTATTTTATCCGCTTTATAAACTTAAACTTAATGCCTATAATTTTATGTATTTGAAATACATTTTTTGGTCCAGGCCCTTTTTTTTTCATTTCTAGATATACACCTTTTTATACATATCTACCGATCATAGGAAGATTAAAAAAAAATTACAATCGTACATTTTAAACATGATTATAACTTATAAGTGATACTTGATAACCCAATTTTAAATTAATTATTCAATTTTTACAAGTTGTATTTTTCTTTAAACGTTTTACCTATGGTTCCCCAACATTCAAAACACCCAATTCTTGTATCTACAGTCTGTGTTAGGGACAATATAACAAACGTATATAGGGAACCTCGAAAGATTTATTTCATCTAATATCTACTAGATTTTAGTGTAACTAGGCTAACATAAGAGCAAATGCGTACGCAAAAAAAATATTTTGAAGGAAGTAATATTTTCATACTTATATGATATATATACCACTTTTACTCTATAAAAACCAATTGAATCATTTTTTTTTTTTTTTTTTTAATGTTGGTAGGTGGTTTTGAACCTCTAAAACCCCCCTTGTATATGCGACTGAATACGAGTATTAGGTCAACTTATGAAAATCATAGAGACCACCCGAATATATATGGTAAGTAACAAATGCGTATCTGCCAAGCGTACAAAACGTAATCCCATGGTTTATTTAACATAAAATAAAACACGTCTATTTTTAATAAAAAAAATTTAGCAGAGTGCACTTCGAATACTTTAAAAACGTTACACAAAATTTAACTTTAAAAAAAGAATAATTTAGTAGATTGAAAACAATATATATATGACGGTTAAGATGGAATTGAAAAAAAATTTAATTAATCTGTTTTCTTTGTTTTTATTTTTATTAAAGGTCGTTTTATTAATATTGGTATCATAGGACAATAGGGCGTCAATGTGGTGTCACCAGCATTTTATTTTGAGCCATTATAGATTACAATAGAATTTATAAAATGTTTAGTCTAAGTACCTACTATTATTGTGACATTAACATTAATGTTATTACATTATTGAATATTCATTATTGAATTTGATTTTCTGTTACAGTTAACAATAATAAATTGTACGTTAAAACACGTGAAAAAATTCTAGATACAAAACGCAAGAGTATTATTATATGCATATTTTATATTGTACTAGTATTATTATTATTGATTTTTTCCTTGGAGCTATAGGTTAGATACATTGTTTACCCAAATCTTTACCCCGCGATCGCTATACATCATTAAAATAATACATTTGTATAAGAAAATATTATATAATATTTAATACAATATTAATAATAATATTATTATATTATTAATTATATTATTATTATATTATTAATATTATTATTATTAATAATATAATATTTTAGGTTTGCCATTCGTCCCGTTGTTCCGGCCGATCATTCAGTTTTTCCCGGTTTATAGAAGCTGAGAGAAAATAACATATACCATTTTATTATTTAATAATAAAACGTATACAACAATAATGTATTTTTGTATTAGCCAAAAAATATTTAAATCACAAAACCGTATAGGTGTTTATTTTTGTTTCCATAAAAAAAAAAGGGGGTCGTTCAATACGATGTTCAGATTTCGAGATTTAAAAATGTGGCAACCCTAACCTGAACCTACGATGTAATAGGAAATCGACGGGATGGCGGTCTGCGAGCGGAACGGCAATTCGAACGGATACCGTCGAAAGTTACACGTGTACGTACGAGGACATCGGACGTAAGTCGGAAACGAAAAGAAAGCGCGAAATATTTCTTTTGGCCCCGTCGTACGAATTCTTTTATTGACGGTTTTCGCCGAACACGAAAATAATTTAGTCCGGTGAACTTGGGCGACGGAATACCGTAGGAATTCGTCTCCTGTTAGGGGGGAGGGGGAGGGGGTAGAAAGCTCGGCGGCCGTCCGGCGACGTGTCACGATCGCGCATTCCTCTTGGACCGTCCTGCGAACCATACGGATATAAGACCAAAACGCCAAGCGCGCTTTTGCCAGGTGCCAAGAAAACTAAGCGATACGATTTCGGACGAGCCGTCGACCGAACGCGTTCACTCACTGTCGCGGCGATAGGACGCGAACGCAATTAGTTCTGTCACTCGGCGGTGGCGCGCACGCGCTACGGGCGACATGCTAAATATACATGTACATCATACGTGAGCGCACACGTGGCGACGACGACGAGATTGATTGTCGCGGGCGAAACGGTATCAAACACCGGTATCGTATTATTGTCCATTTTTCAAACCCTAGGATTCAGGTCAACTCGAACGCAACGCGTACACATACGAGCATATTTACCGCAGCGCATGCGTTCGTCGGTCGGCTACCACCACCTCATCACCTGCGACTGATACGATAATATATATATATATATTAAAGGCAGTGGCGCGGCAAAGGATTACGAGTGAATTGCCTTTGAGATTTTTGTACGAGCGTGGGACGTCGATGTATACATTTACAACTACCCAAGCTGAGTTAAACTTTTTTTTTTCTTGTATTAAACGATCCGTATAACCCTGTTGGTTGTGCAACGTACTGTTCTACATTACACTCGTAGCGCAATATAGTCTATGCCGTAGATTATCCTGAAAACTCTCCAACATACATTTTGAATGTAAATCGCCTCTCAGCAATTTTAAGCTCATCACGCCACCGTTGTATAGGTATGACCAAATGATCGGACTATAAAAATAAAATTACAAGTATTATGTGATTAGAGCATCGCTTACTTAATTTTGCAAGTTGACATGCGCGTATTTTGATTGCGACCTATTATACCAATTTTAGCAAAAAGAAATTTTCTTAAATTATACAAATGGATTTTATTTATCAATATCGGTCAAAAAAGGGCTCCAGGCTCAAAGGGTTAACTTTCAGACTCCCAGATACTAAATGCTCTTTTGCGCACGATTATACGAGTAACTATAATAATACATGAAACTTAGTTATATAAAGGAACTTACATTTCATTGTTTTCCACGTGTTATTCGTCTTACATGATATTAATTTTCAGTGTCATCGTTAACGGACAGACAACTTAGGAAATTTCTTAGGGCCATGCACTTAAAATAAACTTGGGGGCTCACAATTTGTCAAGTAGGAATAGTAAGATATATTCAGGTGTAAGGAAATTTTACTGTTCTTGCCTAGGTCCTTACAAAAGCTTGCGACGGCACTGTTAATTTTAATTAGTATACGCTAATTTTTATTGCTGTGTAAGCACTGAAAGCATGTATTGCGGCTTAAGATTATTTAAAGCGGTTCAATTTTTTCCTTTAGTTACAACCGATTATTAGTTTTGAACATAATATTTATTATTTTATATATCAAACATTCAAATGGTTAAACATGTAAATAATTACAACAAATGTTTTATAAAGACCGGACTTTTTTTAAATAAATATCAAACTTTGATGAAAATATTATAATAATGTTATACTCGAATAATCAGACGAATAATGATATTCAAAAACATATCGGTTTGTATCAAAATGTAGAAAATTACGTTACCTACATTTTATTGAACAAATTACATAAAAGTGATTGATTTTGCTAGATTATAAGATTTTAAAAACTTTTCCATACAAAATGGGTACGAGGTTGGTTCAAAACGAGGTTGGCTAATCCAAAACCACAACGTACTATTGAACAATATGATTGATTTGTTGATGTATGTGAAATTATAAATTATAAGTGAAAATCAATAAACATTTCGAACATCAAATTTACGCCTTATTCAACTTGGTAAGGCAGTGAATGGTAATTTATGCGTAGTTTCATGTTTAGACTGGTATTGAGTATAAACAATGATTATGTACGTCGTTCAGGGAAGAACGATTAACGAGAGTAAAATGCTGGATAATACTTCTTAACATAGAAAATTTTTAAACGAAAACCTAACCTACTTTATTAAAAATGTTTCGATTGAATTTTTGTGGTTTTTTACTGTAAATAAAGGAAGTAAGTCACGCCTAGCGTACTGAAATTTAAATTTATTCCGACATTTTTATCATTTTCGTTCCAAATGTATTAATACATAATTGTATAGTCCCAAGAATGTAGAACAGTATTATAATGTAGCTATATTTTTAGATTAGATTTTAGGGCACTGATTATTATAAAATATAATTAAAATTATCTCTACAGTAAAAATATGCTTATTAGTTCGTTATGTATTAATTTTTATTGCTGGCTTGTAATTCATAACATTGAATACAAGTCTATGTAATTACATTAAAGCATCATGTTAGTTCCAATTAAAGTGCATAGTTTAGATTTTTAGGGAATTGATGAATTTAATTTTGATTTATATAAAATAATCACAAATCAAGTACGAAAACATTACGTAAATCTTAATACATAATAGTCAACAGCAACTTACGAGCAATAATATAAAACATTCGCTAAAACGACTTCCGGTGTTTCTGTTTAGTCTGAATTTTATTATTTCACTATACTGAAACGCAACGCGTTTTATTAACTACACAAAATATGGCTGTATCTAAACTGTGCCAAAATTAATCTTTTTCTAAAAATTGATATGTAAACTGCAGTAAGAAAAAATTTAACATTATACAATCAACGACAAAACCGATAAGATACATTATATAAGCTGCGTAAATTTATTCTACACACCTACGATGTTATATACTAAATAGTATAATGTTAAATTATTTCTTGCTGCAATTTACTATCTCTCCAAAAATATAATTTATTATCCTTGATACATATTGATTCGAATGATTAACATATTTTAGTAATTCATGTATTTTTCCAAATCTGAAAAGTATATACTACTATATTTTTTAATCATTGAATATTTGATAGGTTTTTTTTGATTTAACTAAAGAAGTTTAATAATAATATGATAACTAGTCACTCTAGACCTATTTGACCTAGGTATCAAGGTATCTATGTATTGAACTTATAGCCTTCACTGGCAAATTTCATAGATATATAGGGTTATCGGGTCCAACAATATTGTAAATTGTTATTTAAACTGAAAAAAATAAAAAATGGCTTTTATCTACCGAAATAAATTAAAAAGTTCGTAAAAAAGTATGGCACAAAATTCGAAAATGATCAATTAAGTTTTACAAAAATTTTATGCTGTTTCGATTTTATAGACACGGTGCGTACGAAATGTCGAACTTTAGGGTCTCAAGGCCTCAAGGCAACTGCTAAAAAAGGAGCCTATTAAAAATATATTAATGAAAACTACTTTAAATGTTTATGTTTAATATACTCTAACAAGAAATTATAATACAAATATAATTATCATATAAATATATATATACATATTTTTTTGTACTTGGACGGGGCTCGGGCAGCTGCCCTGACGAAAATTCGGCACTACGTGTACGAATGATACTATATAGGTACCTAATGGTAAATGGAAACTAAGTACTCCGATCGTTTTCTTTTTTGAACTATGAATAAGTAGAAAACTGTTACGTCGACTCGTTCATAGAATTGTACAACAAATAATATATTAATATGAACTAGTTCGATAGTTTCACAACAAAGCACGTGATTTTTTTTTAATCTTGTGCCCGTAGTAAAGTACTAAACACAGTAGTAGCTAATCGTTTAAATGTCTTATAAACAATTAGATATGCTCAATATCATATTATATAAATTAGGTACCTAAACTTGGTAAATATAATATATACACACACACGCGCGCGCGCATATATTTATTATCTTTACCGATAATTTATTGCTATTATTCAATGAATTATTATTTTAATAATGTGACCTTCGCGTGTTTTTGATTTGTCAGTTTTAAAATTATAAAGACCCATAAATGTTTATAAATTATAAATACCTACATTAAAACGCTTATGATAGTTTGATTAGATCAACTATATTAATAATGACATATTGAGTTTGAACTGTACATTTCCGGACTATGGACTGCCGTTGAAAATTGTTGATGGTTATAAAATAAAACCCTAGATAGAACACATATTTTATTCGTCTACACATGAATACGTGTATGACAAGAATATATGCCTACCTGTGACGTCTTGACGACAGAGTCACACTCGCGCGTCTTGTGTTTATGATTTTTTTTTTTTTTTATACTTATTATATTTTAAAGCCGACCTTGAGAACGTTCTTCGTTCGGTTTTCACTTCCTACACGGTTTTTGTTTTTGTTTCTCAGCGCGACGTGTAATTCGTCAAAACGTCAATACTGTACCTACGTTATAATCCATTTAGTCTCGCCTAACGAACAATAAGCAACGCACGCGTATGTTTTGTCTTCTAAAGAAGCGTGTATCGAAAGAATTGACGACCGATCGGACAACGCAGACAAACTTAAGCATTTTTTTTTTCTATTTCTTTTAGTGCCGCCACAGAGAAAGTCCGCAGGTTCTAATGCACATGCCCATCCAATTGAAAAACATTCAAAGAACTCCAAATTGTGAAACGTACACGTGTATGAATATTTATAAGACAAAATGCGTCATAGGTATGGTTTACCTCTTTGATTTTGTAGCTCGTGCGCCGCGTGATGGTCCGGTGTACTTCACTTTCGTAGATCTCTTCGACGCTTCCCATTTTTACTGGATTTGATTTAAATGACGACGAAAACGAAATTTATTCACAACGTATAAAGTGAGAAATAAACAAATTGCTGGTGAGCGCGATCCGGACCGATATGATTTACAACTAACTCGTACACACGCTGCGCTGCTGGTGCGATACCTAATCTCAGTTGATATCTAAATCGAACGATGTTCTTTCCGTGCTAAACGTCTGTATCTCGAGAGTTGGCTGTTTTGATGGCGCGTTGGGCAGCATGCGCGTAGATTAAATCCCAGTCCCTTTACGTTCTATATTTAGATCACTAGGGGAAAAAAAAAAACGAGCCTCGGTGTAAAAATGTACGCACAATGCATTCTTCCGTTTCTTTAACCGTCGTAATTTATTTTTTACGTTTCTTTTTTTTTGTAGTTGTAATGTTTTTGAGACCTTAACATATTATATTGTCTTGTTTTTCCAAGCCTCAAGGTTACGGTCATTTTACATATAGACGTATCTATGTTACAACCGCGTTTTATTTTTATAAATCAATTGAATAATATAATTTGTTTAAAGATTGTTTTTTAAGTAAATTTTTAAACTGTCAAGTAGAGACATTTATTAACATGGTCAAAAAAAAATCCAATGCATGCAATTTCATATCACAAAGGAGTTTTTAAATGCAAGACATAAAGTATGTCTATTATTACATGACTTTTTAGATGTTTCATTAAAAAATATAATCATTTTATAATTACAATGATAATCATGATTAAATGCATCTTAAAATAATTACTTTAAGCTACATAAAGTTACGAAGAAGATAAGATACCCAAAGTATAAAAATGTAAATATACATAATATATAGTATAAATATGTAAATGTTATTATATGGCTTATCAATTATCATGATAAGCTAATAAAAACGCTATAAGTACATACAAGAATTCGAAAGAGCATTTTACAATAAATTGATAAAACAAAATTAGATATGGCCGACATGAACTAGACATTTTTTTTAATTTTAGGGTTTTAATACATTTTTATTTAAAATTTTTGTGTATAATGAAAACAATATTGACTAATTTATGTAAGAATTAATATAAAATTCATAAAAATAAATTTCTTGTGTTAATTAATTGAATTTATTCTTTAAGAATTGTTAAAATATGTATAAAATTTTGTAATTTTCTTTAAAAAGACCCATAACGAATCTTGGAAAATTATTGATTAGTTATTTTTTTTAATTAAACAAAAGATTTTCCAATAAAAATAATTTTAGCCCCGTAAAAAAAGATTTAAATTAAATTATAAAAATAAAATTATAACTTGTATCACAACTATACTTGACTAAATTTAAATATATAAGTAATAATTTTTCTATTTTCTATGTATTTTTGTTTTCTTTGTCCAAGAAATCTGTAGTTTCCATACAATATTAAAAATATTTTAAAACAAACAATAATATTATGATTAATACATTTATACATAAATAAAAATTTATGTTGCTGGCTTAGGAATGTAGCTTTAGCATACATAGAATATAAAAAAATAGCCTATATTGTTTTTCTTCATAAAAAAATTGTACAATCCAACTGTGCAATCATATAACAGTTAGGTATTATACAGTATGTATTACAGTTGAGGAAGTGAGTTTTTATGGTCTTGTATTAGTGACTGAAGTGTGGAGAGTTCAGATGGCTGGAAAACACCCTTTTCAGTGATTATTCCAGTTATCAGTCGAGCTGGTGTTACATCAAATGCTGGATTCCAACAAGTTACACCTGAAAATAAAATTAAATATAATTAAATAAAGTTTTATATTTTTGATCCAAAATAATAATATAAACGTAGCTAATATTATTATTGCACAAAAGTACTATAGAAAAAATAAAACATTTTCTCTACAAAATTGATATATTTTTATTTTTATTTTTGGAAATAAATAATAATGATCTGAATTTGTTTATATTACAAAAATATTAAAGATTATATTATATAGAGATTATAAATCAATAATTAAATATACCAAGTATTGTGTTAATTATTATCAAAATACAATAATAGTTAATTACAATTCACAATATGTCATTAAGATAAAGAACATTTAATAACAATAATTATTTTATTTTGATATAAAATATTTGTAGTACTCAGAAATAATATTAATTGATTAAATAGTAAATAACTACTTATAGTAAGCTAGTTATTTAAGATGAATTTTTAATTAACATAAGAGAGTTTTTATTTTTATTTTAAGTACAAAATGAAAGTAGTCATACAATGGTGTTGCATTTTTAGCACAAATTCAATAATTAAATATTCAAAATTAAATCATATAATGCTGAAACATGAATATTTTTTGTAAATTTGTTAAGCATTCATAAGAAAAAGTTTTATGATCCTAATTTTTAATTGTTTAATTAATAATTTTGAAATTATTATTAAATGTTTATTAAAATCAAGCATAAAATAATTACCAAATATATTCAATAAATATATTGTTTTAAATATTGGTTTTACCTGGAGAAGCTATTCTTATATTATTTATGTGTGTCATTTCCACTTGAGGCCTCTCCTCAATAATAATATTATCACCAGTATTTACATTAAAATCAATTGATGTCAATGGAGCAGCTACATAGAATGGAACATCGTGATGTTTAGCAACAACTGCTATCTGTTAAAATACATTTAAAATATTATTATGATTTTTTATACAATAGATTATTTTTATGCTTAATGTTATTCTTAATTAGTGTAATTTTTCAGAATCAAATTAAAATTGGTTTTAATAAACAAAATAACAGATTAAAATATTCAGTACACAACACACAAATAATTTGATTAATACCGAGAATGTTTATGTATAAAATGTATGTGCCTAAGAATACTAACTTGATAAGTTCCAATTTTGTTAGCAGTATCTCCATTGGCTGCTACCCTATCGGCACCAACAACAACAGCACTAATCTGAGCAGTTTTCATTAAATAAGCAACAGTACTATCACAAACAAGGGTTGATGGTATTTTATCATGAACTAATTCATAGGCAGTTAATCTGGCACCTTGATTGTAAGGCCTAGTTTCCGTGAAATAACATTTTTTCTAGAAATGAAATATTGTCTTAACAAATACATTGGTTTTATGTTAAGCTGACAATAAAATAGATAAAGAAACAAATATAAGTTTAAGTATCTTACCCAGTCTTGAAGTAGAATGTAAACAACGTACAACACCTAATGCAGTACCAAAATATGCAGTAGCTAATGAACCAGTGTTACAATGTGTTAAAATTCGAACTTGTTCACCATCTGTTATACTGTTTAAAATTGCTTTAGCTCCATATTCTCCTATTGATCTATTATCTGATATATCTTTTTCTAACATTGCTTCTATCGCTGCAACAAACCTAGAAAATAAATGTAATTTAATATAATATAATGTAAATGAAATAACAAAATTCTAAGTGAAATGATGAGTGTATTAGTTTTACTATAATATGTTTTTTTTTTATGTTTGAATAGACGATTTTGACTTGAAGAGTCCTTCAGTTCCAATCACCATTATAAATTAAGAAAATCTACTATGTTTTTGTAGTTTAAATCATAAAAAAATATTACTGATGTCACAAAAATGTTTTATAAGCATTCAGGAATTTAATTTTGTCAAAATCAATTATTTCAACAAACTTAAATTAAATATTAATCAATTGTTATTCTATATATATCATTCATAGTAAGGTGGAATATTAGCAATTATTAAGATATTTCATAGTTTAAAAATATTTTCATGAAATTTGTACTATATAAAAAACTATTTTAGATTTTCCTTAATTTTATTTTGCGAAAGTTAGAACATTGAAATTTCAGCCTGCTTCATTAAGAAATTTGGTTCTACTAGTACATAAAATATTTTTAGACATATAAACTAATCTACCCAATCTCTGTTACTAAGAATTATTTTTTTCAAAAATAATGGTACATTGGCAAGTTCAAAATACCAATACAGTAATATCATTCACCCATTTAAGTATCCACTTACTTAAGAATTTCACTCTTTTATTTACTTAATATTCCATGTTTACATAAAATATAATTTTTATTTTAATAAAAATTTATTTGAAAAAAACAATTAAAAATATATATACTGGCAAGATATTTTGATATTTTCTACACCAAATTCATAGTTAAATAGTCCCTTATATAGTATTCTTGATTTACCATTTAAAACCATAAAAATAAATAAATCAATAATACAATATCAAATATATTTTTATGGAAGAATTTAAATCATAATTAATGTATTTTTATCTATTAACCAATTATGTAATTTGTTAATAAATAATTTTTGAGTTTCTAATTACATAAATCAGTATTGTTATGCATAATAATCATTGTAGAAGTTTGAACAAAATTTAAAAAATAGAAAAGAACAGAAACAAAATAAGTGTTTATCATATTAAAAGCTTACCTAGCTTGCATTTCTTGTGCTGAAACCGACTCATCATTATCCAAAGAATTTATATAAGATATTAAATGATCTGCAGCCTGTTTCATATTTACAGCAGTTGGCCGAGCAGATATTAAATAATTCAGTTTGCCTTCAACTTCTCGTCGAAGAGCTTTTTTCTTTTCAAATTCTTCTTTTGATATTTCTACAGCCAAACTTAAACATCCAACAATAGCAATAGCTGGAGCACCTCGTACCTAAAATTAGCCATGAATCAATATAATTTGAATTTATAAACTAATGTAAGATTGTTAAACATTTCAATACAATAATAAGGAATCAAAAATATTATTGGTCATAAATACAATATTAATGTAACTTAAAGCTTATAAACATCAGATCATCTTTAAAATTTTACACTTAGATGATATTCTAGTTGAAATATAAATTGTATATAATTCATGAAACAGTCGATAAGCTAAGATAAAACACATAGCTAAGAAATAAGCTAAAATCAATGGCCAATTCTATGCTTATTATTTACTTTTTTTTTTTAGATATTCATACAAATATTCAAGATATAATTTGATAATAAGTTGTTAAAAATTTTAAATATTTAATATTATGTAACATTAAAAAAATAAAATTTTAACTTTGATAAGTAGATATAACAATTAAATTATGCATTTATACTTAGTACCCACCAATATTTACGATTATAATTTTCAATAATGGTAAAATATTAAATCTATTTATAAAATGATAAAATATACGATAAGAGAGTACTTAATTAATTTCTATGTTCATTATTTATATATTTGGTTATGATTCTATTTCCTCAATCCATAATACAAAATTATATTTTATCTTAAATGAATTAATCATATACTATGCTTCTCAATTTGTTTATGATATAAAAGGCTTAAGATATAATTTATTAGATATAAGTTATTAAGTAGTAATTATAACAAGCATTTATAACTATATACATGATTTGATTAATAATTAATATATATATTTTTGTAAAATTTTTATTAATTAAATATTAAAAATATTCTCCTTACCAATCATACATTTAAGAATTGGAAAATTTAAGTTTTGTAGTAGTTAGGAAACCTAGTAAAATAGATAATTATATTTTAATTATTAATTGTTATTGTTTAATTTAATCAATTTGAATGATTCAATATAGAACATTTTACTTTATTAATATGTAGTTCTTTAAGTAAAATTTTAAAAAATGTCTAAGTATAATATAAAATGAATACTTAGACCAAGATTAGGGAAATAAACAAATATTAAGGGTTGTTAAAAATTGTTTAGAAAAATATTCCTAAAATTTTAAAATTATATGTTAAAGAACAAGGTGTAATATTTTAGATATAATAGTACTTGCATTAATATACATATATATATATATATATCAATATCAGCACAAATTATACTATAGATAAAAGATAATAGGTATTAGATTTTTAATGCTTTACTTTAAAATAAAACATAGCATACTTTTAATAAGGAAAGTAAATTTAATCTGTTAAAGTCAATAGTCTTGAACACTAAAATTATAACTCGTTCAATTAAAATAAGTCTGTTATATGTTTCTAAATCAATCTACAATGATATAAAGTCATATAAACAATTAATTATTTTTTCTAGATTTAAATAGTTAAAAATGACTAAAAAACTGGTTTTACGTCTAACTTAGCTTATGGTTATATAGATATCAAATAATAAGTGGGTAATCGTTTAAAAGTAACAACCCAATCAATAATTTAGTGAATTTATATATATGTGATTTTTACCCACAGCAGTAATCTTGGCAGTAATGTATTAGTCAAATAAATAGCCAAGTGGCAGATAATCAAAAATAAATGATTCTTGATCAATTTTAAATGCGTGTAACAAAATATTGACACACAAAAGGTAGACTGAAATACCCATACAATTGTTGAACTAAAAAAGTGATGGTTTAGCTCATAACTGGGCCAAAGGTTCAATTATTTCCAATGAGCTTCCAATTTTTTTTCTAAGAATATTTAATGTCTACAGATTACAGTAGGCAGTAACATTAAATTTATAATAATGTTGTATAAAGATGTGAATGTTTGACTTCACATTTCTTGCACAAATGTCAAAACTAATTGTTCAAGACTTGTCTTCTAAATACTTAAATGTAATTAGTAGGTAATAAGATGGTTTTTTCTTGTTTGTAGTTTTAACTTTTGAGTAATACATTGATTGACTAAAGTTTCATACAGTACATTTTTAGAATGGAAATTAAATACCTATGGTTTAAAATATAAATTTTTCAATTTTTCAGGAGTTACATAAATATGATAAAAACTATAAATAAAAAATATGAAAATAATGTACAATATTTTGCTACATATTTAATCATGAATATTTTTAATATTATTTTAAAATAAGCAATTTTGTGCCTTTAACTTGGAAATTGTAAGTAAACATTAATAATAAAATATTTTATAGAAGTAATATTATATTTACTTGTGTTTTAATTGCACATATTGTAAATGTTTCAAATTTAAAATATGGCAAAACTAATTATTTTATAACCTTTTTTTTTTTTATTACTATTTCAGCAAGAAATCTGCACTGAATGTTTGATTCAAAGGTTTCATTAAATTTTAATATAACCGGAGAAGAAACTTTAAAAAAGTTGCTTCAGTGGTTGTTCTGATAAGAAAAAAAACTTAATTAAAATTTTGTCCATAAAGGGTTTATATTTCTTTTGATTAAACGGAATGATTGTGTTTTAAATCGTAAAAAATGAAAAGCGTCACACTAATATTAACATTTCTTTAATATTTTGGCAACAATCCCTAATATAAAGTTTGGACTCTAAACGTAGACAAGATAGAAATGGAGCCAAAGTCCTTACCGTGGTATGAGCACACGCATATAATCGTTGATAAAAACTAGGTAGTCTCAAAAACTAGTAGAAAACTAGTGTCCGAGTGGGATGTGCTGGAGGGATCAGAACCCGTAACGACGTACCTGCATCTTGTTGATGACCTTCCATCCGTCTTCGACACCCAAAATCGGTATGTACTTGGACTCTTTGGGCAACAACAGTTGATCCAACACTTCCAACGTGCCATTCTGGTACCGAATGGCTTGCAGCGTCATGGTCGCGGCCGCGGTCCTCTCGGTCGTCTGACAACTGAGCACGACTGCGTGGCTGTTGGCCGCTGCGTGAGCCGTGTCTGGCGGACCGGTCGGTTCGTCGGACACGTTCAACACGTACATAAACGATGGCGCGCGTGTTCAACAGCTGCCGCGTGCGGTCACACAACTGATACGGGTGGCCGCTGCGCTGGCTCGTCCGCCCCGGCGTGGTGCTGTCGCGGTCCCGGCCGGCTCGACGTCGAACGTTACCGCAGCTGCTGCAACTGTTGTTACTGCCACGGGTCCGCGACTGGCTATTGCTACGGCGACCGGACGACGACGTACGTAGCGCAGCTGCTGCGACGGCGGTACGGGTACTAGGTAGCCCGGTCAAGTGGTGGGTAGGTTAGCAGGTAGCAGTT